>NC_072474.1:15701972-16001972 GCF_027574615.1 Eptesicus fuscus
CTTCCACAAAATACCACGGCCTGGGTGAGTCTATTTTGAAGAAGTGGCATTAGAAGAAGTTTAAGTTTAAAAAATTTGGCTCTCAAAAGAAATTTTAATCGTTGTACTGTTGATTTTTGGCTCTATTGACTAATGAGTTTGCCGACCACTGTCCTAGCCGGTTTGGCTCAGTGGATAGAGCATCGGCTTGAGGACTGAAGGGTCCTGGATTTGATTCCAGTCAAGGGCACACACCGATACCTTGATTGCAGCTGGATCCCAGACCCTGGTCAGGGCACATGTGGGAGGCAACCAATGGTTGTATCCTTCTCTCTGTTTCTCAACCTCCTGTCACTCTTTCTAAAATCAATGTAATATGAACTGCCAACCCTGACTGGTTTGTTCAGTGGTTGGAGTGTCAGCCTGTGGAACAAAGAGTTGCGGGTTCGATTCCCAGTCAAGGGCATGTACCTCAGTTCCAGTTTGATTCACAGCCCTGGTTGGGACATGTTTGGAAGGCAACCAATCTATGTGTCTCTCACCTCAATGTTTCTCTCTCACTCTCACTCTCACTCTCACTCTCACTCTCACTCTCACTCTCACTCTTGCTCTCTCGTTCTTGCTCTTGCTCTCTCACTCTCCTTGCTCCTCCCTTCCACTCTCTAAAAATCAATGGAAAAAATATCCTCTGGTGAAGATTTAAAAAAATATGTACTGCCAAACCAAATTGATACTTCCAAAGTGATTGTGCCCTTTTATACTTTTACTAGAGGCCAGGTGCACGAAATTGGTGCACAGGAGGGGCTTCCCCCTCAGCCCAGCCGGAACCCCTTGGGGGATGTCCAACTGCTGGTTTAGGCCCGATCCCTCTCACAATCTGGGACCACTGGCTCCTAACTGCTCACCTGCCTGCCTTCCTGATTGCTCCTAACTGCCCCCCCCCCCGCCAGCCTGATCACCCCTAACTGCCTCTGCATGCTGGTCTGATCGCCCCTAACTCCCCCCCGCTGACCTGGTCACCCCTTACTGCCCCCCCCTGCCAGCCTGATCTTGCCCCCACTGCCCCCCTCTGCTGGCCTGGGCCCCCCCCCCCCCCCCCCCCCGCACCGGCCTGGTCTCCACACGCATCCTGCTGTTTATTTGTTTGGTCATCCCTCACTCACCCCCCTGCCAGCCTGGTCGCCACACACAGCCTGCTGTTTGGTTGTCCGTCTGGTTGTTTCAGTCATGATAGCCCCTGGCTTTTTATATATCAGGATACTCCTACATATACCCTACTGTGTGTGTGTGTGTGCGCGCGCACGTGTGTATGTGTATATGTGTGTTAGATACAATACATTCTTGTCAACACTAGATATTGTCTGCCTTTTGTGGGATGTGGAGTGGAGTGTCTAGCTTCTTTCACTTAGCAAAATGCATTTGTGATTCATCCATGACTTGTGTTTATATATAATTTATTACATTTTATAGCTGAATAATATTCTATTGTTTGGGTATACTGGTTTGTTTATCAAATTAAAGGACATATGCATTGTTCCCAGCTTTTTGTGATTATGAGTAAAGTTATTGTAAACATTTATATAATGGATATTGTATAGATATAAATTTTCACATCTCTTGGTAAATATTTACGAATAGGATGCTGGGTTATATATTAGCTATATGTTTGGCTTGATAAGACATTAATAAACTTTTCCAGTGGGGCTGTAGCAGTTTGTAGCCAGTAATGTATTTGAGCCTGGTATTTCACATTTCACAAGCACTTGCTATTATTGGGATTTAAATTTTAGCCATTCTAATGGATATGCAATGTAGTCTTTTTAATTTTGCACTGCATCCTTAGAGTGTACTGTTATCTTATTATGGAGTATGGGCCACTGTTCCAACCAACTGAGCCACACTGGCCTTTTTATTTATTTTTTAATTGATTTGTGAGAGAGAGAGAAATATCTATTTACTTTCTTAGCAGGAATTGAACCAGTGTCCTGTTCCAACCAACTGAGCCACACTGGCCAGGGTTCTATTTACTTTCTTAATAGTGTCCTTTAGTTAACAAAATGTTTTAAATTTTTTAAAATATATTTGATTGATTTTTTACAGAGAGTAAGAGAGAGGGATAGAGAGTTAGAAACATCGATGAGAGAGAAACATCGATCAGCTGCCTCTTGCACACCCCCTACTGGGGATGTGCCCACAACCAAGGTACATGCCCTTGACCAGAATCGAACCTGGGACCCTTGAGTCCACAGGCCGACACTCTATCCACTGAGCCAAACCGGTTTTGGCAAAATGTTTTAATTTTAATAATGGCTATAGTAGGCTGACTGTTGGCCCTCCAAAGATGTCCATGTCCTTATTCCTGGAAATTGTGAGTATATTACTTTACAGGGCAAAAGGGACGTTGTAGATGTAATCAAGTTAAGGATTTTGAGATGGGGAGATTATCCTGGGTTATCTAGGTGAAACCTATGTAATTATAGGGTCCTTATAAGAGGGAGGGATGATGGTCAGAGTCAGAGAAAAGGAGATGTGGTGATAGAAGCAGAGTCAGAGAGAGATTTGAGATGCTCTGCTGCTGACTTGAAGATGGAAGAAGGGATTGTGAACTAAGAAATGCATATAGGCTCTACAAGGTGAAGAAGGCAAAGAAATGCATTCCCCCTAGCACCTCCAGCGGGAACAAAGCCCTATCTACACATTAATTTTAGCCAACCAAGACTTCTGATTTCCAGATCTGTAAGAGAATAAATTAGTTTTGTCTTGTTGCTAAATTTGTTATAGCAGCAACAGGAAAAAATGAGTTATATTTTCATTTTATTAAAGAGCAATTTATTGGTGAGAAACCAAGATGGCGGCATAGGTAAACACCTGAAATTGCTGCCTCACACAACCACTTCAATCAGGAGGGAGACACAAGCTCCCGACTGCTCTGAATTCCAGTTCTGGGCGAGACTCTGGGGACTCAGACTCATACAGGGAGAAACTGAACTGTCTGGCTTCGGGCAGAACTCAAGGGTGGCTTTCTCTCAGAAGTGCTTACAGCGATTACCATGGGACACTGAGACCCAGGGGCCTCTTAGGGCAGGGCTGAGGATCAGCCATAGCTGTTTGCTCTGCCCTGTTGATTTCCTAAAGCCCTGTCACACCCAATTTACACCCCCCCCCCAAGCTGTGCACAGTAGCTTTTGCATATGAATGGCCTGGCCCTTTGCAATCTAAAATTACCTAACAAACTTCACCTGGGTCAGAGAGCACCAGAACTTCCAAAAGAAGGCCCAAGGCCCACAACAGCTTGCATTGCTTCACAGCTGGGCCTCAATCTGGGCACCTCCAAACCCCAAACAAAGAAGAGGAATCTGCATATCTCTCTGTAGCTCCTGCTGGGTGGCCTCAGGCAGAGGCTAAATTTGCACCTCCTTGGAGATCCAAGAGCCAGTGTACCCAGTGGTCAGAGTGGGACCACCCAGATTACAACTCCTTAGATCCATAGGGATACACTCGAGGGACAGACTCAGTGAGCACCAAAGCCCCACTGAAGCAAGTCTCGCCCCATAAGGGTGTCGATAGCACAGAAGTTCTCCCATCATAGACACAGCTGATCCTCACAGCCAATTGTCCTGAAGGTCAATTCCTCCCAGTGATACCAACAACAATCAAGGCTTAACTACAATAAGACTGTGCACACAGCCCACAAAGGGGTGCACCAAGAGTGTTCACCTCAGGTAACTGGGGAGGCTGAGCCACTGGGCCCTATAGGACACTTAGCACACAAATCCACTCTTTCAACACAGGGAAGCAGCCAAAATGTGGGGACAAAGAAACAGGTCACAAAAGAAAGAAATGGAGGAAAGCAAACTATTGGATATAGAGTTCAAAACCATGGTTATAAGGTTTTTCAAGAATCTTCTAGAAACTGCTGATAAATTTAGTGAGACCCTCGAGGATATGAAAAAGGACCAACTAGAAATTAAGCATACACTGACTGAAATAAAGAATAATATACAGAGATCCAACAGCAGACTAGAGGATCGCAAGAATCAAGTCAAAGATTTGAAAGATGAAGGAGCAAAAAACACCCAACCGGAAAAGCAAAAAGCAAAAAGAATCCAAAAATATGAAGATAGTGTAAGGAGCCTCTGGGACAACTTCAAGCGTACTGACATCTGAATTATGGGGGTCCCAGAAGAAGAGAGAGAGCAAGATATTGAAAACCTATTTGAAGAAATAATGACAGAAAACTTCCTCACCTGGTGAAAGAAATAGACTTACAAGTTCAGGAAGCATAGACAACCCCAAACAAAAGGAATCCAAAGAGGACCACACCAAGACACATCATAATCAAAATGCCAAGAGCAAAAGACAAAGAGAGAATCTTGAAAGCAGCAAGAGAAAAACAGTTAGTTACCTACAAGGGAGTACTCATACGATTGTCAGCTAATTTCTCAACAGAAACTATGCAGGCCAGAAGGGAGTGGCAAGAAATATTCAAAGTGATGAATAGCAGAACCTCCAACCAATATTACTCTACCCAGCAAAGCTATCATTTAGAATGGAAGGTCAGATAAACAGCTTCACAGATAAGAAAAAGCTAAAGTAGCTCATAACTGCTAAACCAGTATTATATGAAATGCTTAAGGGTATTCTTTAAGAAGACGAAGAAGTAGAAAAAGATAAAGATAAAAATTATGAACAACAAATACATATCTATCAAGTGAATCTAAAAATCAAGTGAATAAAAAATCTGATGAATAGAATAAACTGGTGAATATAATAGAATCAAGGGCATAGAAATGGAGTGAACTGACAATTCCCGGGGGGGGGGGGCAAGTGGTTTGGGGGGTCCGGGAATAGACTGGAGAAAAATTGTACACCTATGGATGAGGACAGTGTGTGTGTGGGGGGTAAGGCAGAGGGTGGGGTGGGAACCGGGTGGAGGGGAGCTATGGGGGGGGAGGGGGGGGAGGGAACGGAACAAGTGTAATAATCTGAAAAATAAAGATTTTTAAAAGAAGGGCAATTTATCAATTTTTTTCGTTAGTACTTATTGTATTCTAGTTCAGAAACTTTTGCCTGCCCAAGCTTGTGAAATTACTCTATGCTTTCCTACAGAAACTTTATTACTTTACATGTATATTTAGACCTATGATATATCCTCAATAAATTTTGGGAGTATGGGGTGAGGTAGGTTCCATGTTCAAAGTTCTGCAGTTTCACAGCCTTCTCGGGAAATGTTTTCTTCTCTGGAATCACCCTGTGGCGCCTCCTTCAGGAGCTTTTAGGAAACTCGCACTTTCCCTCTCCCCCACTCTACTCCCAGTCGTCCGTGTTCTCTTTCGGAGGCTCTCTAGGACGCATGCGCTTCCGACGGGGAGGCTGTGGGAAACTACAATTCCCAGAAGATCATGTCAAAAGAAAAAAAAAAAAACCATCCTGTGGTGGGGGAGGAGGAGGGCAAGGCTGAAGGCTCGCGAGAGAACGAGCTGGAGGCGTCGCGCGAAGTGGGTGGAGGGGGTGGAGACAGCAAGGAGGAAGCGGAGGAGGTGCAGTCCCACAATACTGGGCGGGAGGGCGGGTAAGCGGTTTGTATCCGGGCTGCGAGGTGCTCGGCGTCTCGGCGGACCTTGCAGCCTGTCTCTTTAACGCGAGAGGAAGCGATGCGGAGGGGTGGAAAATGGCAGAGCTGCAGATGTTACTAGAGGAGGAAATCCCGTCTGGCAAGAGGGCGCTGATAGAGAGTTACCAGAACCTGACCCGGGTGGCGGACTACTGTGAGAACAACTACATACAGGTGAGGCGCGGGCGGCGCGGGCCGGGCGGGCCGAGCCCCCGCCGCCGCCGCCGAGCGCCCAGCCCACACTGGGCGGGGTGGGAAGCTGCCTGGACCTCCGCGGCCGCCCGGGTCCCCGCCGCAAGCCCCAGTCGGGGCAAGAGGTCGGGCTGAGGGAGCCGGGCTGCGATACAGGAAGTAGCTGAGGTGGTTGAAACCCGTAGAAGCGGAGAGAGAAAATGGGCGAGGGCGGGGGGAACCCCCGAGTCGCGCCGGCCCTCGGCAGGCACCCTGCCCTTCGCCGGGCTTGTGTCCGGAGCCCCAGCTGCAGCCTCACTGCCTCCGCTCCGAGCGGGGTCCCGGACGGAGAGGGCGGGGAGGGGAAGGGGCTGGGAGGAGGCGCGGGGAGGAGCGGCAGAGGCAGAGGAAAAGCGGGGTGTGTGTCGGCGGAGGGAGGGTGCCGTGGGGGCGATTATGTCAGTTCAACCCAGAGGGTGTGTCTTTTATTTATTTATTTATTTAAAAAATTTGTCATGAGTCACAATTACACAGACCTCCCCGAGGAGAGGAGGAAGCGAGTGGGAAATGAGTGAGGGCGTTTCGGAGAAGTTCATCTCAAAATTCCTTTAATTGAAGGTTTGCATCTCTGTCCGTTTTCAAGTCGGGCTTTCCCCCCTCCCAACACTGTCACTTCCGCCCCACCGTAATGTATGTCCAGAGGTGGTTAGGGCTATCGTTATTATAAAACACAAATGATTTTCAACTGCTTGGAAAATGTCTTAAATTCTCCCTTCCCCAAAAGTTCTTGAATTGTTGGCTTCTTAAATAACTTAAAGTAGAATGGTGTAATCGCCGGTTGCTTATTTCCTGAAGGTTCCTCTCTTTCCAACTTAAGTAAATGTATATAATATGCCTCCATATTGATTATGGAGGTTTAGAACATATGCAGTTTTAGAACCATACGGTATTAGTTATTGTAGATTTATTAGAAAAAGTTGGAGGCCTTAACTATGACAGATACTTGTTTGTTTTTATTTTAATGATTGAAAGTGAATTATGGTTCGGTAGTTTGTTTGTAGATCTTTTCATAAACCAACAGTTTATGAAAAGTAAAAAAAGTAGCAGAATACTTTGTATCAATATAATGGCACCAAAAATTCGCTTGTTAGTGATAAGGCATGACCGAAATATGCTTTGAAAGATTAGGATTATTGCAATTCAGAACTAAAGTATTTATAGAAAGCCTCCCATGTGATTATCATTTTTAAGAACCAGTAGTTTCTATGTTGGCAAATGCTTTTCCTCCTTATTTTTAGAAGGAGATTCTGTTTTCAGAATATTTTGAATATTTCTCAGTTTCCATATTAGTAACATTCTATCTTCAGTAGCACAACGAGGAATTTATCTCACAATTTTTTTTAAAACTTTTACTTGAGGAATTTTACTGATAAACTTGTTGAATGGCTGCCACATCTACTGTATTTCTTGTTTTTACAAACTTTATATTTAGCCTTTTTAAAATACTCTAAAATCTCTAAGTGTGGATATAGTTTTCAAATAGAAAAGTGATCTTAGAGTTTATTGATACTGCAATAACTTTTATTCAACCTAACAGAAAAGCCTTCAAATTGAGGTGAATGTCAGTTTGCTGAAGGTTTTAAGGATTTTGATTGAGTCAAAGGGAGAGGGCAGGAAGTTAAATTGCCCCCATTACAGAAGTAATTTCTTTATAGAAGTCAGAAGATAAGTACTTCACAAAGGTGGCTTTTTTTTTGTTTTGCATGTTGGGAAGTCTGACAAATATATGGTGTGGTAACTACCAAGTATTGGCAAATGCAAACATGTTTTAACCTGTCTGGTGACTATTTCTTTTCCAGGTAGTTGTCTGCTGTAAAGCTTTTTTCCCCCCTATCTGTCCGATTTCCTTTTCCCCTCCTGCTACCATCATGTAACTTTGAAGCACTTTTAGACTTATTGGTAATATCCCTAATTAAGATAAACCATATTATTTCTCACGTAGCCTCTTTTAAACATGCTAGTACTATTAGTACCATGGTACCAAGAGCCACCATCAGTGGTTCCAATTTTCTTTTTTGTGGTCCTAAACTTTACATCAGTGAGGTATTTTGATCTTACTGGGGGAAAGAGATGTTTATTTTAGTAGCCTTTAAACTTTGGACTGCATGATGCATTAGGTGCCATCCTGATGCTCAGACAGGCTTAGAAGATGAAGATTTTGTGGAAGTTGATGTGGTAGCTGATTTGTGAGCTGTTGTACTGCTAACTTTGGTGCTGTGTATAGGGAACCAAGAGAACTAAAAATACTCATTTGAATCTCTTTTGAGATCTTTCTATATCCTTTGTATACATGGTTGGGTTATAATCAACACCCTACATAAATAATCTCCTCTCAGGGAAAGTATGTGGTTACTTATGTTTTGAGAATTTTCTTAAGGTTAGTTAAATTACTGCCTAGGTGATTTTTATCCTAAGAATTCAGTTTTCATTTTGTTGTTTTTCTACAGTTTGGAAGTACAGTCCAGTTAGACCAAAGTATTTTTTTAAAATAGATTTTTATTAATTTCAGAGAGGAAGGGAAAGAGAGATATATAGAAACATCAACGATGAGAGAGAATCGTTGCTCGGCTGTCTTCCTGTATGCCCCCCACCAGGGATCGAGCCCACAACCCAGGCATGTGCTCCTGACTGGAATAGAACCTGAGATCCTTCAGTTGGCATTCTGACGCTCTATCCACTGAGCCAAACCAGCTAAGGCTAGAATAAGGTGTTTCGTTGACAGGTTCTTTTGGCTGTAGTGTGGTTGAGTCCTTGAGTTCTTCATTAGTTTTTTTTGTTTCCTATTGACTTTAATTATTAAATTGTATTATTAATAGCAAAACTTGTCCAAAATGTACATTCTCTCAAATAGGACAGGATTTTTGAAATTGTTTCAGGAAAATAATATTTAAAATAGAAAGTGTTTTTTATAGAGAGACAAAGAAAAATCTTTGCCTTTTTTCCATCTTTTGACCAGTTTGAATTTTTTTTAGTAGATTATGTCAAAGACAGTTATTCTTTAACTTGAACACACTTATCTAGACAGTTCTATTTGCTCTTCTTTAGGGTCCACACTGCCTTTATCATGGAAACTATTTTGAGGGAATAGGAAGTGAGCTAAGCTAAAACGAGTAGAGACTGCTTAAGAAAGGTTTCTCAGAATGCAAATTGCTATGTTGGGTAAGGACAGAAACATCTTAATTTAAAATTTTGGCTTGGATTTCCTTCAATAAATGAGTTTTATTTAGGTTAACAAGTATATCCTAAAGTTTGGGAGTATAAAAGGGATCTTATCAGTGAGCTACTTAGTAGTTTATTTCTTCGTCCTACGACACTAATTTATGCTAATTTGCTCCTTATGCAAACGATCTTGGAGGAGGTATTTTTGAGTAGGAGCACTTTGGGATAGGTAAAAGCTAAAATTTATGTACTGAACAATTTATGCCAATTTATAAATGAAGTCAATTATTAAAATATTTATCATGAGCAATTTAAGGTTCAGAGAAATTCAGTACTTAATCTGAAGTTCCATATCTCATAAGAGATAATGCCTGGAATCAAATCCAGATTTTCTGATTGTATATTCTAAGTTCTATTTAATTAATACTGAGTTAGGGTGCTTACTGCAGGATAGGGGATAAAAAAAGATGGTAACATAGAAGGTAATAGAGAAGGGATGAGGGCAATATGCATACTTCTATTTATTGAGTACTTATTTTGTAATAGATGCTGCTGGTTGATTTGTATTAACTTTAATCCTTGTAAAACCTCTCTATGATAGGCAATATCCTCTCTCTCTCTCTTTTTTTAAAATATATATTTTATTAATTTTTTAGAGAGGAAGGGAGAGAGATAGAGAGCCAGAAACATCGATGAGAGAGAAACATCGATCAGCTGCCCCCCGCACATCCCCCACTGGGGATGTGCCCGCAACCAAGGTACATGCCCTTGACCGGAATCGAACCCGGGACCCTTGAGTCCGCAGGCTGATGCTCTATCCACTGAGCCAAACCGGTTTTGGCTCTCTCTTTTTTTTTTTTTTTTTAAGATATATTGGTTATTTTACAGAGAGGAAGGGAGAGGGATAGAGAGTTAGAAACATCAATGAGAGAAACATCGATCAGCTGCTTCCTGCACACCTCCTACCGGGGATGTGCCCGAAACCATGGTACATGCCCATGACCGAAATCAAACCTGGGACCTTTCAGTCCTCAGGCCGACGCTCTATCCACTGAGCCAAACCGGTATTCTCTTAAAGATCTAGAAATTAGGACTCAAAAAAGTTAAATGAATTTTGTTGGATCAGATAGTAATTGGCAGCTAGGATTTCTGCCCAACTCGGACAGGTTCCACAGGTTCCACAGCTGTGCTCTTTCTATGCCACACTGCCTCCAGCTGTAAATGAGTCTAGAACTCAGACTATGTTTAGAAATGTCATGGGATAGACTCTCGTTGGGCATGTCTGGGAACCTGACAACTATTTTACCATTGTTTCTTCTGAATTCCAAGTGGCAAATATAAGAACTGGTATGTGTGTAATTTGGGGATGGTTGCTTTGGCACATTTTTCCCTGAGCTCAGTGGATCCTTTTTCTTTCTGTGTATCCTTGCCTGTTTTTTCTATTCTGATTCAGCTTTACTTTGATTAGAAAATTTGTAAAACAATTAGAAGTTAACAAAACAAAATGTTTTGGAACATTTTGATTTCTACACAAACTAGATTCAGGTAAAGATAGACAAAGTGATTGAGGAGATTAGGACAGATTGGAAATGGTAGAACTTTTACAATTGCACTTTTATTTTTATTTATTTTTTAAATCCTCATCCGAGGATATTTTCCCATTGATTTTTAGAGACAATGGAAGAGAGAGGGAAAGACAGAATTATTGATGTGAAAGAAACACATTGGTTGCAGGCTGGGGAGGAACCTGCAACCAAGGTACATGCCCTAAGGACTCCCATGAATCCTGTATATTTCCTCTGTAACACTCTTATGCCTGTTTGACATTTGATGCTGTTCTCTAAGAAAGCAGGTCTAGGCTTTTCTTGTATATTTCTGTATCTCCAGTGCCTGCCCAATGCCTAGCACATAAAGCTCTCAAAAGTTTACATGAACTGTACAAGCAGTATGGAAACTCGGTTCTGTTCCTCATTCTATATTTTCACCAGCCTTTAACTGTATTTTATCCTCTATAAAAGGATGAGTTTGAATCAGATTGTGTCCAAAGTGACAGTTCTGATGGTTTTTAGTAGTTTGTTTATCACTTCCAGCCCTGCAATTCCCATGTTTTCATTAGTTTATTTTTGAGTTCTTCAGTATCCTCTGGGGGGGAAAAAAAATCTTTGATTCTCTTCAACAAATGGTGTTGGGAAAATTTGACAGGCACATGCAAAAAGATGAAACTAGACTACCAACTTACACCATACACAAGAATACACTCAAAATGGATAAAAGACTTGAGTGTAAGCTATGAAACCATAAAAATCCGAGAAGACAACATAGGCAACAAAATCTCAAGACATCCTGTGGAGCAGAATTTTCGCCGATAAATCTAGGGCAAGGAAAAAATAAACAAATGGAACTGCATTGAACTAAAAGGCTGCCTAGCAAAAGAAACCATCATCTGAATGAAAAAGGGCCCTAGCAGGTGTTGCTCAGTGGTTAGAGTGCCGACCTGCGCACTGAAGGGTTGGGTTCAATTCCTGGACAAGGGCACATACCTTGATTTCGGGTCGCTCCCTGCCCCCCACCCCCATCGAGGTGCCTGGGGGAGGCAACCAGTTGTTGTGTCTCTGTAGGAACCATGCCAGTGTCCCCAGATAGTCAAGGCCAATGGGAGCATAGAGGCCTTGTTCTCAATACACCAGAATGGCCACGGCCTGCCCTGAGCCTGAGAATCATCAGACTCTGAGCCTGGGAACCCTTATTAGCCTTTGATACTGATCTCTGGGAATCCCAACTGAATTGCACAGAAGTGCCTTTCTGTAGCAAATGCTGATGGCAAAGTGTGTCTCTTGTTAGAGCTTGTTTGAGCATGTATATAAGCTGTCACTGACCAGGGGAGAGAGCAGCTGGGCAGAGAGCTTGAAGAAGCAGAGATGGTAAGCACAGAAAATGTAGCTCCTATGTGTGTGGGAGAGGCTAGAGAGCTCAGAAGGAGCTGAGAGCTGGTACTGCCATGATATAAGGCTAAGAACTCATAGAGAGCTCAGATATAGCTCCCAGGTTAACCAGCCATTGTGCTGGAAGAGAGAAGCTCAGAGTTAGTTATTATTTGAAGCTACAGAGACCAGCCAGTGTGCTGGGCAGGGGAGACAGGAGAAGCTGCTGAGCTGGAGATTTCAGGTACCACTATGATGGGAGGCGGTGAGTCTAGGGGGCAGTGTGCAGCTGCTCAGATAATACCTGTGGGTACAGAGATTAATGCTGCTTTTGTGGGAAAGATGTACATGTTAACCAGCTGGTGTCTGACTGCCTGCCTGTATGGACTTTGCTGTAAGGAATTGTTTTGTTTGACAGCTATATGGCCACTGGCTTCTGCAATAAAGACTCATTCTTATACACCCACAACCTCTCATGGTTTCTCTGTCTGCCCCGCCGCCGAGAATTAACCTGTTTTTGATACTTGTTGGACTGAGTTCCCAACAGATAGTACAGTGGTCAGGGTTCAAGAAGGACCTGCCCTGGCGTAATAGGGAAGAATTGAGAAGAATACATGGACTCAGAACAACTCGGAACAGCAGTGCTGAGCAGTGTTCCTGCTGTCTCTGACAGTCTCTCTCACATAGATTGTTTCTCTCTCTCTCTGTCCTCCCCCCCCCCCCCCTTCTACTCTCTAAAAGAAATGGGAAAAACAGAAAAATATCCTCAGGTGAGGATTTAACAACAGCAACAAAAAATGAAAAGTGAACCCTAGGAGAACATATTTTCCAATGGTACATCTGATACAGGGTTAACTTTCCAAAATATGTAAAGCACTCATACAACTAAAAGGAAGTCAATCCAATTAAAAATGGGCAAAGGACCTGAATAGACACTTCTCCAAAGAGGACATACAGATGACCAATAAACATATGAAAAAATGCTCAGTGTCACCAATTTGTAAGAGAGATGCAAATTAAAACTGCGATGAGGTATCACCTCACACCGGACAGAATGACTACCATCAGGAAATCAACAAGTGCTGGTAAGGATGTGGAGAAAAGTACACTGCTGGTAGGAATGCAAACTGGTGCAGCCATTATGGAAAACAGTATGGAGTTTCCCCCCAAAAAATTTAAAAATGGAACTGCCTTTTGACCCAGCAATCCCACTTCTAGGAATATATCCTAAGAATCCTGAAACACCAATCAGAAAGAATATATGCACCCCTAGGTTCATAGCAGCACAAATTACAATAGCTAAGATCTGGAAACAGCCCAAGTGCCCATCAGTAGATGAGTGGATAAAAAAGCTGTGGTACATCTATACAATGGAATTCTATGCAGCTATACTAGGTGTACCAGTTAATAATGCGGATTTTGTAATCAAAGAAAACACGATAATTTCAAGAGAAACATCAAAAGTGCTTTATTCAAAGTAATGTCCATTGCTAGCTACACATTTCCTCCATCTTTCAGGTAATTTGTGGATACCGTCCCAATAGAACTTTTCTTGTTTTGAGGCAAACCATTCAGAGACCCAATTTTCCACTTCTTCGTATGTTTTAAAGTGCTGCTCAGAAAGTGCTTGTGCCATTGATCGGAACAAGTGGTAATCTGAAGGAGTAAGTTCTTATGAGTACGGCGGGTGGGTTAATACTTCCCAAGCAAGATTTAAAAAAAATAATATTTTTATTAATTTCAGAGAGGAAGGGAGAGGTAGAGAGAGAGAGAAACATCAATGATGAGAGAGAATCATTGATTAGCTGCCTCCTGCATGCCCCCTACTGGGGATCGAGCCCACAACCTGCAAATGTGCCCTTGACCGGAATCAAACCTAGGACCCGTCAGTCTGCAGGCCGACACTCTATCCACTGAGCCAAAACTGGCTAGGGCCAAGCAAGATTTTATTTTTTAAAATATATTTTAATTGATTTTTTACAGAGAGGAAAGGAGAGGGATAGAGAGCCAGAAACGTTGATGAGAGAGAAACATCAATCAGCTGCCTCCTGCACCCTCCCCTGCCCCCCCCCACTGGGGATGTGCCCGCAACCAAGGTTCATGCCCTTGACCAGAATTGAACCTGGGACCTTTCAGTCCTCAGGCCGACGCTCAATGAGCCAAATGGGTTAGTGCCCAAGCAAGATCTTTTAACATGTCTTTAACTGGTTTTGAAGTGTGTGATGGTGCATTATCATGAAGTAAAATTACTTTGCTGTGTCTTCTGGAACATTCTGGTCGTTTCACGATCAGAGTGTGGTTCAAATTGATTATTCATTGTTGGTAGCTATCAGTATTAACGGTTTCACCTGGTTTTAGAAGCTCATAATACACCACACCTTCCTGATCCACCACTTGCAGAGCATTGTCTTCTTTCCAAAGCGATTTGGCCTTGCAGTCGATGTTGATAGTTGACCTGGATCAACCCATGATTTTGTGCATTTGGGATTCTCAAAATAAATCCACTTTTCATCACCAGTTACAATTTGATGCAAAAAAGACTTTCTTTTGTGCCGTTGAAGCAACATTTTACTGATGACTTCGGTTTTCCATTTGTCTTTCGTTCAGTTGATGTGGCACCCATTTCCCTTCCTTTAAAATCTTTCCCATTGCTTGTAAACAATTGGAAATTGTTCCCTGAGCAATGTTTAATCTTTCTGCAAGTTGTTTTTGAGTTTGACATGCATCTTCAATAATCGTTGGTCTTCAGACTTTTTCAGTTGACCTGGACGTTCTTTGTCTTTCACATAGAAATCATAATTTTTAAATTGTTTAAACCAACGTTCACAAGTATCTTGAGATGGAGCATGTTCACCATAAGCTTCCCGAAGTATATGATAACTTTTTCTTCAAAATAAAGTAATGAATTAAAACTTCTGCAAATGCTCTTGTTTTGGCACGAAATTCGACATTTTTAAGTGTAAAAATATCTATGATGTTAACACCTTCAGAAAATTTGACATATGAAGTTTTGAAGCTTGTCAATACAACAAAATAGCATACATATCAAATCGCATATATATCAACATATGTATAACTCCATCTATTGAAAAAAATTCACATTATTAACTGGTAAAAAAGAAGGATCTCTTACCCTTTGAGACAGCATGGAGGAACCTGGAGAGTATTATGCTAAGTGAAATAAGCCAGTCAGAGAAAGACAAGTATCACACGATCACACTCATATGTGGAATCTAATGAACAAAATAAACTGACTAACAAAAAAGGGTGAGGCACAGGGACAGATCCAGAGACAGAGAAGCATCGATCAGACTGTCAAACCTCAGAGGGAAGGTAGGGGAGGGTGGGGATAAGGAGGAGAGACCAACCAAAGGACTTGTATGCATGAATATAAGCCTAACCAATGGACATGAACACCAGGGGGGTGAGGGCATGAGTAGGGGGGAGGTTTGGGGGGTTAATGGAGGGATGAGGACACACATGTAATATCTTAATCAATAAAGAAATAAAAAAAAAAAGGTGAGGCATGGAGGCATGGAACAGATTGACAAATCTCAAGTGAGGGGGGAACGGGAAGAGATTAGATACTTACATACTTATACTTATGCATAGCCCATGGACACAGACAGTAATGTGGTGAAGGCCTGGGATGGGGCAGGGAGTGAGTGGAGGCAAAGAGGGGGGCATATGGGGGCCCTCTGTAATACTGTCTACATAATACTTTATGTAGACTACCCATTTTGTCACACAGAACCTTAAAAGGTATCTTAAGGGTCAAGATTGAATAAGATTAGTATTTTTTCTGCTTTATTAAGAACATTTAAAAATATGTTTTGTTTTTTTTATTTTAGAGAGAGAGGAAGGGAGAGAGAGAGAGAGAGAGAAACATATACGAGATAGAAACATCATCATTGTTTGGCTGCCTACTTCATGCCCCCTACTGGGGATTGAGCCCGAAACTTGGGCTTGTGCCCTAACCAGGAATTGAACCAGAGACCTCTTGTTGCATGGGTTGATCCACATTCAAGCACTGAGCCACACCAGCTGTGTGAGAACATTTTTAAATATATTTTATTGTTTTTTACAGAGAGGAAGGGAGAGGGATAGAGAGCTAAAACATCGATGAGAGAGAATCATTGCCTCCTGCACACCCCCTTGGGGATGTGCCCGCAGCCAATGCACATGCCCTTGACCGGAATCGAACCTGGGACCCTTCAGTCCGCAGACCGACTCTATCCACTGAGCCAAACCAGTTTCGGCACATTTTTAAGTGAAGCTAACTTTTTTCCTTTGAGTGGTTGGCAGTAAAGAACTCAGTGACTACTAATACATTTGGTGACACTGTCTTCATTTGTGCTAAGAGGCTAGTAATTTAGTCAACTTTGCTTTTGCATTATCAGTGCAAATGTCAACACAGAAGAGAAGGCAGGATATCATAGAAAAATTAAAAGAAGGCAATCTATTTTTACAGATCCAAAGAGTATCTAAAAAAACACACCTCAGAGCTGTTAATAAGCATCATAGTGCTTCAATGAGATGTCAGTTGGAACTCAGAAATAAAGATCTGGAATATGAACTCTTCCAAAATGAAAACTTCTCAAGATTGTAACAAAATAGGATTGGAAAAATATAAGCAATTCTACTGAGAAGAATTAGAAGGTAGAAAGTCATTGGTGAATAAACTAAACAAGTCTAATGAGAGGGTAGCAGAGGTCAGCACCAAACTTCTCTTGCAGAAACAGCAGAATAGATCTTTACTCAGCACTCATAATATGAGGCCAGTCCTGGAGACACCTTGTGTTGGAAATCTTAATAATAGTTTTGAACCCAAGAGAAATTCTATTCCAAGAGAAAACTTAGTGATTCCTACCTCAAAGTCATGGAATTAAAATAATAGCATGGATACTTACTTGATCAAGATACTTCTGATTTTGAATCTGTATCCTATATAGCAGCGGTCGCCAACCTTTGGGACCTCACAGACCGACCGCCAGTGGTCCATGGACCACCGGTTTGTGACCACTGCTATAGAGCTTATCCTGTAGAATCAATTGATCAGTCAAATTCATGTCAAGATCTACTTTTGAAAACATCACAGATTTTGAAGAAAAATTAAATGATCTGAAACATAAATAGAAAAAGTTTACTGGACTATTTACACAACATGATTTTCCATTAAACACATGACGTGTGAAATCTATTAATGAAAAATATTTTTGGATAAAGAAAAGAAAAGGAGGCAAATAACTGGTATTACTATGAAAATAGTTTTGGAAACTCCTGAAAGAATTAGGGATCCTAAACCCTCAGAATAGCACACTTTGAGGAACTTTGGTTTAAATGATTGGTTTAGTAGACTTAATGTCTTCCTTTTGTGGTATTACTAATAGGAGTCTGGATTTTATTTTATTATGATTACTTTAAAAATGTTTTTATTACTTTCAGAGTGAGGAAGGGAGAGGGAGAAAGAGATAGAAACATCAGTTGGCTGCCTCCTGCACACCTCTCACTGAGGACTGAGCCTGCAACTTGGGCATGTACCCTGACCGGGAATAGAACTGGTGTCCTCCTGGTGAATGGACTGATGCTCAACCAACTAAGTGACACCTGTTGGGCTAAAATGATGTAGTAATTATTTTATTTATTTCCAATTTGAGTATGTTCCAAATTTGATTTGAAGAAATTTTACAGGTTCCGAAGTTGGAACCGTAGAAGTTCCAAGAGAAATGCTCAGTAAAATGAAATATGTATAATTATATTAATGTAATATATAATAATAAATATGCAGTAAGATAATAAATTAGTTTGTCACCCATTCAGTTATTCAGTATCTTTTTACTGCCTGTTATATGCTAGAGTGTGTTTTGTGAATTAGATATAATCTCTGCCTCTGTTCTCGAACCCTCACCCTCAACCTATGAACCTGCAGCCACAATCAGGCTGCCCCCAGGACAGGGTCTTCCTAAGACACTAATTTCCCTGTCTCCTGAAGTGCCTCCTCCCAGCCTTCCTGCCGTTGATCCACTGACCTGACAGGCCATCCCCAACTGTAGCTCTCCAAGCTGGGCACATCCTTACATACTATAGTAAATTTTATCTAGGGAAGTACATGTTGACAAGAGTATATATCAGGTATCCCCATCTAACCTGGTGTGTCAAATAAGTTGAGGGGACCAAAATTATGCCACCCCAAAATTTGCCTTTTGGGATATTGATTTTAAGCTGGTTATTATAGAAGAGCTGATTTAGCCCTGTCCCAGTTGCCAGTAGGAGCATCGTCCTGTCACCAAAAGGTTTCAGGTTTGATTCCCAGTTATTGTACGAATCTAAGTTGCGGGTTTGATCCCTGGTCCGGGTGCGTAAGCGAGGCAACTGATTCTTGTTTCTCTCTCACTGGATGTTTTTCTCTCATGCTCTCTAGAAGGAACAGACTCCGAAAGAAACCTTTGATCCTTTCTCTTTACCTGCCTAAAGGAATTCATATAGAAAACCCTGCTTAAAGGAAGGAGCATCATCACCTTAGCATCACAGTATAAACTAAATGTGGCTGACAGGGAGAAATCAAGCAAAGCTTGTTTGTTGAACTTCAGTCTGTGTTCCATGTTTCTGGGTGGCCCAGCAAGAATTAGTTCACTACCTGTAAATTACCTGCTTTCCCTTTGAAATCCCAGACTCTTCCCTCCTCCTTCTTTATCCAAAATGGCATCTAAACCTCAACTGCCCAATGAATCTTTGAGTCTCATATTCTGCATGTATATCCATAATAAATTTTGGACATATTCTCTTATTAATGTCTCATTATTCGCCCAGCTAGAAGAACTTAGAAGGTGTGAGGAAAATTATTTTTTTGCCACCCTACGGAAGTAATGTTGGAGTTGAGATATGAAGGGTGAATATATGTTAACCAAGAATTTTTAAAAAAGATCTTTATTCTTGAGAGTATTACAGATGTTCTCCTCCTCTCTCCCCTCCCCCCCCCCCAATCTGGTTCCCACCCGGCCCCAGGCCTTCATCACCCTACTGTCTGTGTCCATAGGTAAGATCTTTGGTTAATCTCTTCCCATGCCATTCCCTCTGAGATTTGTCACTCTGTTCCATGTTTCCATGCCTCTGATTCTATTTATTTTATTTACCAGTTCATTAGATTCCTTGGCCATTTATTTTGATTTTTAGATTCAGTTGTTGATAGATACGTATTTATTGCCATTTTATTGCTCATATATTTTTTTTATCCTTTTTTTCTTCTTCTTAAAGAATACCTTTCAACATTTCATGTCTTACTGGTTTGGTGGTGATGAACTCCTTTAGCTTTTTCTTGTCTGTGAAGCTCTTTATCTGACCTTCAATTCTAAATAAGAGCTTTGCTGGGTAGATTAATCTTGGTTGTAGGTCCTTGCTATTCATCACTGAATATTTCTTGCCACTCTCTTCTGGCCTGCAAAGTTTCTTTTGAGAAATTAATTGACAGTCTTATGGGCTCTCCCTTGTAGGTAACTAATTGCTTTTCTCTTGCTGCTTTTAACACGTTAAGCGCCCAGTCAGTTACCGGTGACTGACACTATACTCTCCGTCTGGAAGACAAAACAGCCTGGGCGCTTAATGTGTTAAGATTTTCTCTTTGTCTTTAACAGTTGGCATTTTAATGATGATGTGTCTTGGTTTGGTCCTCTTTGGATTACTCTTGTTTGGGGTTCTCTGCACTTCCTGGACTTGTAAGTCTATTTCTTTCACCAGGTGGGGGAAGTTTTCTGTCATTATTTCTTCAAATAGGTTTTCAATATCTTGCTCTGTCTCTTCTCCTTCGGGCACCCCCATAATGCGAATGTTGGTATGCTTGAAGTTGTCCCAGAGGCTCCTTACACTGTCTTCATATTTTTGGATTCTTTTCTTTTTGCTCTTCTGATTGGGTGTTTTCTTCTTCCTCATATTCCAACTCATTGATTTGATACTCAGAATCCTTTACTCTACTGTTGAATCCCTTTAAATTATTATTTATTTCTGTTAGTGTATGCTTAATTTCTGACTGGTCATTTTTCATATTTTTGACATTCTCACTGAGATCCTTGAAAGTCTCACTAAATCCCTCGAAACTGTCATTAAGATCCTTGAATAACCTTATAACCATGGTTTTGAACTCTGTACCCAGTAGTTTGCTTGCTTCCATTTCTTTCATTTGTGAAATATTTCTTTGTCTCTGCATTTTGGCTGTTTCCCTGTGTTTGTTTCTACGTATTAGGTAGAGCTGCTCTGTCTTCTGGAATTGGTAGAGTGGCCTTGTATAATAGGCTTCTTGTAAGGCCCAGTGGCTCAGCCTCCCTAGTCACCTGAGCTGGGCATTCTAGGTGCGCCCCTGTGTGGACTGCCTCCTGTGCACAGTCTTTTATTTGATCCTTGATTGCTTTTGCGTCTCGGGAGGAATTGACCTCCAGGCCAATTGGCTGTGAGGAACTACTGCAACCTTAGTGGGAGAGCTGCTGTGCAGAACATACCCCTATGGAGCAGGACTTGCTTCAGTAGGGCTTTAGTGCTCACTGAGTCTGCCAATTGAGTGTGTTGCTTGTGGATGTGTAGAATTGGAATATAGTATGGTCTGAAGCTGTCCATTGGGTGCACTGGCTCTAGGGCCTCCAGGGAGGTGCAAAGTCAGCCCACTGCCTGGGGCCACTCTGCAGAAACTATTTTATTGGGCTTGGAGATGCTCATTTGAGGCCCAGATGTGAAGCAAGGCAGGCTGGTGCTAGTGCCAGGTCTTGAGTCTCTTATTGATAGGTTTGGGGTATTCTGTTACCAGCTGCAACTTGTTAGAAAGATTTTAGCAAAGTCTGAAGCTTGAGCAAGCCAGGCCATTCATATAGAAAAGTCTCTGCAAACAAGGTTGGGTGGGGCTGCAAATTGGATGGGGTGGGGTCTCAGGGAATAACCTCGGTGGAGCAAACACTATGAGCCAGGCTGATGGAAACTCAGATATGGCTGCGAGTCAGCTCTGTGACAGGGGAAGTCCCAGCATAGGAACAGTGACCCCTCTGAGTACCTCTGTCTGGGAGAAAGGTGCCCCCAAGTTCTGGCCCGATGCCAGACAATCCAGTTCCTCTCTGTATGTGTCTGGATCCCCCAGAGCCGCCAACCTGCACTGGAGCTCAGAGGAAGGCGGGACCTTGTAGGTTTGTGCCCCTTTAAAAGGAACACCTATTTCCAGCAGCCTCGGTGTCACTCAGCCTCAATCCCCACTGTTTTTTTTATAGCCCATAGTTACGGTGACTTCTCTTCCCAGTTCTGGGACCCGGGATGGGGGTCTGATGTGGGGCTGGGGCCTCTTGCTCCTCATGGGCTGCCTCTGCAGAGATGATCTCCCTCCCAATTAAAAAAACAGCACACATAGGTGTTGGACCAGCCCATTCCAGGCCTCCACCCCTCCTCCTAGTCTCCATGTGCTTTTTAAATAATTTTTTTTTATTGATTTCAGAGAGGAAGGAAGAGGGGGAGAGAGAGAAATATCAATGATGAGAGAGACTCATTGATTGGCTGCCTCCTGCACACCCCTACTAGGGATCGAGCCCACAACCCAGGCATGTGCCCTGTCTGGGAATTGAACCAAGGACCTTTTGGTCCATAGGACGACGCTCAATCCACTGAGCTACCACAGCGGGGCTCTCTGTACTTTTTTCTTCTCTTGTAGGACTTCCATTCAGCCAGCTTTCAGGCGGGTTTGAATGATGGTTGTTTTGTATTTTAGTTGTAATTTTGATGTGGTTGTGGGAGGTGGCCAGTATAGGCATTTACCTGTGCCATCATCTTGTTTCTCTCTTGAGAGAAGGAAAAACAATGTCTATTTGAGGGAACAGTGACATTATGTATACAGGTCCAATGGTGAGTGAAAGCCCAGTGATTTTAAACATTAATAGACCTTCGTGCGTTAGAGTGTAGTGAACAAAGAAGGGAGAGTCATTTGTGAGGAGTTAGGTAGGGACTAGGTCAGTGATGGGCAACCTTTTGAGCTTGGTGTGTCAAACTTCGCCAAAAAACTGAGCATAACCCTGATAATGTGTCACCTTGAGGAAAAAACATTACTTCGCAATATTTATAGTTTAAATAACATAAATGTATAATTGTTATATATAATTGTATTTAATAAACCAAAAACTAAATATTTAACTTACCTGCTTAGTGACTTCTTTGTTCATCCATCAGTCGGTTTCTTTTGTTGGTCTTGATATTATTTAGCTTGTGTGGGTGCCGTGAACTAAGATAAGTGAGGGGGAGGGGGAATTCTTTAACTAACCTGCCTATTAGTGACTTTTTTGTTGCTGAATTTCATTGGCTAAATCTTCAATTGAAGGTTGGTATGTTGTACACTTCAGGCCCAAGCAAGCGCTACTAACTTCATCTGTCAATCTGTTTCTTTTGTTGGTTTTGATATTATTTAACGCTGAGAATAAGGCCTCACAAAAGTATGTAGAGGGAAAAATTGTGAGTAAAGCCATTGCTATATTTTTCAGGGTGCTAAAAGTGTCTGGTAGTCGGTTCCAGGCACTCCAAATTTCCTGTTTGTAGTGGCACTCCTCTTGATTCTCCAAGCGGCACCTTTCCAGATTCTCAAGCTTTGACCTCAAGTCGACAAACACCAGAGTCCAGATACTGTCTTGAAATTCTGCAAGTTGCATCTCCAAATCATCAATTTGCATCCATTGGAAACCATTTAATTCCAAACTACTGTAGACTACTACATCAGGATACTTAATTATTTTCATGGTCTGTTCTAGACTTCTAAATTGACTAAATCTATCACTAAACTGGTCAAGTAACGCGTCTAAAACATGCTGGTACTTCATATGCAAGAGTTCCATTTCATTTTGTACAGCTGCACTGGCCTTCTCAAAATACTTTGTTACTCGAGGAAAATACTTCTAAGTTTTAGTTTCTACATCTCGCTTGAAAATTTTAACTTTACTTTCAAAAGCTTTTATGTATCCAAACATAACGTCAATACTTTTGCCAAAACCTTGTAACTTTAAGTTCAGTTCATTAATATGAACAGAGAGATCTGTAAAAAACATCAGGGTGTTGACCCACTTATCATCATTAAGCTGAGGAAAGTTTCCCAGATCCTTATCATCAAGAAATACCTTAATTTCTTCAAAGCACTCCACAAAGCGCTCAAGAACTTTGCCTCGGCTCAGCCATCTTACATTATTGTACATCAGCAGTCCACTGTAGGTGGAATCAACCTCCAGTAAAAGTGCCGAAAATTCTCGCTTGTGAAGGGGGGGAGAGCAGCTATTAAATTAACTATTTTTGTAACAACTGACATTAAGTCGTTTAAGTCAGTGAATCCTGCCTTGGCACATAAAGCCTCCTGTTGGATAATACAATGAAAAGGCACAATCAGATGTCCAATAGCTTCTGTAAACAATTTGATGAATCTGACTTTTTTCCCCACCATATTTGGTGCCCCATCTGTCTTCACTGACACCACTTTAGAGATATCAATGCTTAGATCACGAAATGTTTGTGTAACAACCTTACATATTTCGCTTCCTCATTTACTTGTTGACACTGATACTAACTTTATCAACGCTTCTCTCATTGTGAGACCATCAGAATATCGACCAATAATGGCCAACTGAGCATGTGATGT
Source organism: Eptesicus fuscus (assembly GCF_027574615.1). Taxonomy (NCBI): domain Eukaryota; kingdom Metazoa; phylum Chordata; class Mammalia; order Chiroptera; family Vespertilionidae; genus Eptesicus; species Eptesicus fuscus. The sequence continues at coordinate 15,725,512 of NC_072474.1, forward strand.
GACATCAGTAGTTTCATCAAGAGAGATTGAAAAATATTTACACTTCCTTATGTCTCTTTAATTGATGTTGTACGTTTGTGTTCAGTCTCATTATTCGGTCTTTTATGATATTTCTACTGAGTGGTAACTCAGATATTCTCTTAATAATTGCTTCTTTATTCTGCATATCGTGAAATAGAACTGGTGCACATCTTAGGAGAGTTTCTTGAATAAATTCTCCCTCACTGAGCGCTTTTCCATGCTGAGCTATAGAGTGAGCAATGCTTAAACTTGCAGATGTTAAATTTGTAGAGCCTTTCATAAATTTAAGGATGGAATTAGATTGGCTCTTATAAAGGTGTAGCTGCCTGGAAATGTATTCCTTCCTTTCATCCTCACTTTTTTCCAAGAGCTGGGAATGATTAGTTTCAAAATGTCTATTTATATTCCACGTTCTGCTTACTACCGTTTCAGTACATAGAACGCAAAAATGATCTGCCATTTTTTTCTATAAAGCCATACATCTTGGTCCATGTCTCTTGAAAGGGTCGGCCACTGCTACTACCACTTCCTTTACTTAACCTTAGTTTTTTACTTTTTGGGTTCTCCATCAGGGGGGCATTGACAGAAGATAGAATTATAGATAGCTTGTTAGGCCTGCAGGCAATTAGGGGTTAACTAGCCTAACTAACCACAAAATGGTGCATATAACTGTCTTTTAGGAAAGGGCAGGGTTAATAAGCAGAAATAGGGGTTAATAAGAATGCACAACAGTAATAGTGGTGAAATGGACTCTGCACTATGGAGCAAGATGGTGTTCCTTATGTGAATTAAAATGGCTGCCGCTATTTCTAATGGTGGGAAATGGCACCCATAGCACGCCACAAACCCTTGCCTCTCCCAGCCTCCCCCTCACTCAGTAATGATGGATTAGAAATCCATGACACCCCAGAACAGTAGATAATGGTTGCTGTGGTTAACTATTATTTGGTTACTGGTAATCTCCCCAGAGATGTGTCCCTCGCTGCGTTCCGCTGCTCCCTGCTCTGCTGGCGGAAGTGAGGAGAATGATCCCGGCTTAACTGGAAGTCCCAGAACTAGATGCTCTGTGCCGGACTTCTGCTGTTTTGGCCTACAGACCTCCGGCACAGAGTGTCTTAATAGGGGAGGATGAAACATTTGCGACTAGAGTCTTGGAGTTAGACTCTAACTCCAAGACTCTAGTCGCAAATGTTTTCATCCTCAGGAGCAGCAAATGTTTCATCCTCGGCATGCGGCCGCCTTAGCGGCCGCGTGTCATCAGAAATGGCTACGCATGTCATAGGTTTGCCATCACTGGACTAGGTCAAAGAAGGCTTTATAGGCTATGTTAAGGATGTTGGTCTTTTTTCTGAGGATGATAAGAAAACATTGAAAGTTTTAAGCAGTGCGTTTATTATTAGTGGAAGTGGCGTTCTTGGGATGCAGTGAGGGAAAGAATTATTATTTTTGTTAATCCTCACCTGAGGATATTTTTCCATTGACTTTTAGAGAGAGTGGAAGGGAGGGGGGAAAAGAGAGAGGAACATCAATGTATCTCATTGGTTTCCTCCCGCATGTGCCTTGACCAGGGCCGGGGATTGAGCCTGTAACCAAGGTATGTGCCCTTAACCAGAATTGAACCCAGGACTTCCTAGTTTATAGGTCATTGCTCAACCACTGAGCCACGTTGATTGGACTAGTTGTTTATTTTGATCATCAGAGTTTTGTAATATTTCTTAAATAGGTCTTGTACATACTTTGTTAGATGGTTTTCTTTTTAATGCTCTTGTATACCTTTAATTGGTATTTAGATTTCTTCTTGGTTAAATTATTTGGTTTGGATTCAATATGTGGTAATCCTACCTAATAATAGACAAATATGCAAATTGACCGTACCTTCGCTATGTCAGCGATTGGCCAGGAGGCGCGGGGGGGGGGGGCGGGACTCGGGGTGGCCGGGGTGGCTGATTGGGCCGGCGGGACGCTGAGCTCGCGTCGCCAGGGGCAGCTGGAGCTCAGCGTCTGCGCCATGGCTGTGCTGCGGCACAGAAGGGGCTTCTGGGGCAGCGAGCTCACGCCCCACCGCGGACCATCAAAAGCGGACCATCAAAAGCGGGGGAGCTTAGTGCCTGTCCGCTCAGGCACCAGGCCTTTCAGAAGCCTCCGCCACGCTAGAGGCTTCTGAAAGGCCTGGTGCACCAGCGGACAGGCACCCAGCTCCCCCGCAATCGAAAGCGAAAGCATGTAGGGGACCCTACACGTGGATGATTCAATCATGCACTGGGCCTCTAGTTTATTAATAAAGTATTTTCCCTCTTTGTTTCTTTCTACTTTATAACTATGTGTATGAACAGTCTATCCCTCTTCACATCTCAGATTTTTAAAAATTATATTTTTATAGATTTTAGAGAGGAAGGGAGAAGGAGAGAGATTGAAACATCACTGATGACAGAGAATCACTGATAAGCTGCCTCCTGCATGTCCCCTACAAGGGGATCGAGCCCACAACCCAGGCATGTGCCCCTGACCAGAATCAAACCCGGGACCCTTCAGTCTGCAGGCCAACGCTCTATCCACAGAGCCAAACCAGCTAGGGCTCAGATTTTTTTTTTTAAGAGCTGTGAGAATGACTCTGCATCTTAGATTATTTTGGAATAGCTGTAATTTAGAACTTCAATTGATTTCAATAAAGATTTATTAATTGATTCTTTTTTTAAAAAATATATTTTATTGCCGAAACCGGTTTGGCTCAGTGGATAGAGCATCGGCTTGCGGACTCAAGGGTCCCAGGTTCGATTCCGGTCAAGGGCATGTACCTTGTTTGCGGGCACATCCCCAGTAGGGGGTGTGCAGGAGGCAGCTGATTGATGTTTCTCTCTCATCGATGTTTCTGGCTCTCTATCCCTCTCCCTTCCTCTCTGTTAAAAATCAATAAAATATATTTAAAAAAAAAGAAAAAATATTTTATTGATTTTTTTTTACAGAGAGGAAGGGAGAGAGTTAGAAACATCCATGAGAGAGAAACATCGATCAGCTGCCTCCTGCACAGCCCCCACTGGGGATGTGTCCGCAACCAAGGTACATGCCCTTGACCGGAATCGAACCCAGGATCCTTCAGTTTGCAGGTCGATGCTCTATCCACTGAGCCAAACCGGTCAGGGCTATTAATTGATTCTTATACTTTTGTGATTCTTTTACTTTCACATAACAGATTAAGAAATTAGGAAAATGTAGTTTATCAGGTAGTATCATACTGGTTTTGATAGTTTTGTTGGCAAAATATGGTTAATGAATCACTAGGAGTGAGACAGCCAAGATTGATTCTGTGAGACTGTATTGTAAGCTGTGTGAGGAAGTAGGAAGTCAATGGTAGGACAAGATACTTTTGTTGGTATTTATAGGATTTTTTTTAGCAGAAGTACTTTGTTTTCCTCAAGTCAGTTAATTAAGGATTGTGCTCATTGTATAAGTATTAATTACCACCTTACCTTGCAGTTTGTAAAACGATGCATTATACTGCATTCCTTAAGTAATTTCCTGGCAAAGCACACTTATTTGGGTTTGAATTAAAGATGTGAATTTGTTACTTTGGTGAGGAATACTATAGAACAGTGTTACATGTTTAAGTTTTGTTTTATTTATAGAATCCGTCCATAGAGTATTAGCTGTTTTGTAGATCAAAAACATTCTTGCTGTGGACGGGTAGCTCAGTTGGTTAGAGCATCTTCCCGATATGCCAATATTGCGTGTTTAATTTCCAGTCAGGGCACATATGAGAATCAACCAATGAATGCATAAACAACAAATTGATGTTTCTCTCTGAAATCAATTAATACATTATAAAAAAGGTAATTTACAGAAACATTCTCAACTATCCTGAGAAAGCTTTCTCTATTGTCTTTCCCTTTTGGTTAATTAAAAAATTCATGTGGTACATTTAACACACCTTACTAAATAACCCTTTTTACCATGCAGTTCTTAGTTTCCTTGCCCCAATTTACTACACAATTTAACTCCCCGTTTCTTTTGTCTAATCAATTCTCCCCAATTTGTTGCCCTTATGTTAAGATGGTGTATAAGCCTTAAAGCAGGCGTCCTCAAACTACGGCCCGCGGGCCACATGCGGGTGTTTTTGCCATTTTGTTTTTTTTGCTTCAAAATAAGATATGTGCATTGTGCATAGGAATTTGTTCATAGTTTTTTTTAAACTATAGTCCGGCCCTCCAACGGTCTGAGGGACAGTGAACTGGCCCCCTGTTTAAAACCGATTCTATAAATAAAACAAGACCCCTGCCTTAAAGTATAACCACTCCTTTGAGTTACTCTAGTTTTCCCACATATATGCATGCTGTATATATAAATAAAACTTTTTTTCTGTTAAAAAAATTCATGTGATACACCAGTTAGATAATGATGATTTGGAGTGGTTTATCTTAGGGAAAATACTTTAGTAAGTTTCACTCTGACACATTAGAACTATACTTTGTTCACTCTTAGGTTATAGACTGGGATGAAGTGTGGCATAGTGGAAGTACCATGCCTTTCCTTTGGGCAAGGTACTTGAGCTCATCAATCTCCCCACTCCCCCGCCCCCCCCCCCCCCCCCATCCCCCAGTGTTAAAGTGGGAATATTTAACATAAAGTTGCCTTTCTTGTGTGTGGTACAGAGTACATATTAAAACAGAATTCTTATCTTCTCTGTATTTTCCAATCCACTTTATAAAACTGTAGCTGAAGTGATCATTCTAGAGGCTAAAAACTGGTCTTGTCTTATCTTCCTAAAAATCCTTCAGTGGTTCCCCTTTAGCCTCAGGAAGTCTAAATTCCTCTAGGTCAGTGGTTCTCAATCTTTCTAATGCCGAGACCCTTTAATACAGTTCCTCATGTTGTGGTGACCCCCAACCATAAAATTATTTTCGTTGCTAATTCATAACTAATTTTGCTACTGTTAGGAATCTTAATGTAAATATGTGTGTTTTCCGATGGTCTTAGGCGACCCTGGTAGCGGTTCTAAACCTGTGGGTCGGTCGTGACCCATAGGTTGAGAACCGCTGCTGTAGAGACTAAGACCATCGGAAAAAAACGATCTTTACATTACGATTCATTAACAGTAGCAAAATTACAGTTATGAAGTAGCAACGAAATAATTTTATGGTTGGGAGTCACCACAACATGAGAAACTGTATTAAAGGGTCTCGGCATTAGAAAGGTTGAGAACCATTGGTAGGGTGATTGATCTCTACACTCTCAAGTGTAAACTGGATTGCCACTACACAGTGGGGATAAAGAGGAGTATGTCTGGAAAGCAGGTCTCTGGAGTGCTTCTTAGCACTCCCATGCCCTATGATAATAGGTCCAGAGACATGGAAACATGGAACAGACTGACAGATCTCAGAGGGAAGAGGGTAGTGGGGGCAGGAAGAGATTAACTAAAGAACTTGTATGCATATATGTATAGCCCATGGACAGAAACTATAGTGCAGTGAAGGCTTGAGGTGGGGCGTGAGCCGGGTGGAGGGGGTAAAAGGGGACACACTTCTATAATACTCTCAACAATAAAAAGAAATTAAAAAAAAAAGTTAATGGAAAACTAAAACAACCCACTACAGACAGGACTGTTAATGGCAGATTAGGTTTGAGTTAACCTACCAGCAGAGGACAGCAACCAGATGAGATGATTGCTGAGGGCAAGTCGAATATGTAATGGGTAGTAGAAGAAGAAAATTATAAACATCAACTATGATGTCATGACTAGTTACAGAATGAAAACTCTAGTAGTTATGAATATTTCTATTGTACCTTAATATTTTGTATATATGAACCAATTTTCTCCCCATCAAGACTCCTATATTTAATTTAAGATATGTTAACAATATTTAACCTTATATTTTAGTATTTAAGTTATAGGATGCCAAAGAGGAAGTGTGACTTAGCTATATAGATAAAGAATGAATATTACTTGCCCTGGCTGGTGGTTAGAGCATTGTCTCAGTTGGTTGGAGTATTGTCTTGTGCACCAAAAGGTAGTGGGTTCAATTTCCAGTCAGGGCACATACTGTGAGGGAGGCAACCAATTAATGTTTCTCTCTCACATTGATGTCTGTCTATCTGTCTCTCCTTTCCTCTCTTTCAAATAAATTTTTTAAAAAAGTTTAAAAAAAAAAAGAACGAGGGGACATCTGTAATACTGTCAACAATAAATAAAAAAGTTTTTAAAAAGAATATTACTCAAAGAGAAAGTAGACTTTGTATTTTTTTTTTTTTGGGCAGATAACATCTTGGTTGTATGAAGGATGGTTGTATCATGTTAGAGTGAAGCATGATTTTACTATTTATTTAAGAGTTAAATATGATTAAGAAGTGTGTATGTATACTATATTGACAGAGGGTATTGTGATGATTGCTGCTAGGCCAGCTAACCTAAATTTGACTCCATAGTGTGATACCTTCCCTGTGTGGTTGTGAATTGGCCAAAAGAGAATTTTATGTAAGCAGCATAAAAACCTGAGTCCGCAGGTTTTCAGGGATAGGTGCAGTGAGAGATGGGGAGGGTTGGTAGGTTCCAGCTTGATCTTGGTCTCCTTTGCTTTGGTGGCAGTTTGGTCAACAGCAGCATCAGACCCACTCACTTGGTGGAAAACCTACAAAGACACAGCTTCCCATATGTCCCCATGAGCACTTCCTTTGCAGTCTCATTTGTGCAGCTGCATCTCTTTGACTCCTCAGATGGACTCATTGATGACTCTGATCTTCCACTTCCATCTTGGACCTTTACTAGTACAACTTTCCTAGATATTCCTATAATTGTGTAAGGTAAAAGCCTACCTAATAAAAGAGTAATATGCAAATTAACCATCACTCTGTTACACCCACAAGCCACGCCCGCCAGCCATGCCCAACAAACAATCTGTGCAAGTATGCAAATTAACCCTGAACAAGATGGCTGCCGCCACGGAGAGCAGGAGGGAGGCTTGGGTTTCCCCAGCAATAGAGGAAGCCAAGCTTTCCACACATCCTGGCGAGCCCAGGCCTCCACTCAAGAATACAAAGTTTCAATTATAGAAGATAAATCCCAAGAAAAATGGCGGCAGCCACGGAGCTGGAGAGAGCAGGCTAGGGTTGCCCCCGGCGACCGAGGAAGCCAAGCTTTCAACCTGCCCTGGCCGGCCCACGCCTCTGCTTAAGGCTACAAAATTTCAATTATAGAAGGTAAACAAATCCAAACAGAAATGGTGGCAGCCACAGAGCAAGCAGAAGGCTTGGCTTTGCTCCAGGCTACAAAGTTTCAATTGTAGAAGATAAATATATCCCAGATACCAGGGCCTCCGCTTGGGTCGCCGGGGGGCATGGCCGGCCTGCAAACCACCACAGGCCCCTCGCCAAGGCTGCCCCATGTCCAAGGGAACCCCCACCCTGATCCAGGACACCCTTCAAGGCAAACCAGCTGGCCCCCACCCATACACCAGGCCTCTACCCTATCTAATAAAAGAGTAATATGCAGATTGACCATCACTCCAACACACAAGATCAGGATAGCTGCCCCCATGTGGACACAAGATGGCCACCACAAGATGGCCAGCAGGGAAGGGCAGTTGGGAGGGACCAGGCCTGCAAGAGGGGGCAGTTGGGGGTGATCAAGCCTGCAGGGGAGGGTAGTTAGGGGTGACCAGGCTGGCAGAGGAGGGAAGTTGGGGGCAAACAGGCTGGCAGGGATGCAGTTAGACATCAGTCAGGCTGGCAGGGCAGTGGTTAGGGGGTGATCGGGTTGGCAGGCAAAAGTGGTTAGGGGCAATCAGGAAGGCAGGCAGGTGAGCAGTTGGGAGCCAGCAGTCCTGGATTGTGAGAGGGATCCCAGATTGGAGAGGGTGCAGGCTGGGCTGAGGGACACCCCCCCGCCTGTGCACGAATTTCATGCACCAGGCCTCTAGTTCTATAATAAATTTCTTATTCTGATACTCTGTTTCCCAGTTTGAATCCTGACTTAATACACTTTCCTTGGTGATAACTATATCACTTTTATTGACTACATGGTATTCCAATATATGAATATTTTTTATTAACTGTCATAGGCCATTTAGATAGTTTCTCATGTTTAAAATAATTATTTTTTAAATGGATTTTTAGAGAGAGGAAGGGAGGGAGAAGGAGAGAGAGAGAGAGAGAGAGAGAGAGAGAGAGAAAGAGAGATGTGAGAGAGAAACATTAAAACATTGATCATTTGTCCACCCGCATGGCCCCAAATGGGGCTCTAACCTGCAACCTAAATATGTGCCCTGACCCAGAATCAAACTGCCACCTTTTGGTGCACAGGATGATGCTCCAACCAACTGAGTCACAAGGGCCATGGCTCTAGTTTTGTTCTTGTTTTCCTGTTATAAACAAAGATGGTATGGTCATTCTTAAACATATAGTTTCTTTGATTAGCTCTTTTATTTCTTTGGAGTAAATTCCTAGAAGTGAAGAATATATCTATTTTAAAGAACTGTGATACATACTGTCTAATTGCACCCTTTAGCATTATGTGAAAGTGCTTGTCCAAGATATGCTCTTGATCATCATGGATCTTTCAGTTTAATTCTTTTAAGATAATATGGGAAGATAATTTATTAATTGGAAGTTAATGGGAGGAAGTGAATGCCTTGAACTGAGTATGAAATACTTAAACTTGTAATTAATTTTGTGTTTAAATGTAGTTGCTCTTTCTAAAACTGGGTTTTTACAAGTTTTGCATTAAACTTGTTTTTAAAATTATTAGTCTTGTATGTAGTATGGTGCAGGATGGTAAAGACATTTGTCTGGGATAAGTGTCATTGACTTAGGTTATAATTATGATAAAAATTAAAATTTCAGAGTCTAATTATCTAGTTATTGGAGATGCCTTATGAATATAAATTGACTTGTAAAAGTTGAAAAACATTTTTATATTAGGGTTGAATTTGGAATTTTATATAATGGGTATATTAGCTATTGATTGTTTGTGTTCTTTAATTAAAGAAGAGACTGTGTCATAACTCCACTTCCTGTCCATTAAAGAAAAAACTGACACAGCCTTGTCCAGGTAGCTCAGTTGGTTAGAGCGTTGTCCTGATATGCCAAGTTTGTAGGTTCAATCCCCAGTCTCAGGGCACATACAAGAAATCAACAATTGAATGCATAAATAAGTGGAACAACAAATCGATGTTTCTCTCTATCTCAGACTCCTCTCTCCCCCCATCCCCTTTCTCTCTTAACCTTTTGCACTCGGATGTCGAGTGTGACTCGATACGGTTAGCATTAGAATAAAGGAATCAAGAAAAAAGCAAGCGAGTGCAAAGGGTTAAATCAATAAAAAGCAAACAAACAAGCACAAAACTGACACAGCAGGCAGTAGAGACTCCTTAGATTTTGTCTGAAATAAAAGGGCTCATAGGCCTAAGTGGGAGTGGGAGGTGGTAAGGAGGAGCTGTGCTGAAGTTCACAATGACTAGGTTTCAACCTGATTTGTTATGAAAAAAGTAGTAGTCTTTTTGCTGAATATTTGCCATAACCTGGTGGGGTTTCTTTTTATTTAGTTTTCACTTTTATTGAAATGGGAATTGTGTTGAAGAAAATTAAGTCACTTTAATGTTAGCTAGTATTGAGTGTATCTATACCCTAATCCCCATGATTCCATGTTTAATAGGTTTGTCAATAGTGAACCAGGATTTGGACTGTGCACTCTTTTTTCCCCCAGTTCTCTCATCCCTCACCAATTTTTCTCAGATCTCAAGCCAACCAAACCTTTAGGTTAGCTTTCAGCAAAGTAGATGTTTTGTTTTTGGTACTTTATAGTATACTAGAGGTCCGGTGCATGAAATTCGTGCACGGGAGGGGGGTCTCCCTCAGACCAGCCTGCACCCTCTCCAATCTGGTACCCCTTGAGGGATGTCCGACTGCCCGTTTAGGCCCGATCCTGGTGGGATCAGGCCTAAATGAGCAGTCGGACATCCCTCTCACAATCCAGGACTGCTGGCTCCCAACTGCTCACCTGCCTGCCTTCCTGATTGCCCCTAACTGCTTCTGCCTGCCAACCTGATCACCCCCTAACCACTCCCCTGCCAGCCTGATTGAAGCCTAACTGCTCCCCTGCCAGCGTGTTTGCCCCTAACTGCCCTCCCTTTTAGGCCTGGTCACCCCTAACTGCCCTCCCCTGCAGGCCTGGTCCCCCCTAACTACTCTCCCCTGCAGGCCTGCGTCCCACCCAACTGCCCTTCCCTGCAGGCCCAGTCACCCCCAACTTCCCTTCTCTGCTGGCCTGGTCACCCCTAACTGCCCTCCCCTGCATGCTTGATTGGCTCCAACTGCTCTCCCTTGCAGGCCTGGTCCCTCCCAACTGCCCTCCCCTGCTGGCCATCTTGTGCCGGCCATCTTGTGTCCACATGGGGGCAGGATCTTTGACCACATGGGGGCAGCCATCTTGTGTGTTGGAGTGATGGTCAATCTGCATATTACTCTTTTATTAGATAGGATAGAGGCCTGGTGCATGGGTGGGGGCCAGCTCGTTTGCCCTGAAGGGTATCCCAGATCAGGGTGGGGGTTCCCTTGGGGTGTGGGGCGGCCTGGGTGAAGGGCCTCTGGTGGTTTGCAGGCTGGCCACGCCCTCTGGCGACCCAAGTGGAGGCCCTGGTATCTGGAATTTATTTATCTTCTACAGTTTAAACTTTGTAGCCTGGAGTGGAGTCAAGCCTCCTGCTCGCTCTGTGGCCGGCAACCATTTCTTTTGGGGTTTGTGTATATCTTCTATAATTGAAACTTTGTAGCCTGGAGTGGAGGCCTTGGCCAGCCAGAGCTGCAGAAGCTTTGCTTCCTCCATTGCCGGGGGCAACCCTTGCCTCCTGCTCTTTCCAGCTCAGTGGCTGCTGCCATTTCTGTTTGGATTTGTTTACCTTCTATAATTGAAACTTTGTAGCCTTGAGTGGAGGCTTAGGCCGGCAGGCCGGCGGAAAGCTTGGCTTCTTTTGTTACCGGGGAAACCCAAGCCTCCCTCTTGCTCTCTGTGGCTGTAGCCATCTTGGTTGGGTTTATTTGCATATTTGCTCCTGATTGGCTTGTGGGTGTAGCGGAGTTAGGGTCAATTTGCATATTACTCTTTTATTAGGTAGGATAAAACTTCCTCTTACAGGTGGTAAGACTTGAAGCTTAAATTTTACCTATCAGGATTAACATATATTTTTTCAAAGGGGCCGTTAAACCAAGAAGTGTTCCTTATATACTGTATTTAATCAATTCTAAGAAACTTTCTTCTCACCCCCACATTTTAACATTTCTGAAATTGGGATGCTTTTACTATTCATGGTGTTCGTAAAAAGCTGTCAGCCAGGCAGCAGTTGTCATTGTTTGCACTTGCATGAACTTGGGTGTTTTTGCTGGTGGTTTAACTGGATTATTGTAACCTGTCAACAGACCATTTGGGGACCATTTGAAGAAAGAATAGAGTCCTGGCTTTTGTCTTAAAAAAGCTGGTAAGATTAAGCCAGCACCAGCATAAAAATTTGCAGTGTTGTCAGCAGCTTAGCAGATAGTCCTGGAAATAACTGTGGAGCCTTATTTTATTTACTAGAGGCCCAGTGCACAAAATTCATGCACAGGTAGGGTTCCTAGGCCTGGCCTGCGATCAGGGCTGATTAGGTTCCCTGCCTTCCCGCCTCCCCGCCTCCCCCTTCCCTTGCTCCCTCAGTGCCCCACCTCCATTCTGGTTGCTTGCCATTTTCCGTGCCGCCCCCTGGTGGTCAGTGCACATCATAGTGAGTGATCGAACTCCTGGTCTCCCAGTCGAACTTCCAAGGGGATACTCTGCATATTAGCCTTTAATATATATATATTTGTGTGTGTGTGTGTGTGTGTGTGTGTGTGTGTGTGTGTTTTGGCATTCATGATTAAATCTTTATTAGCATAACTTGATTGGCAGTCACCACTATGCTTATTCAGGGCTTGACTAACCATTTCTATTTCTATCGTATGCCTCAGAGACTTCGCTAAGTAATGACTGGAAGAAGCATTGGGAAGGGGGACTTCTATATGGAGACTTATTTAAAAAATTTTTTTAAAATAAATTTTTATTGTTCAGATTATTACAGTTGTTCCTCTTTTTTCCCCCCATAGCTCCCCTCCACCTGGTCCCCACCTCACCCTCTGCCCTTACCTTCCCCCCCCCTCCTCATACACAGGTGTACAATTTTTGTTCAGTCTCTTCCGCACCCCCCACACCCCTTTGCCCCCAAGAATTGTCAGTCCACTCCCTTTCTATTCCCCTGATTCTATTATAGTCACCAGTTTATTCTGTTCATCAGATTTTTTATTCACTTGATTTTTAGATTCACTTGTTGATAGATACATATTTGTTGTTCATAATTTTTATCTTGACCTTTTTCTTCTTCTTCCTCTTCTTTAAGAATACCTTTTAGCATTTCATATAATACTGGTTTGGTGGTGATGAACTCCTTTAGCTTTTCCTTATCTGTGAAGCTCTTTATCTGCCCTTCAATTCTGAATGATAGCTTTGCTGGGTAGAGTAATCTTGGTTGGAGGTTCTTGTTATTCATCACTTTGAATATTTCTTGCCACTCCCTTCTGGCCTGTATAGTTTCTGTTGAGAAATCAGCTGACAATTGTATGGGTGCTCCCTTGTAGGTAACTAACTGTTTTTCTCTTGATGCTTTTAAGATTCTCTCTTTGTCTTTTGCTCTTGGCATTTTAATTATGATGTGTCTTGGTGTGGTCCTCTTTGGATTTGTTTTGTTTGGGGTTCTCTGCGCTTCCTGGACTTGTAAGTCTATTTATTTCACCAGGTGGGGGAAGTTTTCTGTCATTATTTCTTCAAATAGGTTTTCAGGATCTTGCTCTCTCTCTTCTTCTGGCACCCCAAAAATTCGGATATTGGTACGGTTAAAGCCATCCCAGAGGCTCCTTATGCTATCCTCACACTTTTGGATTCTTCTTTCTTTCTGCCTCTCTGGTTGGGTGTTTTTTTCTTCCTCATATTCCAGATCTTTGGTTTGACTCTTTGGGTACGGTGGTCTACAGTTGAGTGTCTGTATATTCTTTATTTCAGACAGTGTATGCATAATTTCTGACTGGTCCTTTTCCATTTTTTTGGTATTCTCATTAAGGTCCTTGAAGGTCTCTTCAAGTTTCTCAGCAGTTTTTAGAAGATTCTTGAGTAACCTTATAAATGTGGTTCTGAACACTGTGTCATCCATTAGTTTGCTTTCCTCCATCTCTCCTACTCGTGACATACTTCGGTGTCTCCACATTTTGACTGCCTCCCTGTGTTGATGGAGTGGCTTTGTGTGGTCGGTGACCTATAGGGGCCGGTAGCTCAGCTTCCCCAATCACCCTAGGTGGACGCTCTTGGTACACCCCTTTGTGGGCTGAGTGGAAAGTCTTGGTGTAGTTAAAAGCCTTAATTGCTATTGGTACGCTGGGAGGAATTGACCTCCAGGCCAATTGGCTGTGAGGACCTGCTGTGTCTATAATGGAAGAATTGCTGTGCTAGAGACACAGTAGGGCTTTGGTGCTCACTGAGTCTGCCTCTTGAATGTGTCCCTTATGAGAGTGGTTGAAATCTGGTGTCGTCCACAATGATCACTAGATACCCTAGTGTCTGGATCTCCAATGGGGTGCAGGTCTGAGGCCTCCCAGCAGGAGCTACAGCAAGAGCTACAGTTTTCTCCTCTTTGCTTGGGCGGTTTTGGAGCAGTCTGACTGGAGCTGCAGTTAATTTGGTTGAGCTGCCACAGAACAGGCCATTTATATGTAAAAGCCGCTGTTTGGAGCCTGGGCAGGTTTGTAGAATGTGTGGGGCGGGGTCTCAGGGCGGGGCGGGGTCTCAGGGCGTCACTAGGCTGGGGCGTGGCCAACGGCCATGGCTGCCTTCAGCCATCTCTGCCTTTCCGCGTTTCCAAGTCCCCATGTCCTGCGCTCCAGCACAGCAAACCCTGATTGCTGGGCGCACCTCTGCAGAAAAGTCACTCACACTGTCCGACCGATGGCCGAGAGTCCAGCTTCTCCCCGTAGGCGTCTGGGTCCCCCGTGTGTCCCCAGAAACTGGAGTTCAGAGTGATCGGGTGTTTGTCTCCCTTCGGTTTGAAGAAAAGCCGCGCGCCCAGTCGCCCGCCGCCAGCCTGCTTTGTGCGCGCCTCCGTACCTCAGCTCTCCAGCGTTTGCTCTCCCTTCTCTTCTTAGTTGTAAATCTACCACTCAGCCAGCTTTCCTGTGGTTCTGGGTGGTAGACGTTTTGTTTTTTAGTTGTATTTTTGAAATTGTTGTGCGAGGCGGCAGTTTAGTTGTTTAACTTTGCTGCCATCTTGGTTCCTCTCTCTCTTTGCTGATTTTTTGTTTAGAGGATTTCTCCAGTGATGTCAGTGGGGTATTAAAGTCCCCTCTATGATTGTATTGTTGTCGATCTCTCCCTTGATATCTTCCAGGAGTTTTTTTTATGTATTTGGGTGCTCCTGCATTGGGTGCATACATGCTTATCAGGGTTATATCCTCTTGTTGCATCGATCCTTTTAGTCTTGTGAAGTGGCCTTCCTTATCTCTTGTTATGGCCTTCACTTTGAGGTCTATTTTGTCAGGTATAAGTATTGCTACCTTAGCTGTTTTTTCATTTCCATTTGCCTGATAGATATTTTTCCATCCCTTCACTTTCAGTCTGTGTGAGTCCCTTGTTCTGAGGTGGGTCTCTTGAAGACAGCATATGTATGGGTCATGGTTTTTTATCCACTCAGTTACCCTATGTCTTTTGATTGGAGCATTTAGTCCATTTACATTTAAAGTTATTATTTAAAGGTACTTGTTTGTAGCCATATTTATTTTTTGAGGCTGTGTTCCTGCTTACCTTTTTATTCCTTCTTTTTCCACCAGTCCCTTTAGCTTTTCTTGCATTGCTGGCTTGGTAGTGATAAACCCCCTTAGCCTTTTTTTTGTTTGTGAAGCTCCTTATTTCCCCTTCAATTTTGGATGATAGCCTTGCTGGATAGAGTATTCTTGGATTCATAATATCCATTTTTGAAAGAAAAAAAGAGATTAGGATTGGAGAGGTTGTTCTAGATTTATGGAACTAAATAGCTGACTGTCAATAGCTGTGAACAATCTTTGTTTGGATCTTGGATCATACAGAATAAAAGATGTAAAGGTTTTTCTTTTGTAAGTTGGATAAATTTGAGTTATCAACTCTATAGCAGTAATGATTCTCTTTATGATCAAGAGTAACATACAGTTCACTGTAAATAAATCTGAAAGTGGGTTTTCTATAAATACAAAATAATTATTCTTACGAAAGCATTCTGTCATAATTGAGTTGGCAGGTTTTTCTAAGTGATTCATAAAAATGGTATATCTAATAGTGGCTGGTTTGCTGGAGTCATTAAAAAACAGTATTTCTTTTGTAGATTTGGGTTATTTTGTAATAGATTCTCATGAATTTGCTTCCATAATATGATTGGAAAAACCTTCTTTGAACATTTACAAATTCTCTGGGAACATACTGACTTTGAAAAAGTTTCTAGGAGGTTTGGATGAGAGGTCAGTCAAGTTATGAAAAAACGATGTGATGCCCTGGCTTGTTTGCTCAGTGGCTAGAGCATTGGCTTGCAGACTGAAGGGTCTGGGTTCAATTTCAGTTAAGGGCACATGCCCGGGTTGTGGCCTTGATCTCCAGTGGAGGGTGTGCAGGAGGTAGCCAATCAATGATTCTCTCTTATCATTGATGTTTCTATTTCTCTCTCTCTCTCCCTTCCTCTCTGAAATCAATACAAATATATTTTTAAAAAATGATGTGGTGAAATTTCTAGAAAGAGTGAGAGGAAAAGTAAAGGTAGAAGCAAGTTGGCAGAAAACTTAAAAAAAAAAAGGTACATTAAACCGACTCTCTTTTGTTACCTAACCAGCTACATCCTTTGCAGTTAGGACGAAGAGAAATTATTGCTCCTCAGAAAACCCCAAATTATTTTCAAGCCCTCTTGGCAGACTTTAAGGAAGGGTTGAAAATGAGTAAAAAAGACATTTTAATAAAAGTCATACTATTATGAAATGAATTTGTACACCAGGGGAGGGGGTGGGCAGGGACCACAGGAGGTTGTCTGGCCGGGGGAGGGCCCACTGGCGGGCCCCGATTGGGTGATTGGGACTGGCTGGCTGGGGAGAGGGACCGCAGGAGGTTGGCTGGCCCAGGGGAGGGACCACTGGAGGAGGTTGGCTGTGGGAGTGCATTGACCACCAGGGGGCAGCTCCTGTGTTGAGTGTCTGCCCCCTGGTGGTCAGTGCACATCATAGTGACCGGTCGTTTTGGTTGTTTGGTCATAATGGTTGCTTAGGCTTTTATATGTATAGATGTTATTGAATAGTCCAGTGGTCAGCAAACCGCGGCTCGCAAGGCACATGCGGCTCTTTGGCCCCTTGAGTGTGGCTCTTCCGCAAAATACCACGTGCGGCACGCATGTACAGTGCGATTGAAACTTCGTGGCCCATGTGCAGAAGTCGGTTTTCAGCCTGGGCAAGTCTATTTTGAACAATTGGTTCTAACGCCAAGCCACACTCAAGCGGCCAAAGAACCACATGTGGCTTGCGAGCCGCGGTTTGCCATCCACTGGAATAGTCCAATACTATAGGCTAAATGTTAAGTATAGGTTTCTTTTTCTATATAGGATATCTTTCAGTAAAATAGGGCTCTAACTTAGAAGGGGTACTCAATTTTAAAAAATCCTTACCCGAGTATATTCTGTTGATTTTTTTGGGGGGAGGGGTGGTGGTTGGATAGATAGATTGATAGATAGATAGATGGGTAGATAGAGACATTGATGTGAGAGAGAAACATCGATTGGTTGCCTCCCATAGTGTAGTGTCCCAACCGGGTATGGAACCTGTAACCCGCAACCTGGGTAGGTGTCCCTCTCTCCTCCTCTCTCTTCCTCCCTCTCTTCCTCCCTTTTGCTTTCTAAAATATCAATGGAAAAAATATTCTTGATTGAGGATTAACACACACACAAAAAGATAAGTGAAACTTAAATTTTAATGTATTTGAGATACAAAACTTTGCAAGCATTATAAAACCAAATAAAAATGTGAATTTATAAAACTAAATCTGAAACTTATCAAAGTTAAAGCGCAGGTACATGGGTTTATCATATTATTGTTTCTACTTTTATATATATTAGACTCTATACTAATCTGGGTAACCATAAGAGATATTTATAATTAACTGTATATGTTTTCATGTGAATTGCTACAACTTCTAAATAATGCCATATTTTGTTTGGTCACTTAGAGGAAGTTGGATTTGAACTTGTGTTTTTTTTTTTAATAGGGCCCAATACATTGATGGCCTGATTAAAATCAGGGTCTTAATATTAAAAGAATTAAAACAAGGAAAGTAGGCAACTAACACTTACTGCCGTATCACGAAGCTTGAAAATTGCTGTTTGAAAAAGATGCTAGGGCCCTAGCTGGTTTGGCTCAGTGGATAGAGCATCAGCCTGCGGACTAAAGGGTCCTGGGTTCGATTCCGGTCAAGGACACATACCCGGGTTGTGGGCTCGATCCCCAGTGGGGCGCGGGCGGGAGGCAGCCAATTAATGATTCTCTCTCATCATTGATGTTTCTATCTCTCTCCTTCTGCCTTCCTCTCTGAAATCAATAAAAATATGTAAAAAAATTAAAGAAAAGGAAAAGATGATAGGGAAGAATAGCACCTGGAAAAATGCTAATTATTCAATTTAAAAAAAAGCAGTATATATGTAGCTATAGCACCCTGATGTCACTTTTACATTCTTGTATAGATACATATACTGAAGAGACTTGAAGGAAGTACACTAAAATGTTAACACAGTCTGTGTAAATGAGAGTATCATGCCTGTATAGTCAGTCACCTTGAGGGATAAGAAAAGGACTTACAGGAGTTGATATTACTTGAAAAGGTTCTTTACTCCAGTTAGCAGATCCTGACTCAGTAAAGCTTGGTTTCCACAGGTCGATAAGGGAGGAAGAACAGAGAGCTGGTTTTATGTATAGGCTTTCATAAAATTCATTTATCTAAGGAATTTCCTGTTTAGGTGTTGGCTACATTGTTTATTTTGAGTTTAGTTCCTTTAAATAGTTAACATTTTCATTTAGAGCTAAATATATTTATTTCCAGTGTAATCAAACTTCATTGGCATAAGAGGAGTGAAAAATGGATTTCATATCATGTGTCACCTCCTAGTGATTAGTTAAGAGTGTTTAGACTGCTATAATTGATTAACAATGTCTGTTTTAGCTGCTTGGAGAAATTCTGGCTATTTGTCCAGCTTATAATCCACTTTGTATGATTCTCGGACCATACAAAGGCTGCTTGGTAGTTATACAGTAAAAGCATGAAAGAATGAGGGAGACCAACTATTGGATGCTAAACTTACAAACCTAAAATAAGTGACAACAACCATCCCTGTGCAGATTAACTTTTGACTTTTAGTAGAGGACATTAACTTTGACTAGACTATACTCTCCAGTAAGGTAGTCACAGTCCACATATGGCTATTGAGCATTTTAACCTTTTGCACTCGGATGTCGAGTGTGACTCGACACGGTTAGCATCAGTAGCAGTAATTCAAAATTACTCTTTGAATGTATCAATAATTTGAAATATAAAAAAATCCAAATAAATAAGTTTGTATGAAAAGAAACTCCAGTTTTTTATTCTACTGCCGCGCTTTGTAAAATCTGGGGTATTTAAAAAATTAAATCCCGAGTGGACTAAAGGAATCGAGAAAAAAGCAAGCAAGTGCAAAGGGTTAAAATATGCCTACTTTGACTGAGAAAATGAACTTAAATTTTATTCAACTTTGTTTTAAATTTAAATGTGAAATGGAAGCTGTGTAAAATATTATTTTTTGTTAAACATAACTTAATTGTTTTGGTAGGACTACATTTTATATTAACTATTGCATCAGACATATATGAGAGGTTTTTATTTCTAGGCCTGTAAGTATCACCCATTTCTGCTATCATCTTATTGACAACACTTAGCAATTAGGGAAGCTGGGAAATAAAGAGTAATTTTATGTTATGGAGGAAGGGAGAATACATTTTAGTACAAAGTTAATGGGTTCTTCTCTACTCATGAAAGAAAAAAAAATTGTGCAATGTGTAGCCAATACACTGAAAACAAGAAAACAGGTGAAACTCTAGATTACAATGAATAACTGAATATAACCAAGTCTCACTCAAGATTAAATCTGTCTATATTGGTAAGCAAAATAGATGTTATTTCCTTAGCCTCATGAGAAAAACCTACATTTGTTGTTATAATGATAAAATATTGAATGTATTCCCTCTAATGTTAGGAACAACTACTTCTATTTAACAATAGAGGCCCGGTGCACGAAATTCGTGCACTTGGCGGAGGGGTGGGGGAGGAGTTCTCCAGCCTGGCCTGTGCCCTCTCACAGTGCAGGAACCTCGCGATCGATCTCCCCAAAGAGGTAGGCCCCGCCCACCCATCCAGGGCTCCTTGATTGATTACCCCAAAGAGGTAGGCCGGAGCCACTGGGACCCGCCTTCACGCCGCGCACGCAGTGTCAAGTCCTCGCCCACCTGCGCATGCCTCGCCACTCCTGCAGTCCTGCTCACCCACGTGCGCCCTCTGCACACACGGCCTCCTGGTGATGGATTGTTACGGCATGAGGGCATCACAGCGTGAGGGTGTGATGATCACATAGGCTTTTATTAGTATAGATTGAGCTTGAGTTTCTAGCTAGTGCAATAGACCAAGAAAAAGAAACCAGGTATATAGATTGGAAAGGAAGAGGTAAAATCATGTTTATGTACAAGCAGCATAACTTTTTAGGGAAGACTGCTGTAATTGATTTAACTACTGAGTGGTATCTACAAAAAGAAGCTACAGTTAATAAGGGAATTCAGCACTGTTGTAGGATTGAAAGATCAATATCAAAAGTCAGTTGTATTTCTATATGTAATGAATAATTGGCAATTGAAATTATAAAAACAATTTCCTTCATGATATAGTCAAAAAGTATGAAATATAACAAAATGTCTGCAACTATTACGTGAAAACTATAAAGCTTTGTTGAAAAATTTAAAAGAGACTAGAGTTACTAAATCTAGTAGTTTTAAATGTATGCACCAGAGAAAAAGAAGAATCTCTTACCCTTTGAGACAGCATGGAAGGACCTGGAGAGTATCGTGCTAAGTGAATTAAGTCAGTCAGAGAAAGACAAGTATTACATGATCTCACTCATATGTGGAATCCAAGTAACAAAATAATCTAATGAAAGGAGTGGATCCAGAGACATGGGAGCATGGAACAGAGTGCAGAATCTCAGAGGGAAGGTGGGGGGTGGGGGAGGGTGGGCAGGTGGGAGGTAATCAACCAAGGACCTTTATGCATATATGCATGGCCTATGGACACAGACAATGGAGCCTGGCGGGTTGAGGGGGGGGGGGGGGGGGGGGGACGGGGGCAGGCTGGAGAGGCAGGCTTGGTCTAGTGCACTGTGTAATACTTTCAACAATAAAGAATTATTTAAAAAAGTAAAGTAAAATAAGCCATTTCCATACTTTTCTAAGACTCAGAAATTTGATAAAATATAACAGTATATTAATGTTTGTTTCTAATAAAATTTATAAGTTAAAAAAATATATAAAGGAGACCTGAGTAATAGGGGAGGGTTACTTTGTTCATGGGTTGGAAGATTTAATATTGTTAAAATGAAAGTTTTCCTCAAGTTTATATAGGTTCAATACAATCTCAGTCAAAATTTCATTGGGCTCCTTTGTGGAAATTGACAAGCTAATTATAAAATTTTTCCAGAGCAATATTGAAAAAGAAAAACAAGTCTGGGGGACTGACTTAAAGACTTACAAAAGCTATAGTAATCAATACAGTGTAGTGCTGGATGAGGCTTAGCAGATATATCAATGGAACCCAAAAGTGCCCCGAAATAGACTCACACCCATGCAGCTAATTGATTTTCAAGTAAAGAGCCAACATAGTTCATTGAAGAAAAGATAATCTTTTCAACAAATGATGGCAGAACACTTGAGTATTTATATGCAAGGAAAGAATGTGTAGCCAATACACTGAAAAATATTATATGACCATCATTCTAACTTATACCTTATGTAATAAATTAATATGAAATACATCATAGATGTAAGTGCAAGAGCAAAAACTATAAAACTTCTAGGAGAAAGCATGACAGAAAGATTTTAGTGACCTTGATTGAGTTTGGAAAATAATTTTTAAAATAGGACACAAAAATTATCTATACTAATAAAAGGGTAATATGCTAATTAGACTGGGTCGACTGGCCATCTTCCTGACGTCCGACTTCCTTCCGGACAAAGCCATGGTGGTGGGAGCCGAGGCAGAGCAGTTAGGGGTGATCAGGCCGGCAGGGGAGGGCAGTTGGGGGAGAGATCAGGCCAGCAGGGGGTTAGGGGCAATCAGGCTGGCAGGGGAGGGCAGTTGGGGGCGACCAGGCTAGCAGGGGAGAGCAGTTGGGGGTGAGATCAGGCTTGCAGGGGAGGTCTGTTGGGAGCGACCAGGCCGGCAGGGGAGGGCTGTTGGGGGTGACCAGGCCGGCAGGGGGGGAAGTTAGGGGTGACCAGGCCAGTAGGGGAGAGCAGTTGGTGGCGATCAGGCTGGCAGGGGAGAGCAATTAGGGGCGATCAGGCCGGCAGAGGAGCAGTTAGGGGTGATCTGGCAGGCAGGCAGAGGTGGTTAGGGGTGATCAGGCAGGCAAGCAGGTGAGTGGTTAGGAGCCAGCGGTCCCAGATTGCGAGAGGGATGTCCAACTGCCAGTTTAGGCCCAATCCCACCGGCAGTTGGACATCCCCCAAGGGGTCCCAAATTGGAGAGGGTGCAGGCTGGGCTGAGGGAACCCCCCTGTGCATGAATTTCGTTCACTGGGCCTCTAGTAAAATATAAAAGAAAAAAATGATAAATTAGACTTTATCAACAGGAAAACATTTTCTTTTTCAAAAGACTACAGACAGAAATATTTGTAAAACCTGACAAAAGATTTGCATAAGGAATTCAATAGGAAGGCAAACAACTTAGTTAAAAAATGGGCAAAAGATTTGAACAGAAACTTTATCAAAGAAGAATTGAATGGTACAAAAGGTTTTGAAAAGATGCTCAATATTATGATTTGAAGGAGAGATGGAAATGGAAACCAAAGTGAGATATCATTATATACATACTAGAATGGTTAAAATTAAAAAGACTGACCATAGCAAATGTTGCCAAGGATGTGGAGAAACTAGAACTTGCATACATTGCTGGTGGGAATGACAAATGGGACCACTATCTGGGAAAATAGTTTGGCAGTTTCTTACAATGTTAATTTAAACATGTACAATATTTAACTTACTATGAAATTAGCCGTTCTACTAGATATTTACCTAGGTATCATCCAAGAGAAATGAAAACATATGTCCACACAATGACTTGGACTCAAATATTCATAGCAGCTTTATTCATAGTAACCCCAAACTGGAAGCAATCCACATGTTTATCAGCTGATGAGTGGATAAGCAAGTTGTGCTAAATACATACAATGGAATATTACTTAGTAATAATAAGGATGAATTTTGAGGGCAATATGCTAAGCGAAAGAAGCCAAGCACAGAGCACTATATACTTTTGATTCCATTTATATGAAACTCTAGAAAAGCCAAAACTAGTGTAGAAAGTAAATTAGTGGCTTTCCAGGGTCCAGAGGATGGGGAATTGATTGCAAAGGACATGAGGGAAAAGTTATCATGCTTATGCTGGTGGTTACACTACTGTATGTATTTGTTAAAACACATTGAATTGCATACTTAAATTTTCTTTTTAAGTATTAAGTATATATTTTTCTTTAAACATATCTCCTACTTCAGTAGTACATATGGACGAAGTTATTTTCTCTCAAGTAATTGATACTTCATACCCGTGTTTAGTACTTTTAAATAAATATGTAGACACTTACTTTAGAGATGATTTTATGTGCAAATAATGTATAGACATTCTACCCATTTGATTTTCCAAAAACAATTACCTTTTTAAAAGAAAAGCACACCACGGATTTTAAAAGGCTTTGGATTCCTCTGCTTCTTCATTGTTGAGCTGGAAAAATAAAGCTTGTTTTACTAGGAATCTCAAGTTAGAATTTTCTCCAAAGTGGAAATGATAGAGCATAGTGCCATTTCAGAAGCAGATTGTTCATCTTTCACTCCAACATCCACAATTGCCAGGTTAAAATAGTCAAACCAGGTCAAAATAGGCCAAGAGAATTGGGATTCAATATATGAAGCCACTATGTTCCTTCTAAGATGTTAACCCTTTGCACTCGCTTGCTTTTTTCTCGATTCCTTTATTCTACTCGGGATTTAATTTTTTAAATACCCCAGATTTTACAAAGCGCGGCAGTAGAATAAAAAACTGGAGTTTCTTTTCATACAAACTTATTTATTTGGATTTTTTTATATTTCAAATTATTGACACATTCAAAGAGTATAAAAAGAGCTGCTACCGATGCTAACTGTGTCGAGTCACACTCGACATCCGAGTGCAAAAGGTTAATAAACCAAAACATGAAATACTGAAATGAAAACAAAGGATATGAGTACTTAAGGCTAATTATCATACCGATTGTTAGTTCCTTGTTATATCCCTTATTCTATAATGTTAGTAAAGGGAATATTTTCACTGCAAATAAAATTTTATTTTATATATCACTAGCCATAAATTTTTGTCATTAGTTATTACGTAAATGCTGCCTAGTGCCATTATCCAAGTGGTATAATATTTTTATGTCCACAATTTACTTCTGTATTTACAGAATTTTCATGATTTACGTAAGTACATCTATAAGTAAAGGTTTAACATTGAAATACAATCTAGCATCCATAATATCTGATATTTTGCAGATAGCAATGTAGGAGATGTATTTTTTTAAGTGTTAAATACTCTTTATTTGGTATCCTATCTAATACAGAGGGAATATGCTAATTGACCCTCACACTGTTGCAAAGATGGCAGTGTTCACAGCCAATAAGGAGGGAATATGCTAATTGACTGTCACGCCCTCAAAGATGGTGGCACCCATAGCCACAAGATGGCGGCGCCCAGTCCCTTCAGCCCCACCAGGGTGGCAGGCGTGCGGCAAGGCCAGGCCTCACCCCCAGGCAGGCCTGGCCGCTCTGTGTGCCTGCCTCTGGAGTGCCCCAGTCCCCTCAGCCCCCCAGCAGCCCAGGGCCGGCCCGAGGCGCAGGCAAGCGTTGGTTGGCGGCTGCCCAGCCACCCAGGGCCGCCCGAGGCTCAGGTAACCAGGGCTGGCCGAGGCTTGCACTGCCAGCAGTGGCAGCAGCAGAGGTGTGATGGGGCATCAGGTCGCCTCCTGCCTCTGAGGGCTCCTGGACTGTGATAGGGGGCAGGCCAGGCTGAGGGACCCTCCCCACCTCCAGTGCATGAATTTTCATTCACCAGGCCTCTAGTTTATACATAAGCCACTAAATGCCTTTCTTTTTTTTTTTCTTTCTTTTAAAAAAATATATTTTATTGATTTTTTACAGAGAGGAAGGGAGAGGGAAAGAGAGGAACATTGATGAGAGAGAAACATCAATCAGGTGCCTTCTGCACACCCTCTACTGGGGATGTGCCCGCAACCAAGGTACATCCCCTTGACCGGAATCGAACCTGGGACCCTTGAGTCTGCAGGCCAATGCTCTATCCACTGAGCTAAACCGGTTCCGGCCACTAAATGCTTTTCATTCAGTAAAAGGCAACAGTGTAGATGCAGGGAATTTTAATTAAATTGGCATTGTTGGGACCAAAAAGATAAAATGGTCACTGCCAGCTTATGTGTAGCCCTTGCCTTTTAACAGGCTAATGAACACAGCTTGAAACAAGCGAGTCTTGCAAGTCTAAGAGACAGTGAAGGGATATCCTCAGTATCTACACTAATAAAAGAGAAACATGCAAATTGACCGCACCTTCGCTACGCCCACAGCCGATCAGAGCGAACAAGATGGCGGTTAATTTGCATATGCGGGCGCTGAGCGGCCTGGGTCCCGTAAACATCCTCCAGACCCAGGCCGCTCCAAGACTGTAGGCCCGCGCATAGGTCCTGGGCGTCAGGGGTCCCAGAACGCCCCCTGGCCACTGGGAGCCTAAGGGTGCAGGCGCCAAGCAGCCTGGGTCCCCCAGATATCCTCAGGACCCAGGCTAGTCCGAGCCTGTAGGCCGGCACTTAGGTCCTGAGCGGCAGGGGTCCCAGAACGCCCCCTGACCACTTCGAGCCTATAGGTGCAGGCGCAAAGGGGCTGGGGGCGGGGCGGGAACATCCTGTGTCACCATAGTGCCCCCAGCCACTTGGGAATGCTCCAGCACCAAGAGGCAGTTTGGGTCTATGCCCCCAGCCTGGCGCCCATGATGGGGGGCTGGCTGCTGGCCTCGGGTGTGTGGATACCCCGGCGGCCACTGCTGTGTGCGGCCCAGGGGTCCCTGCATGCCCCCCAGCCTGGCGCCCATGGTCAGGGCTCATGCAGGAGGCAACCAATCAAAGTGTCCCTCTCACATTGATGTTTCTCTCTGTCTCTCCCTCTCTCTTCCACACTCTCTAAAAATCAATGGGAACATATCCTCAGGTGAGGATTAAAAAAAAATAAAGAAATGCATATCCTATGAAAGACACATCTTAAAAATGCCTAAAGAAAGTTGTCATTTTTTCTTGGTGAAGGGACTGGAGTCAGTGTTGTTGAAAACACCTTTGTGGCTGTGGTGACTGGCAGTGGCTGCAGCAGCGGGGTGATGGGGCTGGTGCCTTCCCCTGATCAACCCGGTTGCCTCCCACAAAGGGAGGCCAGACTGCGGCTTAGGCCCGCTCCCCATGGGGCATGGGCCTAAGCTGTCAGTAAGACATCCCCTGAGGGCTCCCAGTATGTGAGAGGGGGCAGGTTGGGCTGAGGGACCCCTCAACCCCAGTGCACGAATTTCGTGCACCGGGCCCCTAGTTTATACATATTAATACAAGTTATACAAATCTATAAACCAATCTCCTATAGGTTTTGAGATGGCACTCACCACCTCTTTGAAAAGTTGAACAGTATAAATCAAGTCCAATCATATTTTTAGAAGGGGAACCAAAATTTACCATCAAAGCTTAAAAAGCTGACCATATTCATTTAACCACAAGTCAAACACCGAGCTTGAAAGGAAGCCATACTTAATTGTTTTGTATCATATGTATTTCATACTTTAGTAAGATGGCTCCTAGCATCCTCTAAAACTGACCAATGACTTTTTAAAAAAATTTTCTAATATTGCTACAAACTCTTAGAAATATTTTATGTATAATTCTGTTATAGTTATCTTCATTGATGTTTACTAGTACATTGTTCCATCTTTGGCCCATATAGCAGCTTATTCCAGTTGATTCATGAGTCCCTTTGACATGACCCTAGTGTAGTCCTTGGTCCTTCTACATTCTTTGTGATATACATGTTCTAAGTACGTATTGTACATTTCTTGTCCTAGACCTGAAGCCATCTAGGAGTTCTGGTTCCTTGCTTTGGAGTGTGGTATGAGATATCACAATTTGAATAGTAAGTGGTGCTTGCATGGCTGCTAGATAGTCATTGTGTTTTTAGGCCTTTTTTTCCCCTCTCCTCCCCTCCAGCTTTACTGACGTATAATTAACCAATTAAATTGTAAGATATTTAAAGTCTACGTCATGATAATTTGATATACACATACATTATGAAAGGATTTCTCCCATCTGGTTAATTTAACATATCACCTCACATATTTATATTTTTTTTGTGTGAAAACATTTAAGTTTCATTCAGCAAATTTCAATGATATAATACAGTATTATCAACTATAGTTATCATGTTTTATACATTTAGGCCTTTTCATTGGATAGAGCTAGGGTATTGATACATGATACGATATGATAAAATTGGTTTCAAACTAATACTTTTAGTTTAAATCCAGAACTACAGATTTTTTCCCTTAACTTTGTCTGACATCAGAATTTCTTTTGAACCATGCCAGAAATCTCACTTATCAATGACAAACATAATTAATAACTTCCTTTATGCCACATTACACAACAACAGTGTCAGAATAATAATTTCAAAACTACCATCATTAGTAAAGCGATTGAAAACAGTTTCAGTTTTTTTTTTTCTCTTTCATTATTTTTATCCTAAGGATAAATCCCATTAAGAGGATATAATCAGCCTTGGCTGGTGGTTCTCAGTGGTTACAGTGTTGGCCCGAACTCTGAAGGGTTTCAGGTTGGTTCCCAGTCAAGGGCATGTACCTGGGTTGCAGGCTGGATCCCGCACACCAGCATGTGTGGGAGGCAACCAATCATTCATTCTCTCTCTCTCTCTCTCTCTCTCTCTCTCTCTCTCTCCTCCCTCTCCCTCCTTTCCACTCTCTCTAAAAATAAATGGAGCCCTGGCTGGTTTGGCTCAGTGGATACAGCGTTGGCCTTCGGAGTGAAGGTCCCCTGGTTTGATTCCCATCCAGGGCACATACCAAGGTTTCGGGCTTGATCTCCAGTAGGGGGCGTGCGGGAGGCAGCCGATCAATGATTCTCTGTCATCATTAATGTTTCTATCTCTCTATCCCTCTCCCTTCCTCTCTGAAATCAATTAAAAAATATATATATTACTAGAGGCCCGATGCACGAAATTCATGCATGGGGTGTGTGTGTCCCTTAGCCCAGCATGCACCCTCTCCAATCTGGGACCCCTCGGGGGATGTCCGACTGCCCGTTTAAACAGGCAGTCGGACATCCCTCTCACAATCCAGGACTGCTGGCTCCCAATTGCTTGCCTGCCTGCCTTCCTGATTGCCCCTAACCGCTTCTGCCTGCCAGCCTGATCACCCCCTAACTACTCCCCTGCCAGCCTGATTGATGCCTAACTGCTCCCCTGCCAGCTTGTTTGCCCCCAACTTCCCTCCTCTGCCGGCCTGGTCACCCCTAACTGCCCTCCCCTGCAGGGTTGATCACCTCCAACTGCCCTCCCTTGCAGGCCTGGTTCCTCTCAACTGCCCTCCCTTGCAGGCCTGGGCCTCCCAACTGCCCTCCCCTGCTGGCCATCTTGTGTCCACATGGGGGCAGATCTTTGACCACATGGGGGCAGCCATATTGTGTGTTGGAGTGATGGTCAATCTGCATATTACTCTTTTATTAGATAGGATAGAGGCCTGGTGCATGGGTGGGGGCCAGCTGGTTTGCCCTGAAGGGTATCCTGGATCAGGGTGGGGGTTCCCTTGGGGCATGGGGTGGCCTGAGTGAGGGGCCTGTGGTGGTTTGCAGGCCAGCCACGCCCCCTGGCGACCCAAGCCGAGGCCCTGGTATCTGGAATTTATTTACCTTCTATAATTGAAACTTTGTAGCCTGGAGCGGAGCTAAGCCTCCTGCTCGCTCTGTGACCGGCAGCCATTTCTTTTGGGGTTTGTGTATCTTCTATAATTGAAACTTTGTAGCCTTAAGCGGAGGCCTGGGCCGGCCAGGTTGTGTGGAAAGCTTTGCTTCTTCCATTGGCAGGGGCAACCCAAGCCTTCCGCTCTTTCCAGCTCCGTGGCTGCCGCCATTTCTGTTTGGATTTGTTTACCTTCTGTAATTGAAACTTTGTAGCCTTGAGTGGAGGCTTAGGCTGTCAAGGGCAGGCGGAAAGCTTGGCTTCCTCTGTTGCCTGGGAAACCCAAGCCTCCCGCCTGCTCTCTGTGGATGTAGCCATCTTGGTTGGGTTTATTTGCATATTCGCTCTGATTGGCTGGTGGGTGTGGCGGAGTGATGGTTAATTTGCATATTACTATTTTATTAGGTAGGATACACTGAGTGGCCAGATTATTATGATCTGAACGCATAATAATCTGGCCACTCAGTGTATATCCTATAAAATAAAAGGCTAATATGCAAATTGTCCTGTTGACCAGGATATCGACCAGTAGGCAGGCTGGCCAACCGCTCATGTCCCCTCCCCCTGGCCAGGCTGACCGGATCCCACCCATGCACGAATTCATGCTCTGGGCTGAGTGGCCAGATTATTATGCATTCAGAGATCATAATAATCTGGCCACTCAGTGTATACATATATATATATTTTAAAAATAAATGGAAAAAATATCCTTGGGTGCAGATTAACAACAACAAAAAAGACATAAAAATTTCAATTTCAATTACTACAAATAAATTAAAATAAAAAGAAGAACATACAATCAGCCTTAGCAGGTGTGGCTCAGTTGTTTGGGCATTGTCCAGTACACCAAAAGGTTGCTGGTTGGATTCCAGGTCAGGGCACATGCCCAGCTCTGATAAAGGGGCATGCAGGAGGCAGTTGATCAATGTTATGCTCTCACATCAATCCCTTTCCCTCTCTCTCAAAATCAATAAAAAAGGAAAAAAAGAATATACAATTAAATGACTAAGCTTTGAATTCACTTTTAGAATGTTTCCTTTCTGGTTAAGCCACTAGTTTGAATTACATGTGGCTCCTTGATTAATTTTACATTTAATTTTCGTGAATCCCTTTTTTAAAATTTAATTTTATTTCATCATTTTGTAAATTATTTACATAGTTTCTAAAACAAATCTACAAATCAAGGTAATGTTTAAAGAATTTTATTCATGTTTCTTCCAACTAATCCCCTCATCCATCCTATATAATAAAAGCATAGTATGCAAATTGTCCCCTCAACCAGGAGTTGTCCGGGAGTTCGACCAGGCAGTGGGGCTGACCAGGGGAGGGGAGGAAGGCCCTGGCAGCGGTGGCGGCAGGTGGCCAGGGGAAGGGAGAGAGTACCTGACTGGCAGCCAGGAGGGAGTACTAGGGCCTCTAGTCCTATCTAATAAAGAGGGAATATGCAAATTGACCATCATGCCACCACAAAGATGGCATCGCCCATAGCCACAAGATGGCGGCGCCCAGTCCCCTCAGCCCTGCTGGAGTCCCCAGTCCTTTCACAGAAAATGGGTTGCCTCAAAAGTTGGTTAAGCTTCTTAGGACAAAAAGCATTCAAAATCTTTGAAAAGGGAATTCCAGTATTTATAAAAGTTTGGACTAGACAATTCAAGGTTATTTCCACTACAACCTTCTATGATTTTGTGATATTAACATTATGAATTCACATTGTACCGGCTGTATTGTATGTAAGCAGATATTATTTAAAGAAATGACCATTATTATTAAAACAACTCATAAAATCATACTGTTTGTATGTCAAGGACATTCTGTGTGATTTTCCTAATGGCTGGAGTTAATGCCCCTAAACTGGCAGTTGGACATCCCCTGAGGGGTCCCAGATTGGAGAGTGTGCAGCCTGGGCTGAGGGACACCCCCCTCCCCCATGCACTAATTTTGGGCACCGGGCCTCTAGTATGTAATAAAAAGTGTTGCCTTGTTTAGTGTGCTCAGTGGTTACAGTGCCAGCCTGTGCACTGAAGGTTCCATTCCTAGTCAAGGGCACATACCTCAGTTGAGGGTTTGCTTCCTGCCCCCATTCTGGGAGTGCAAGAGGCAACCAATCAGTGTGTCTCTCACATCAATGTCTCTCTCCCTTTCTCTCCTCCCCGCCTCCTTCTCACTATTTTCTCCCTCCCCCCTCTTTTCTGCTCTCTCTGAAAAGCAATGGAAATAAATGTCCTTGGGTGAGGGTTAACAACAACAACAACAAAAATGTTATGATTTACTCCTTAAAAAATATAAGCATATATTTTTCTATCTTTCTCCCTTTCTAGTGAAATAATATCGTTCTATAAACATTTTTTTCCATCTTGTTTTTTTCACCTTAGCAGTACTCTGGGGATCATGGTGTAGTGGTAATAAAGATATTCCTCAACAATCCTTATTATAGTAGTCCCTACTGGAGATACTCTCCAAGACCCACCCCCCAGATGATATCCAAAACTGGGGATATTACCAAATCATTCATACACACACACACACACACACACACACACACACACACACACACTATATTTTTTCCTATATTACTTTCATATCTATGATAACGTTTAATTTAGAAAATAGTTAACAGTAAGATATTAACAACAATAACGAATAAAATAGAACAATTTAACAATACACTATTATAAAAGTTATGGCAACATGGTCTCTATTCATGTCTTCCATGCAAAATTTAATGCCTTTTCCATTTTAACACAGTACATTATGTACTGTGGCTATAAATTTTATAGTTTGAGGTGCTATCGCAAAACTAACATGAATTTCATTTTCCTTCACAATTTCACGGGTAGAAAATTCATTCTTACTTAGATCTTAGCAGCCTCAGCATACAATTGTTTATTAAGTCAAGAATTTTTACTTTTCACTTAAAGGAAGCACTTTACGGCTTCTCTTTGGTATATCTGAATTGCGAACATGACTATTGCTCTTTGCGACCATTAAGTGAAATAAGGGTTACTTGAACACTAGAAGTTTGTTAGACGTCTGTTCCATTTTTTTTCCCTATTGATTCTTGGCCTTCTTTGAAAAGGGAATTCCAATATTTATAAAAGTTTGGACTAGACAATTCATTTTTAGATTATACAAATTAATGCTATCTAACCATTTGTGATATACTAGTAAGTTGCTATTCCCCGCCCCCACCCCCAAAGACAAGTTTATTACTCCTCTTTAAACGTCATTCTGAGCTTTGCTTTGAACTTTTCCTACCACTTTACTCTGAGGTATAGGAGTTTGGGAAGAACCGGTGGGTAGAGAATTGGGTAATAAGATTCACAGTAGTTTTTATGGAGATCAGAGACTTGATCATAATGTAAAACAAGGAGGTTGGATTTTCAGTGGTGATTAATGTAAACAGGAATATAAGGTTGAATGGATTTAGTCCATATCACTGTTAATGGGTGTTGGCGATATTTTTTTTTTTGTTACGGTTTGTTAAGTAGAACCTCAGGATGTCATCAGATGGTGAGCCAAGGTTCAACAAAAGACTGAAGGGAAAGTGAAATATAGAAGTTTATTACTGACAGGTCCTGGAGGAGGTACACAGTATACCTTGAGGATACACATGGAGAAGCCAATGCAGGGGTGCACAGAGAGTGAGCAGCAGGACCTGGAGCAGATGCCTTTATTAGGGTCTGGGTGGAGTGCTTTGGGGTTCCTAGGCTAAGGCTGGATTGGTCAGTTCAAACCAAAAAGAGTGGGTTTTTTGTAATCTCTAATGGGGATGAGGTCTCATCTATGGGGAACTAAAGGTGAAGGAGCTGGGAGGCAGGGGCTACTTTATCACAAAGGGTTTTGGGGGAGTCATATCAATCATATATATATATATATGTATATACATATATATATGTATGTATATATGTATGTATATACATACTTGTGATTCTTGAGGGCTATTATCTAGGGCAGTGGTCGGCAAACTGCGGCTCACGAACCACATGCGGCTCTTTGGCCCCTTGCGTGTGGCTCTTCCACAAAATACCACGGCCTGGGCGAATCTATTTTGAAGAAGTGGCGTTAGAAGAAGTTTAAGTTTAAAAAATTTGGCTCTCAAAAGAAAAGAAATTTCAATCGTTGTACTGTTGATATTTGGCGCTGTTGACTAATTAGTTTGCCGACCACTGATCTAGGGCATGTGCTTGCTTAGAGGAGCTAGTGTCAGTTCAAGAGCCCTTCAGGCCAGTTACCAAGGCAGTAACATTATGGAATAGTTGAAATTCTCAACAAGGGTTAGGGAGCTTGGGAAGACTTAAGATTCTAAAGATGTAATGCGATAAATTTGTGGTTCAGGAACTTTAAGCAACTTAGCACCACCTGTTACAGTGTGCCTCTGATGTCAATTGCTTGGTGGATCCTTTAGTGGACCTCAGTGGACGGGCTGCTCAGGAGGGAGTAATTCACATCTGGCTGATAGGGATTTCTGCCATGGCTTTACAAGTGTCACACAGTCTGTCATCAGAACGGTCCACTTTTGTTTTTTTTATTCAATTGGGTTTTTCTATTACAAAGAACTATAACGCTGACTTTCTGTAGAATATGTGTTTAATGAATGTTAACATTAATAAGTATTGGTTGTTTTTGTTCTTATTTCAGGCTACAGACAAGAGAAAAGCTTTAGAAGAGACCAAAGCCTATACAACCCAATCCCTAGCTAGTGTTGCTTATCAAATAAATGCATTGGCCAACAATGTACTCCAATTGCTGGACATCCAAGCCTCTCAGCTTCGGAGAATGGAGTCTTCCATCAATCATATCTCACAGGTAACAGCTTTTAAGTAGCTTTAAGCAACTGGCAGCATATGTCAAAGGAGTAGATAGCCTGGATATATGGATTCCTTACTCATTTTCTTACCGACTAACTAGTTACTATCACTTTCAGCTTTAGCTTTGAGATCAGTAAACCAACTCTTCCTTTTTTTTTTAACGTTTTTTGTTTGTTTGTTTGTGTGGTAAAATATACACCATAAAATTTTATCATTTCAACCATTTTTAAGTGTATAGTTCATTGGCATTAGGTATATTCACATTGTTGTACAATCATCACCACTTACCCTATTTCTCTTATAAGATCTTTCTTGAAGTAAAATAAATTGCACACAAAGCATACAGTTTTATAAAATTTGATACATACATTATCCATGAGACCATCAGTACATTCAAGATAATGAACATCCTCCCCAAATTTCTTCATATCTTCATACTCCTTTGTTATCCCTCTTCGTTTTCTATACCCTGTCCTCAGGCTTTCTGTCACTATGGATTAGTTTACATTTTCTGAAGTTTTATATAAATGAAATCAAATGTTATATACCATTTGTTTGTCAGGCTATTTTCAATCAGCATAATTATTTGGAGATTCATTCATGTTGTATATAAAAATAGTTCACTCCTTTGTATTGCTGAGTACTATTCCATTGTTCCACATTTTGTTTATCCATTTATGGGTCTTTTTCTTTTTAAATATACTTTTATTTTTTAAAAAATTTGTGCTTGTGCCATGCACTTTAAAAAATATATATATTTTTATTGATTTCAGAGAGGAAGGGTGAGAGAGAGAGAGAGACAGAGAGAGAGAGAGAGAGAGATAGATTAAGATGAGAGAGAATCATCGATCAGCTGTCTCCTGCATGCCCCCCACTGGGGATCGAGCATACAACCCGGGCATGTGTCCCTGACCTGAATCGAACCTGGGACCCTTCAGTCTGACACTCTATCCACTCAGCCAAACTGGCTAGGACAAGAATATATTTTTATTGACTTCAGAGAGGAAGGGAAAAGGAGAGAGAGATAGAAACATCAGTGATGAGAGAAAATCATCAATTGGCTGCCTCCTGCAAGCCCCCTACTGCTGGGGATGGCCCACCACGGGGGCCTGTGCCTGATTGGGAATTGAACCATGACCTCCTGGTTCATAGGTCAATGCTTAACCACTGAGTGACACAGGCTGGGTTATCTATTTACATGTTGATGGACATCTGGATTGTTTTCAGGTTTTGC
This sequence comes from Eptesicus fuscus, assembly GCF_027574615.1. Classification (NCBI taxonomy): domain Eukaryota; kingdom Metazoa; phylum Chordata; class Mammalia; order Chiroptera; family Vespertilionidae; genus Eptesicus; species Eptesicus fuscus. Next base: position 15,759,994 of record NC_072474.1, read on the forward strand.
CTATTACAAATAAAACTGTGAATATTTGCCTAAACCGATTTGGCTCAGTGGATGGAGTGTCGGTCTGCGGACTTGGGGGTCCCAGGTTCCATTCCGGTCAAGGGCATGTACTGTGGTTGCGGGACATCCCCGGTGGGGGGTGTGCAGGAGGCGGCTGATCGATGTTTCTCTCTCATCGATGTTTCTAGCTCTCTATCCCTCTCCCTTCCTCTCTGTGGAGAATCAATAAAATATATTAAAAAAAAAAACACCAAAAAACAACAACAAAAAAACCCCTGAATATTTGTGTACAAGTCTTTATATGGTCATGTGTTTTTATTTCTCTTGGGTAAATTAGCTTCCGCTGAGTGGAATGGCTAGGTCACATGGTAGATGTCTAACATTATAACCAAATTTATAGCCAAATTGTTTTCCAAAATGATTATACCATTTTACCTTCCCATCAACACTAATGAGAGTTTTAATTGCTTCACATTCTCACCAGTGCTTGCTCTGGTCAGTTTTTAAAATTTTAGCCATTCCAATAGGTATGTAGTAGTGTCTTATTGTGGTTTTAATCTCCCTTTCCCTAGTGATTAATGATTTCGAATATCTTTTCATGTGTTTTCTGTAGATTTCACTATTTAAGCCTTGCATTTCTTTGTCAGATTTATTCCAAAGTATATCATATTTTTGAGCTATTTGGTATTTATTTTAAATCTTAACTTGATTTTTTCTTGCTTATATATACAGAAATACAATTGATATTGATAAACTTTGTGTGCTTGTTAAAGTCACTTAATAGTTACAGCATTTATTATATAAATTCCCGGATTTTCTATGTAGAATATCATGTTTATAAATAAAAAGTTTTACTTTTTTCCTTTTCTATTTTTCTTGCTTTTTACTTTTATGTATTTTTGCCTTACTGCACTAGTTTGAAGCTTCAAGACAATGTTGAAATAGGAATAGTGAAAGTGGTCATTGTTATCTTGTTGCTATTTTAGTAGAAAGCATTCAGTCTTTTACTATAAGTATAATTATAGTCTATGTTTTCCAGAAATATGCTGTATGAAGTTGTTTTCTAGTGCTAGTTTGCTGAGAGTTCTTATCAGAAATGGGTAATGGATTTTATAAAAAACTTTTTCTTTGTTGAAATGATCATGTATATATTTTTTGGTCTGTTAATATGGTGAATTACATTTTTTTTTCTTTTAAATGTTAAACTGGCCTTGCTTTCTTGGGATAAATTACTTGATTGTGATGTATTATCTAGTTCATAGGTTTTTAGACTTATTTTTCTAAAATTTTGTTAAAAATTTTGTTTCTATGCTCCTGAGAGTTATTGGTCTAGCTTTCTTGTAATATCTGGTTTTGGTGTCAGTATCTTCAATTTTATGAAAAAAAATATGTGTAGAATTGATATTCATTCTTCTTTAAACGTTTGGCAGAATTTACCAGTGAAGCCATCTAGAGCTGGAGTTTTCTTGGTAGGGAGGTTTTTTAACTATATATTTAATTACTTTAATAGATATAAGGCTCTTATGTTTATCTGTTTCATATTTATTGATCTTTGTATTTTTCCAATATTATTTGGCCATTTCCCCCAAGTTGTCATTTATTTGCATAAAGCTGTTAATAACATTCTCTTCTCCTGTTGAAAACTATAGCTGTAGTGATGTTACAAGACTAATTAAAAAAATTTTTTTTAAAGCCTCACCCAAAGATATTTTTCCATTGATTTCTTAGAGGGAGTGGAAGAGAGAGGGAAAGATAGAGAAATACCGATATGAGAGGAACACATCGATTGGTTGCCTCTTGCATGTGCCTTGTCAGGGCCAGGCTGGGGAGGATCCTGCAGCTGAAGTATGTACCCTTGACTGGAATTGAACCTTGGACCTTTTGATCCACAAGCCAACCCTCTATCCACTGAGCCAAACTGGCTAGGGCTCATTACTAATTTTTAATCTTGGTAATTGGCGTCTTCTCTCTCTCTTTGTTTTTTAATCTTTACCTGTGGATATTTTTTCCATGGCTTTTCAGGGAGAGTAGAAGGGAGGGAAGGTTGGGGTGGAAGAGAGAAAGCAATTGACAGATTGGTTCTTGTCATCTTCATGATATGGATTAAAATTGTATTTTTAAAGAATATTATAAAGTTGTATAACTTTATTTTTTATTGAATTTATTAGGGATGACTTTGGTTAATACAATTATATAGGTTTCAGGTGTACAATTATATAATACACTAGAGGCCCGGTGCATGAAAATTCATGCACTGGAAGGGGGGTCCCTCAGCCCGGCCTGCCCCCTGTCACAGTCCAGAAGCCCTCAGGGGTGGGAGGCAACTCGGTGATCAGGGCAAGGCAATGCCCCCTCACACCTCTGCTGCTGCTGGCCTTGGTTACCTGAGCCTTGGGTGGCCCTGGGCTGCTGGGCAGCCGCCATCCAAGGGTTGCCTGTGCCTTGGGCTGGCCCTGGGCGGCAGCAGGGGCTGATGGGACTGGGGGACTCCGGAGGCAGGTGCACAGAGAAACTGGGCCCGCCTGCCGCCCAGGTGGGGCTGTGATGGGGTTGGGTGCTGCCATCTTGTGGCTGTGGGTGCCACCATATTTGAGGGCATGGCAGTCAATTAGCATATTCCCTTCTTATTGACTGTGGGCACCACCATCTTTGAGGGTGGGGCAGTCAATTAGCATATTCCCTCCTTATTGGCTGTGGGTGCCACCATCTTTGTGACAGCGTGATGGTCAATTAGCATATTCCCTCTTTATTAGATAGGATTATTTGTATATTGTATTATATGTTTACCACCCAAGTCAAGTCTCCTTCCATTGCCATTTATCCCCCCCATCCTCTTTGTATAACATTCTTACAATCATAGGAAGAATGTGAAAAATTCTCTGAGTTTCCTGCCAAAATCCTATTATGGAATGGTATTTATTACCTTAAACTTGGCTATTTTAAGACTGATATGCCACCTAAATAGTTGCTAACTTTCCTCTATTTTTTTTTGTAAATATGAAGGCCCCCAAATCAAATGATTTAAGGCAAATTTCCTTACCTCCTTTAATGAAGCCTTTTGCTTTAGTTATAGCTATTAAAAAGATAAGTTATAGAGGAACAAGCTGTAATAAGGTGTACTAATATAGAATACTAGAGGCCTAGTACACGAATTCATGCATGTGCGTGGTCGGGTGGGCCCGCTCCAATTGGGGTTGGGGTTGATCAGGGAAGGGGCCGGCTGGGGGCAAGGGGCTGTGGACAGTTGGCCGGCCGGCCCTGCCTCCCATCAGGGTGGGGTGGGGCTGATTGGGGGCAGGGCTGGCCAGGGGGAGGGGTTGCGGGCCGTTGGCCAGCTTGTCTCGCCCCCTGCTTGAACTCCTGGGCAAGGGGACAATTTGCATATTAGCCTTTTATTATATAGGATAGATTTTTTTTTTAATGTAATTCATACTACAGAGCATATAAATGTTTATTTGGGGAAGTTGAGGGGCTAAACCTTGTCTTGACACCAAGCCATATTTTGTTATTATCCTACCTAATAAAAGAGTAATATCCAAATTGACCCTAACTCTGCTACACCCACAAGCCACACCCACCAACCAATCAGAGCGAGTATGCAAATTAACCCAACCAAGATGGCTACAGCCACAGAGAAAGTAGGAGGGAGGTTGGGTTTCCAAGGCGATAGAAGAAGCCAAGCTTTCTGCCTGCCCTGGCCGGCCTAAGCCTCCACTCAAGACTACAAAGTTTCAATTATAGAAGGTAAACAAATCCAAACAGAAATGGTGGCAGCCACGGAGCAAGCAGGAGGCTTGGCTCCGCTTCAGGATACAAAGTTTCAGTTGTAGAAGGTAAATAAATTCCAGATACCAGGGCCTCCACTTGGGTCGCCAGGAGGCGTGGCTGGCCTGCAAACCACCACAGGCCCCTCGCTCAGGCCACCCCACGCCCCAAGGGAACCCCCACCCTGATCCGGGACACCCTTCAGGGCAAACCAGCTGGCCCCCACCCCTGTACCAGGCCTCTATTCTATCTAATAAAAGAGTAATATGCAGATTGACCATCACTCCAACACACAATATGGCTGCCCCCATGTAGACACAAGATGGCCACCACAAGATGGCCAGCAGGAGAGGGCAGTTGGGAGGAACCAGGCCTGCAAGGGAGGGCAGTTGAGAGGAACCAGGCCTGCAAGGGAGGGCAGTTGGAGGTGATCAACCCTGCAGGGGAGGGCAGTTAGGGGTGACCAGGCCGGCAGAGGAGGGAAGTTGGGGGCAAACAGGCTGGCAGGGGAGCAGTTAGACATCAATCAGGGTGGCAGGGGAGTGGTTAGGGGTTGATCAGGCTGGCAGGCAGAAGCGGTTAGGGGCAATCAGGAAGGCAGGCAGGCGAGCAGTTGGGAGCCAGCAATCCTGGATTGTGAGAGGGCAGTCAGACATCCCTCGAGGGGTCCCAGATTGGAGAGGGTGCAGGCTGGCCTGAGGGATACCTCCCCCCTCATGCACTAATTTCGTGCACCGGGCCTCTAGTATAAATAGAAAAGGCTAAGTGGTCTTGCGCATGTGCGATACATATAAAGCTCTCACTGGCGCCAATCCCACGCATGTGTTTTCATCTGTCATTGTTGATTGTCAATTTGATTGTTTTTGTTGACATTCAGAAGCTGAAAGAAAGCGGTGGCATTGCATGGAAGTAACAATGGCGATTAAATATGACCGTAATAGTGATCCGGGTAGATATAATTCTCCCTGTGTAACTGAAGTTGCAGTCATATTCAGAAACGAAGATGGAGGACCTCCTTTTGAAAGGGACTTGCTCATTCATTGTAAACCAGATCCCAATACTCCAAATGCCACTAAAATGAGACAAATCAGTATCCTGTTTCCTACATTAGATGCAATGACATATCCTATTATTTTCCCAAATGGTGAAAAAGGCTGGGGAACTATATCGTATTAAGACTCAGAGACAACTGTGTAATCGTCAAAAATACTAGATTCAACAGATGATGCCGAAAAGGAAAATTTCCCCATCAAATTTCTTAAAAGTGTTACTCCTTTGGGAATGCTGTGTCATAAATTAGAATTGAAAGTAGGTGCAATCACCATGCTACTGAGAAATCTTAATAGTAAATGGGGTCTTTGTAATGGTACTAGATTTATTATCAAAAGATTGCGACCTCACATAATCAAAGCTGAAGTATTAACAGAATCTGCGGAGGAGAGGTTTGTCTGATTCCACGAATTGATTTGTCTACATCTGACACTGGCCTCAGTGTTAGAATAAGTTTAATCAATTTATCAGTCATTGTTTTTATCAATATTGTTTTTGTATCATGTTTTTGTTGATTTTATATTATGTTTTTGTGGGTTTTTTAAAATATATTTTATTGATTTTTTACAGAGAGGAAGGGAGAGGGATAGAGAGTTAGAAACATTGATGAGAGAGAAACATCTATCAGCTGCCTCCTGCACACCTTCTACTGGGGTTGTGCCTGCAACCACGGTACATGCCCTTGACCGGAATCAAACCTGGAACCTTTCAGTCTGCAGGCACACACTCTATCCACTGAGCCAAACCGGTTAGGGCTGTTTTTGTTGTTTTTATGTCATGTCATGTCTTATTTATTTATTAATCAGTTTATATATTATTTTCATATACATTTTACTAATTTTCTTTCATCTCGGACACATCTTATATAACAGTGATGGGGAACCTATGACATGCGTGTCAGCACTGACACGCGTAGCCATTTCTGATGACACGCGGCCGCTGAGGCGGCCACATGCCGAGGATGAAACATTTGCTGCTCCTGAGGATGAAACATTTGCGAAATAATGTTTTTTCCTCAAAGTGACACACAACCCGGGTTATGTTCAGTTTTTTGGCGAAGTTTGACACACCAAGCTCAAAAGGTTGCCCATCACTGCTATATAATAAAAGGCTAATATGCAAATTGACCACATGGTGGAACGACTGGTTGCTATGACACACTATGACCACCAGCTCAACGCAGGAGCTGCCCCCTGGTGGTCAGTGCACTCCCACAGGTGGAGCGCCACTCAGCCAGAAGCCCGGCTCACGGCTGGCAAGCGCAGTGGCAGTGGCGGGAGTGCTAATGATGTACCTAAGCCAACAGTCGGATATCCCCTGAGGGCTCCCAGACTTCGAGAGGGTGCATGCTAGGCTGAGGGACCCTCCCCCCTCCTCCCTCCCCCCAGTGCATGAATGTCATGCACCAGGCCTCTAGTCTATTATAGAGAAAGGGCGAATAGTGATATTAAAATATTTCTTCTAATTAATTTCCTTTCAATGTGCATGAATTCGTGCACCAGGCCACTAGTAATATAATAAAAGCTATTACTTCTTTTTGTTTTTTTCTGCGTGCAAGACTGTTAAAAAGCCTTTATACATATTAACTCATTTAATCCTCATAATAACGTTGTGAGGTTGATCTGATTGTTTGTTTTAAAATTTCATGTGTTTTTTAAGAAAAATTAGGGCATAGAGTGGTTTAAGTAACTTGCCCAAGGTCATACAGCTAGTAAATGGTAGGTAGTCTTTTAAATCTGTGTATTCTTGTTCCTGAGCCATTATAATAACTGACATTTCTACAGAATTTAAAATATAGGATTTTTTAAAAAATGTTTTAAATTAATTTTTAGAAGAGAGAGGAAGGGGGAGAGGGGAGGAGGGGGAGAGAGAGAAAGAGAGAAAGGAGAGAGAGAGAGAGAGAGAGAGAGAGAGAGAGAGAGAGAGAGAGAGAAAGATTGATTGTCTGCCTCCTGCATACTTCCCAATTGGGATCTGGGCATGTGCCCTGACTGGGAATCGAACCATAACCTTGTGGCTTATAGGTTGAGACTCAACCATGAGGTACACTGGCCAGGCTATCTTTTTAATAAGAGAGAGACACTCATGAAATATTAAAACAAAAATTATTCTTAGAAAGGAATAGTAAGTTGGGGAATAAGTACAAATTCATGAACTGATATTTAAAAGATAAATTGTGATTTAATGTTTTCTTGAAACTTCATATTTACTTAGATCCTAGTTTGCGTAAAAATGGTTATACTTAAATTAAGCACAATTTTTTCTTTTTTGGATGCATGTATAGTTATCATGTGGAGTATTCTTATATTCTTAAGAAAGAGGCAACAGAAAAGTGTCATTGGCTGGTACTAAAACATTTCATATGGTTAGTTACAGATCCAATTTTTCCCAGTATTAAATATATATTTCAGAATATATACACTGATGCCAGTGTTTTAGATTCTGTTTTCCACCAAAGTCTTATTTTGTAGCTCATCTTTTCTAAATAGAACTATTTTACAGTGTTTATATAGGTCATTCTGAATCAAATTAACTTCACAGTTGATTGGGACCTTGTTTCAAGCTTATTGAACAAAGCTCTGTAATTCCACATTTTGGGCATAGGGCCATTTCCAGAGCCTGGTCCAAATAAGCAGTAACAGACTAAGATTGTCTCTTTCTTGGGTAAAGGCTTTCTCTGTTTGGCTTGTCTCAGGACTCTTACACTTTTTCTACTTGTTTCTTACTCCTCTCCTTTTTCTATTCAGGTCAGAAGTGTTTCAGTTTTTATTCTGTAGTTCTTATTTTAGCAAACATTTATTGTGCTTTTAAACTCATATACAAGGTTCTTTGCTTGAAACCTATAATTCCCTCTCTGAATTGGCAGAGGCATTTGTGAGGCCTTCCAATATGATACAGAAAATATGTGCAATATTAAATAGTTTTGCTATGTCATAGTTCTTTCTTGCCTGCTTTTTTTGTCTTTTGATAATTAAGAAAGGATTTTTCTGGAAGATCTTTAAAAGAAGAATGCCCCCTTTCCACACCCCCAAATTGGTAAGGGAAAATTAAGAGAACATAATTAAAATAACATTTTGGTACAATAGTTTTAATAACCATATCTTAAAAGATAACTTGAAAATATTATCTTTTAATGAGATTTATCTTTTTAACACTAGAGGCCTGGTGCATGAAAATTCATGCACTGGAGGGGGGGGTCCCTCAGCCCAGCCTGCCCCCTCTCACAATCCCAGAGCCCTCAGAGGTGACCCAGCGATCAGGGGAAGGCGACGCCCCATCACACCTCTGCTGCTGTCACTGCTGGCTCCAGCCTCTACTGGCCCTGGTTTACCTGAGCCTCGGGTGGCCCTGGGCGGCTGGGCAGCAGCTATCCGAGGCTTGCCTGCACCTTGGGCCGGCCCTGGGCAGCCGTATTATCTCTTTATGAGATTTAACTTTTTATTTTAACATTTGTTTTAAAATATATTTTATTGATTTTCTACAGAGAGGAAGAGAGAGGGTTAGAGAGTTAGAAACATCGATGAGAGAGAAACATCGATCAGCTGCCTCTTGCACACCCCCCACTGGGGATGTGCCCGCAACCAAGGTACATGCCCTTGACCGGAATCGAACCTGGGACCCTTGAGTTCGCAGGCCAACGCTCTATCCACTGAGCCAAACCGGTTTCGGCAATTTTAACATTTGTTTTAAAAAACATACATTTCTTTCTAAATGGAATAACTTGGAATATTTTAATTATTCCTTTAGAACCTTATTCAGTTTCTAATTTCATATTGTAAATGGCTGCTTGGTCCTTAAAAAGAAATTGTGAGATTGGTTTTCAATTTCCTTAGTCTTTCTTTGAGAGAGAGAGAGAGAGAGAGAGAGAGAGAGAGAGAGAGAGAGATCATTTTGTTGCTTCACCTATTTATGCATTCATTGGTTGCTTTCTGGCCAGGGTTGTCTTTAGTAACTTCTTTAAAAAAATCTTAATTGTTCAGAGTATTACAGATGTCCCCCTTCCCCCCACCCTTATTGTCTCCCTCCACCCGGTTCCCGCCCCTCCCCAGGACTCACCACCCTGTTGTCTGTGTCCGTAGGTAATGCATATATGCATGTAAGTTCTTTGTTTACTCCCTCACCCTCTCCCCAAGATTTATTACTCTGTTCCATGTTTCCATGCCTCTGATTCTATTTTATTTTATAAAAATATTTTTATTGATTTCAGAGAGGAAGGGAGAGGGAGAGAGAGAGAGAGAGAAATATCATTGATGAGAGAGAGAATCATTGATCACCTGCCTCCGGCATATCCCCCACTGGGGATCGAGCCTGCAACCTGGGCATGTGTCCTTGACCGGAATTGAACCCGGGACCCTTCAATCCACAGGTCGACACTGTCCGTTGGGCCAAACCAGCTATGGCTGGTTCTATTTTATTCAACAGTTTATTTTGTTCATTAGGTTCCTAGTTTGTTTATTTTTAAATTCAGTTGTTGATAGATACATATTTATTGCCATTTTATTCATATTTTTTATCGCCGTGCCCCCCCCCCCCCCCTTCTTCTTAAAGAACACCCTTCAACATTTCATGTAATACTGGTTTGGTGGTGATGAACTCCTTTAGCTTTTTTCTTGTCTGTGAAGCTCTTTAACTGACCTTCAATTCTAAATGATAGCTTTGCTGAGAAGAGTAATCTTGGTTGTAGGTCCTTGCTATTTATTACTTTGAATATTTCTTGCCACTCCCTTCTGCAAAGTTTCTGTTGAGAAATCAGCTCACAGACGTATGGGTACTCCCTTGTAGGTAACTAACTGATTTTTTTTTTCTTGCTGCTTTTAAGATTTTCTCTTTTGTCCTTAACCTTTGGCATTTTAATTATGATGTGTCTTGGTGTGGGCCTTTTTGGGTTCCTCTTGTTTGGGACTCTGTGATCCCGGGACTTAAGTCTATTTCTTTTACCTGGTAGCGGAAGTTTTCTGTCATTGTTTCTTCAAATAGGTTTTCAATATCTTGCTCTGTCTCTTCTTCTGGCACCTCCATCATGCGCCAGTTGACGTTGTCCCAGAGGCTCCTTATACTATCTCCATATTTTTGGATTATTTTTTTCTTTTTGCTCTTTTGACTGGGTGTTTTCTGCTTCTTCATATTCCAAATCTTTGATTTGATTCTTAAAATCCTCTACTCTACTGTTGAATCCCTGTAAATTATTATTTACTAGAGGCCCAGTGCACAGATGCGTGCACTGGTGGAGTCCCTCGGCCTGGCCTGCACCCTCGCACAATCTGGGACCCCTTGGGGGATGTTGGACTGCCAGTTTCAGCCCAATCCCTGCAGGCCCGGCTGAGGGACCCCACCAGTGCACAAATCCATGCACCAGGCCTCTAGTATGCATACAAAATCTTTGGTTAATCTCTTCCTGCCCTCCCCCCTTCTCTCTGAGATTCATCAGTCTGTTTCATGTTTCCATGCCTGTGCGTTGAACGTCTGCCCCCTGGTGGTCAGTGCGTGTCATAGTTACCGGTCGAACGGTCACTTAGGCTTATATAGATAGATAGATAGATAGATTTCAGTTAGTGTATATTAATTTCTGATTGATCTTTTTTTCACGTCTTTGATGTTCTCACTAAGATCCTTAAATTCTCACGAAGTCCTTTGTAGCTCTCATTAAGATCCTTGAGGATCTTTATAACCATTGTTTTGAACTCTGTATCTAGTAGTGTGCTTGCTTCCATTTTATTTAGTTGTTTTCCTGGAGATTTCTTCTATTTTTTCATTTGTGGCATGTTTCTTTGCCTTCTCATTTTAGCTGCTTCCCTGTGTTTGTTTCTTTGTATTAGGTAGAGTTGCTGTGTCTCCTGGTATTGGTAGAGTGCCTTGTGTAGTAGGTGTCCTGTAGGGTTTAGAGGCTCAGTCTCCCTAGTCACTTAAGCTAGGCACTCTAGGTGCGTCCCTGTGTGATCTGTGTGCACTGTCCTGTTGTAGTTGAGTCTTGATTGCTGTTGGTGTCACTAGTAGGAAATGACCTCCAGGCCAATTGGCTGTGAGGACCAGCTGGGACTACAGTGGAAGAGCTGCTTGCAAGAGACCTCACCCCTATGGAGCAGGACTTGCTTCAGGGAGGCTTTGGTACTCATTTAGTCTGTCCATTGAGTGTGTTGCTCATGGATGTGTATAATTGTAATTGGTGTGGTCTGAAGCTGTCCACTGGATGCACTGGCTCTGGGGCCTCCAGGGAGATGCAAAGTTAGCCACTGCCTGTGCACTGCCTGAGGCCACCTGGCAGGAGCTACAGAGTGATCTGCAAATGGCTGCTACTTGTGTTGGGTTTGAAAGGGCCCAGGAGAGACCAAGCTGTGAATCTAGGCAGGCTGCTGCTGGTGCTAAGCCTGGGGCCTCTTATGGAGAGAGATGGGGCAGGCTGAAGCCAAATTCTGCTTGTTTGAGAGATTTTAGGAAAGTCTGAAGCCTGAGCCAGACAGACCGTTCATATGGAAAAGCCGCTGCAAACAGCTTGGGTGGGGCTGCAAGTTGGGTGGTTGTCTCAGGGAGTCACCAGGGTGGAGCAAACAGTGTGAGCTAGGTTGATGGAGACTCTAATTTGGCGCCTGCCAGTTACCTCTGAAACGAGGGAGGTCTCAGCATAGGAACAATGACCCCTGCGGGCACCCCTGCCTGGGAGAAAGTTGTCCCCACGTTCTTGCCCCATGCCAAACAATTCAATTGCTCCCTGTTTGTCCCTGGATCCCCCCAAGCAGCTGCCCCAGTGCTTGAGCTCAGAGGGAGCAAGTCTGAGTCAAGTTCGTGAACCAGCCCTTTAAGAGGAACTGCCTGGTCTCCAGCAGCCTCTGTGTCACTCAGACATAATCCCTTTTGGTTTATATAGTCTGAAGTTATAGGGACTTCTCTTCACAGCATTGGAATCCTGGGTTGAGGGGTCTGGTTTGGGCTGGGACCCCTTGCTCCTCACAGGAGACCTCTGCAGCCAAGATATCCCCCCTGATTTAAAAAAATGCCACATGTGGGTGTAGGACCAGTCCGTTACTCACCTCCACCCCTTCTGCCAGTCTCAATGTGCTTTTTTCCTTAATTCTCTAGTTGTAGGACTTCCATTCAGCTAGATTTCAGTCAGTTCTGAAGGATAGTTCTGTGTTTTAGTTGTAATTTTAATGTGGTTGTGGGAGGCAGTGAGTACTGTGTTTACCTATGCCATCATCTTGGTTGGACCTTTTTTAATAACTCTTTTAAGAGTAGCTCAGCTTCTTTTTATTCATGCTATTTTAAATTTTCTCTAATCTCTCATCTGGTGTTGTATTTTCATGCCTTTTTGACTTTGCTTATGCTGTTCCCTCTGCTTGAATTTTTCTCTGCCCCCTTCTTCCTTTTTTAAGGCACGCCAAATATGGCTGGCTAATAGAATAGAGGTTTCTTTTTAGAGTCTTTTAATGTTACTCTATAAATATTAATCATTTTTACTCTGTTTGTACTTTGTATGCAATTAAACACCTTTGAAAAATTATAGTTAATATATTCAAAAGAATAAGTATATGCTATAAAATTTGTAATAGTAAAACAAACATCTGTGAATCTAAAACCAAAGTTAACTAGAAAATGGCTTGCTTTTCCCCCTCCATTCAGCATTATGTAAGGTTTATCTATGTTTCATATATAGTTCATTCATAGTAGTTAATTTATTTTCATTAATATATAATATTTCAATTATAAATATGTCACTTGCTTGCATTTTCGTTTAATGGATCTGAAATTGTCTTTCTCCTTTGTATAGTGTGAGGTAGGGATCCATTTTCAGGGTGGCAAACTAGTCACCCTATTTGAATAATGTATTCTTTCCCACTGTGCCCTCTCTGTAAGATAATCAAGTTTATTTCTGAGTTCTCTCTTTTGTTGAATTGGCCCATTTATTTAATCCTCTGTAAGAACCCCACTGTCTTACTTACTATGGCTTTATAATAAATGTAAATGGGTATGACCCCCTAACCCTATTTCTGATTTCTTTTTATCCATGTCTAGGTCATTCTTTCCCCTTCGCTTTTCCATGTATATTTTGAAACTATGAAAAAACCTGTTGAAATTTTTATTGGGAAACATTGTAGGTCAGTTTGGGAAGACTTGGCACCAGTAATACTACATTGGATGGGAGTGGGGCAATGAGAGAGAGGTATGGTCGTGAGTAGGTAGCGGTATGTTGTACCTGGCTATGAAAGCCCTATGATTTTTTATTTAGGCTAATCTTTCAGATTCCCATTTCATTGTTTTCAAATTTCTTCCCTTATTTATTATTAAATGGGGGAAGAATTTCATTTTATTGTCATTTGATGTTTGGGCTCTAAACAGAAACACTGTCCTATTATATTAAGCATAGTTTTTGGATTTTGTGAGCTTTGAATTATGTATAAGGTCTTTAGGAATATACCCAGGCATAAAAGGTGATTTCCCCCTAAATATGTTCATTTTATCCATTACTTCCAGGTCTATCTCATATACATTCTCTTTTGACTTTATCACGTCTCCTTTAGTTGCTGCTGAGTCAGCAAGCATGATCTTCATTGATCAGATTTTGCCTTTGGGTTTCCATCTTTTCTTTAGTTTGTCTTACCTTAGAATTATTGAGTTTCAAGGTTCTAGAACAGGGGTCCTCAAACTTTTTAAACAGGGGGCCAGTTCACTGTCCCTCAGACCGTTGGAGGGCCGGACTATAGTTTAAAAAAAAACTATGAACAAATTCCTGTGCACACTGCACATATCTTATTTTGAAGTAAAAAAACAAAACGGCAAAAACACCCGCATGTGGCCCGCGGGCCGTAGTTTGAGGACGCCTGTTCTAGAACCTTAATGCTCAGTAGATTGCCTCTGAGGAGACCTCCAAAATGCTATTATTGGTAGTGGCAAAACTGGAGATATAAACATAATTCACATCATTTTTAAAAAATTTATTTTTAAAAATAAAAATTGTATAATACTTAAGATGTACACTATCATGATTTAATATACAATTACATAGTGAAATAACTACAGTAAATCTAATTAACATATCTTTTTATATAGTTAACTTTGTGGTGATGAGACCACCTGAAATCTACTCTTTCAGCAAATTTGCTGTATTAAATACTGGTCATCATGCTGTACATTAGATCTCTAGACTTACTCATCCTACGTAACTGCAACTTTGTAGCCTTTGCCCAACTCTGGTAACCACCTTCTCCTCTGCTTCTGTGTGTTTGAACTTCTTTCCATTTCTCCCATCTCTGCACCCCTGGTAACCACCTTTTACTCTCCTTCTGTGTTTTCTACTTTTTTAGATTTCACATATGAGTGAGGTCATGCGGTGTATGTTTTCTTTCTGTGTCTGGCTTAGTTCACTTAATATAATATCCTCCAGATTCCACATTCATATATTTCTAATACACAATGTGATATGTCTATGTTTTTGTATTAATATTGAGAAATACTTTACCTTAATTGCCGGTTTGAGATTGGATAGTTTGAAATAAGATTCATACTTGGTTAATTTTTTTAGTATATTCGTATTAAGCAATAGTATCGATTCTAATAGTACCCTATCCCCATGTTATATAAGCAAAATGGAATCTTAGTGAATTTAAAAACTTGTATAAAATTTCACAACTAGTAAGTCAAAGAGCCTAGATTTTCTGATTTCATGTTTGTGTGTTGTTTTTTACACCAGTGGTTTTCTGCTATGCTTCATAGGTCCAGGGATTGCTACAGGATGATCACCTGGGCTTTCTAGTCCCTCTCAACTAGGGTAACTCTTAAATTTTATCTCCAGTATATTACAATTGAAAATAAATTTTCTTTATATTAATCTGCTTCTTTTGCTATCTATAGGTGAAGCAAAAGTGTCAAAGTAAGGGAATTCAAGTATGTGAAGGAATTACCTTCCTGAAAAAGCTAACTTTGTCTTGGTGAACAAAGTTTGTATGCATGCTGTTGTTATATAAATGTTCCAATCCTGTTCCCCTCCTCCTACCTACTTTATTCACTCGCTCTGCCATATGGAGGGTTGTGCATTGCCGGATGGATTGTGATTTGGGCTTTCATGATTGATTGATTCCTAATTGGGAGACCACAGAGGGTGTAGACTTGGGTAAATTTTTCAAGTAATTTTTTTCTTTTTCTTTTTTAAAATGTGTTTTATTGATTTTAGAGAGAGGAAGGGAGAGAAAGAAACATTGATGCAAGAGAGAAACATCGATCTGCCTCCTACTGAGGATAGAGTCCACAGCCAGCAATCTGGGCATGTGCCCTGACTGGAAATTGAACCAGTGACCTCTTGGTGCATGGGACAACGCTCAACCAACTGAGCCAACACTGGCCAGGGTCCTTTTTATTCAGTTTATTTGTGTGACACTGGATAACAAAACTATCTGGGTTTCAGGTGCACAATTCTACAACACATCATCTATACAATGTATTGAGTGTTCACCACCCCAAGTCAAGTCTCTGTCCATCACCATTTATACCCCATATACCCTCTACTCCTCTCCCTCACCTCCCTCTGGCAATCATCACGCTGTTGTGTATATCCATGAGTCAGTCTCAGTCTCTCTCTCTCTCTCTCTCTCTCTCTCTTTTCTCTATCCTTCCACCCTTCTACCCAGTCAAGTAATTTGAAATAGTGTCCGGAATAGTTCTACAATGTTTGAAGTAAGTAGGAAGGCTGAACACAGATGACTTTAAGGAGAATTTTGGACACAATGATGTATGAGAAAAATATGGCACAAACTTGAGCCATTTTGAATTTGTTTTTCCCATGAAGACAGGAACCATGTGGGATGTTCTTTTAATAGGTTTTAAGCAAGTAAAATATCTTTAAATTTTTTCATTTTGTTTTCTCGTTTACTGTGCTGTTTTTTTTTTTTAAATGTATTGGGGTAACATTGGTTAATAAGATTATATAGGGTTCAAGTGTACAAATCCATGATACTTCATTTGTATATTACATTATCTGCCCACCACTCAAAAGTCAAACCTTATTTCGTCACTATATATTTGATCTCCTTCACCCTTTACTACTCCCTCACCCCCTTTCCTTCTGGTAACCACTGTTTTTTGTGTCTATGAGATTTTGTTTGCTTTTCTTGTTTGTTCATTTGTTGTTTTCAGTTTTATATCCCACATATGAATGAAATCACATGGTTCTTAACTTTTTCTGTCAGATTTATTTTGCTTAGAATTATATTTTCAGGATCTATCCATGTTCTCACCAGTGGCAGTATTTTTCCTTTTCTTATGGCTGGGTAGTATTCCATTATATATATGTACCACATCTTGTTTATCTACTCATCTATTGAAGGAAATTTTGGTTGTTTCCATGTCTTGGCCACATGAATAATGCTGCAATGAACACAGGGGTGCATATATCTTTGCAAACTGTTTTTATAAAGTTCACTATGCTTCTACCAAGGAGAACAGATTGGAAAGAGGCTAGATTGGATGCAAATGATTACTTAGAATGCTATTGTAGTAGCTAAGTTGAGCAATGATAGTAAATTAACTGGGATTAAAGTGTTGGAAGGAGAAGGAAACATTTCTATTTTGTATATATTTTCTTTTTTAAAAAATAGAGGTAGAATAATAGACATAACACTATGTTAGTTTCAGGTATACAACATAATCTATAATAATAAAAGCATAATATGCTAATTAGACTGGACGTCCTTCCAGACGACCTTCCAGTCGAAGCTGGGGTAGTGGGGGCCAAGGCAGAGGTGGTAGAGGCCTCCAGGCTGTGACGGCGGGCAGGAGGCAAGGAAGAGGCAACAGAGGCCCCCAGAATGCGACGGCGGGCGGAGGCTGAGCCCCTTGCATGAATTTCGTGCACCGGGCCTCTAGTGATCCAATATTTGTATATATTGTGAAGTGATCACCACAGTAAGTCTAGTCAACATCTGTCCCCATTCATAATTATAAAATTTTTTTCTTGTGATGAGAACTCTTAAAATTTACTCTCTTAGCAATGTTCAAATATGCAATATAGACATTTATTTTATAACTAGAAGTTTGTGCCTTTTGACCCCTTAACCCTCCCTTCTTGCAACCACCAACCTGTTCTATTTATGAGCTTATTTTTGTTCTTATTCGTTTGTTTTTTAGATTCTACATATAAGTGGCATCATACAGTATTTGTCTTTCTTTGTTTGACTTCGCTTAGCTTAATGCCCTCAAGGTCCATTCTTATTCTGATCATAGTGGCTGCAATTTCCTCCTTTCACAGCCAATGTACCGTATTTTTCCGTGTATAAGAAAAATTTTTTTCTAAAATCATTAGACTGAATTCGAGGGGTGTCTTATACATGGAAGTCAGCCAAGGAGGGAGCCCCATGGGTGTGTAGCTGCCCATACCTTGTCAAACAGGTTTCCTCCAGTCACAAGTCTTATTGTTACTAATGACAGCTGATGCCATAATTGGAGGTGGAGGTGGCGAGTGCGCAGATGCAGCAGGGACTGGAGCGTTCTGAGCCCATAAAGATGTCAAAAAATAAAAAGATAAATACCAGTAAGCGATTGTCTTACTCTGCAAAATTCAAAATGAATGTAATCAGCTATGCAAAAGAATATGGAAATAGAGCTGCTGAGAGACAATTTGGACCTCCTCCCACTGAGTGTATGATCAGACAGTGGAGAAAACAGGAAGAACAACTACTTGAGAAGCCAAAAAAAGAAGAAGGCCTTAAGAGGGAAACCAGCAAAATGTTTAAAATTTTGATTTCTTAATTTTGGGTTGGAAAATTGGAGGGTGTCTTATACATGTGGCATGTTATACATGGAAAAATACAGTAGATACCTTTTTCTATAGGGGATAGAACCTATATGTTTACTTTTCTCTCCCAACAAACCAGTCTTAGTACTAGTTGTTCACAGGGCCGACCTGCTGAGGCTGATTGTCAACTTGGTAGAGGATTGAAGTAAGTGAGGCTACTCTCTTTGAACCTACTACTTACTGGTCCTTAGCCTGAAACTGCCTCCTCAATCCAGCCTCATTAATAGGCAGTAAAGTAGAAGACCATTCATTGCTTGGTTGACCATACAAATTTGGTCAACATGTTGACTCACAATTCCCATGGACTTCTCTCAATTCCTATTAACTAGCTTCTCATTTTATTTCAAAAATGATTTTTCCTGTCAGATTCCATTGTCATTGCCAAAATTATCAAAACTTGTGAAGGGTTTGAGATTTCACTCTTCATGCAAGCTAACCAGTTAGCCTACCACTGTATCATGGACACTATTAAAGGACACGAAACTCTTGGATTACAAAAAGGATGTCATTGTTCATGGCAGCAGCATTAGCCAGAATGTCAACATTGGTGCCAGATAACCAGCCCCAGTTTTCATAGGATTCTGCAAAGACAGCTAAGTGATGCCTGCCCTCTGAATTGGGCGTATTAAAACAAAGGAACTCTCAGCTTAGGGGACCAGATATTTTATAATGGGCAATAAGCCTTCCTTACCTTTGCTGTGTGTATGTAGACACTGTTATCTTCTAAGGCTATTTACTATATAAACTACAGGCCCAGTGCACGAAATTCATGCACAGGTATAGGCACGGGTAGGGTCCCTAGATGCTGCCAGCCACTGGCTGGGGCCTCCTTCCTCGGTTGTGGGCTGCTGGCCAGGGCCTCCCCTTCCCCAGCTGTGGGCTGCCGGCTGGGGCCTTCCTTCGGTGCCGCTCGCCCCCTGATGGTCAGCGCATGTCATAGCAAGCAATCGAACTCCCGGTCGGTTGAACTCCTGGGGGGACACTTTGCATATTAGGCTTTTATATACATAGTCTAGAGTCCCGGTTCACGAAATTTGTGCACGGGGGGCGGGGTGTACCTCAGCCCGGCCTGCACCCTCTCCAATCCGGGACCCCTCAGGGGATATCAGACTGTCTCTCGCAATCTGGGACTGCTGACTCCTAACCGCTCGCCTACCTGCCTGCCTGCCTGATCACCCTTAACCCCTCTACCTGCCTGCCTGATTGCCCCTAACTGCTCGCCTACTGGCCTGATCGCCCTTAACTGCTCCCCTGCTGGCCTGATCACCCCAACCGCCTCTCCTTCGCCCCCCACTCAGGACCCAGGATTCCCTCCTCTGGCTGGTCGCAGGCACCCGGGACTCGGGCTTCCCTCCCTCTGGCTGGCCACAGGCACTCAGGACCCAGACTGGCTTTGCCCGGGCCAGCCACAGCTGCAGGGTACTGTGGGCAGGCGGCTTGACCCGGGCCACAGCTGCAGGTGCCCAGGACCATGGGGCGGGCGGCTTGTCCCTTTCCCAGGCCACAGGCGCAGCTGCTGGCACCCAGGATGGCAGGGTGTGTGGCTTGTCTCTCTCCCAGTCCGCAGGCATGGCCACTGGTGCCCGGGACCATGGTGGTGAGTGTCTGAGCCGTGAGGGTGTGAGGACCATTTGCATATTAGCTCTTTATTATATAGTATATCCAGAACAAAGGGAATCAAGTGTCTTTTCTTGTAAGATGTGCAAAAGTGGCTGGTCACCCAAGGAGAGTTGTCTCCGTGAACCCTATTTTGGAGTTATGAAAATGTTTTTGATAGAGGTTCTTTCCCATTCCGCTTTAAAAATTATGGTGAAGCCCAAACCTGTAGGGAGCGGTTATAGGGATAAGCCTTGGACTGACCTGTTGGCAAAGCCAAAAACAAGTCCCAGCTTAGAGGGCACAGCCCTCTTAGCATAATTAAGCTTGATCTTGTGATGCTTCCTAGATCCTTCCTGGGTAGCTAATGGGCTGTGGGAGGTACAGCAAGTGCTGCCAAAACAAGTGAAACTTACCAGAACAGTGTAAATTACCTTGTTTACCTCTGACTATAAAATAAAGTATCGCTTGCAGTCTGGATCTGTTCTGTGGTCTCAGCCAGGCACAGAAGATCCACCTAGACCCAGCTTACTCTCTTTGTGTAGTCTTTTCTTCATCCTTCGCCGGCCCTCCCTCAGGCTCGCCGAACCCTTGGCTGTGCTGGCAGGGCACACTGACCTGTTTTGCTCAATGGATAGAGTGTAGGCCTGTGGAGTGAAGAGTCCCAGGTTCAATTCCGGTTCAAAGCCTTGGTTGCAGGCTTGGTCCCCAGTGGGGGGCGTGCAGGAGGCAGCTGATCAATGATTCTCTCTCATTATTGATGTTTCTATCTCTCCCTCTCCCTTCCTCTCTGAAATCAACTTAAAAAGAAGGAAATAAATAAAAGAAATATATCTTAAAAATTATGGTGAAATGAAATCTTAAATGAACATTAATATTAAACTTGGGGGGGGGGTTTCCTAACCATATCCCCACCCCTTTTTTTTCAGTTCAGTTCGTGTCCTTGCTTTTCCTCACCTAGATTACCGTAATTGCCTAACTGGTCTCACTAGTCAGTAGTCTTGTTCTGTCTGTAATCAGTACCTGTGCCAGAGGGATCTTTTAAAATGCAGAGCTGATGATGTTACTCAATTTAAATTTGTTATTGGTTTCCCATTACTATTAGAACAAAGTTTAAGTTGTTGAGCAGTTGTGTAATTTTTCTTATGCTAACTACTATCCCGTTTTTAAGTGTTGACAAGTAAATTTAAAAGCAATTTTAAGGCCTTAAAAGCCAGTATTAGCTAGGCTGTGACATCTGCTCTTATGTTTCTCTTTTACTGTTGTCTGCAACATGCAGTTCTTTCTGCCTTAAATAATTTCCATATTTGCCTATTCGTCCTGAAAAACCTACCTCCTCTATAAAGCCTTTAAGTGAACCCATCTCAACCTAGTTTGGTACCTTGCTCTGAACACCTTTAATTTTTTTCTTTTGTTAATTCTCACCTGAGGATATTATTTTTTTCCATTGCTTTTCAGAGAGAGGGAGGGAAGGGGAGAAAGAGAAGGAAACATTGATGTGAGAGAGACACATTTATTGGTTGCCTCCCACATGTGCCAGACCTGGGGGTGGGGAGCGAACCTGAAACTCAGGTACATACTCTTGACTAGGAATCAATCCTGCTACCCTTTGCTGTGCTGGCTGAGACTCTAACCACGGACCCACACCTGCCAGGGTTGAACACCTATAATTGATAATAAATTGCATGTGTCACTACTGCACTTATCTCATTGTGTTCTAATTATTGATTTACTTATTTTTCTGCATCCTTACTACATAAAGTGGTAGCTACTTTGAGTATGACTCTAGTCCTTTCACACAAACACCAAATCTTTAGGAGAGAAAATTGCTTCGGAATCAAAGCCATTAAATTCCCTGTTTTGAGCCTTGAGGATATTAATTTGCTTAATTTTGAAGGGAAAGATATAGTATTCACTGGAAAATAGATGTGATACAGTTGTAGGGTCCAACCTGTTTATGATCCAAGATATATGGCCATCATATTTATTATTTACTATACTATGCCTAGTAATATTCTCTTGCATTGTTTATTTTAAAATACAGACGGTGGACATTCATAAAGAGAAAGTGGCTCGAAGGGAGATTGGTATTTTGACAACAAATAAGAATACATCAAGAACTCACAAAATAATAGCACCTGCAAATATGGAGCGCCCTGTAAGGTATATTCGGAAACCTATTGACTATACAGTTCTGGATGATGTGGGCCATGGTGTCAAGGTAAGCATTTTTATTGCATTAACTTAAAATAACTTATTTATCCAGTAAATATTTTGGATAGCAAAATGCTGATAAAGATTATTTTCTTGGAGAATTAATAGATTTTCTTAGCTAGTAACTAGCATTACAATTTTCATCAAACACTTATTTAATATTAGCTATGTATTATTCCAAATTGGGGCATAATTTTGGAATAGGCTATATTCAAGAAGCTGTTAAAACTTGAAGTGGCTATTCATTAATTGAGCTATTTAATCCTAGACTAATATTATAACTAGAGGCCTGGTGTATGAAATTCATGCACGGTGTTGGGGGGGGGTCGGTCCCTCAGCCCGGCCTGCACCCTTTCCAATCTGGGACCCCTCAGGGGATGTCCAACTGCCGGTTTGACAAAAATTCAAATTTGTTGTCAAAAATCGGCAATTGGACATCCCTCTCACAATCCGGGACTGCTGGCTCCTAACTGCTCACATGTCTGCCTGCCTGATCGCCCCTAACCACCTCTGCCTGCTGGCCTGATTGCCCCTAACTGCTCCCCTGCTGGCCTGATCGCCCCTAACTGCCTTCCCCTGCTGGCCTGATCACCCCTAACTGCCCTCCCCTGCCGGCCTGATTGCCCCTAACTGCTCTCCTCTGCTGGCCTGATCGCCTCTAACCGCCACTGCCCTGCTGTGTGGGTCCTGGTTGTGGGTATCTGGCTCCCTCCTCCCTCCTGTCAGAGTCTGGGGCATGCAGTGGGACCCAGAGTCAAGTCCTGCCCACCCGCTCCTTGAAATCACGTGAGACCCAGAACCGGCTGGCCCCACCCCCATTGGGTGAGACCCAGACCCAGCCAGCTGCATCCCCGTCAAGCCCCGCCGGCGCATCACGTCTCCGGCCGGCACCGGGTGGGGACGCAGCGTCAGTCACATCCTCGGCCGGTACGCAGCCTTCTGCTGATCAGTTGTTACGGCGTGAGGGTGTGATAACCATTTCCATATTAGCCTTTTATTATTATAGATTTGTGTTTTGAATGCCATATCTTGCTTTCTCTTTTGTTAAAAAATTTTTTTTATTTATTTTAGAGAGGAAGGGGGAGAGAGGGAAAGAAGAGAGAGAGAGAGATAGAAACATTAATGATGAGAGAGAATCATTGATTGGCTGCCTTCTGTACCCCTGTACTAGAGATCGAGCGTGCAATCCGGCCATGTGTCCTTGACTGGAATTGAACCTGGGACCTTTTAGTCTGCAGGTCGATGCTCTATCCACTGAGCCAAACCAGCTAGTGCTTACTTTCTCTTTTTTTAAAATATATTTTTACTGATTTCAGAGAGTAAGGGAGAGGGAGAGAAAGATAGAAACATTGATGAGAGAGAACATCAGTTGGTTGCCTTCTACATGTCCTTCACCGGGGATTGAGCCCACAACCCAGGCAAGTGCTCTGACTGAGAATCTAACCAGTAACCTCTTGGTGCATGGATCAATGCTCAACCACTGACCCACACCAGCTGGCTTAAATTCAATTATTGTAGACTAGATTTTTAAGATATTTTAAGATATTTTAGACTAGATTGATCTATAGGATTTGGATTTTGAGAGGCTGGAAGAACTTTTTTGTATTATTATTTAACTTTTCTTTGGATTAAAAATTATATATTTCTTACACATGTATATGTGCACGTGCACACACACACACACACACACACACACTCACTTATTCACTCACTTGTTCCGCTTTGGCCCAATCTTGATTTTTCTTCATACCAATGCAATATACACTCATGAATAAAATTTTGTCACCATCTTAGAAGTTAATACCTTCTATTGTTCCTTCAATAATAATGGTTTAATACACAGTACTTAGCAGAGTATAAAATGAAACCACATTTTACAAGGAATGGGTGAGAATATTCAACTGTTTCATCATATATGTATAAATGGGTAGTGTAAACACAGCATGATCTATACTGAAAGTATACTGATGTGAGTTTTGGCAGTCTACTTTTTTGTAATATAGGTATTTTAGACTCAGGGTTTTTAAAACTTTAAAAAAATTATGGTAAAATATGATCACATGAAGTTTACAGTTCTATGGCATTAAGCATATTCATACTGTTAAGCAGACTTTTTAAAAATGTAGTTTTTTCTTTTTAAATTACAGTTGACATACCACATAATATTAGTTTTAGGTATACATCTCAATCCTATCTAATAATAGAGTAACATGTAAATTACCATCACTCCGCTATGCCCACGATTGGGCGGGGAGAGGCTGGGGGGTGGGACTCGGGGTGGCCTATCTGGCCATTGAGAGGCACGGATCCGCTGCCACTGAGGGGGGGGCTACCCTGCTGTTGAGAGGCGCAGGGGACGGGACTCCCGCCCCTGTGCCTCTCAACGGCCAGATCCGTGGCCGCTGAGGGGGTCTGCCGCGGACACCCAGCTGCGCCTCTCAACGGCAGGGTAGCCAGGTGTCCGCAGCAGCCCCCCTCAGCGGCCGTTGAGAGGCGCAGGGGGCGGGAGTCCCATCCCCTGCACCTCTCAACAGCAGGGTAGCCCCCCTCAGCAGCCGCGGACCATCAAAAGTGGGGGAGCTGGGTGCCTGTCTGCTCCGGCACCAGGCCTTTCAGAAGCCTCCGCCGAGCCGGAGGCTTCTGAATCTGAAAGGCCTGGTGCACCAGCGGACAGGCACCCAGTTCCACCACGAAAAGCGAAAGCATGTAGGGGACCCTACACGTGCATGATTCAATCATGCACTGGGCCTCTAGTGATTATATAACTCACTAAGTGATCATCCAGGTACATGTCATACTCATCTGACACCCTGTGTAGTTACTAGATTATTATTGACTGTATTTCTTATGCTCTACTTTACATCCCCATGACTAATTGTTACTACCAATTTGTACTTCTTAATTCCTTCACCTTTTTCACCCATCCCCCCAACCCTCCTGTCTGGCAACCCTTAAAATGTTTTCTGAGTCTGTTCTACTTGTTTGTTTAATTTAGTTTTTAGATTAAATTGTTGATAGATATGTATTTGTTCTCATTTTTTTTGTTCATATTTTTAATATTTTCCCCCACTTCTTCTTAAATAAGACCCTCTAACATTTCATGTAATACTTGTTTGGAGGTGATGAACCCCTTTAGCTTTGTCTTGTCTGGACAGCTCTTTATCTGTCCTTCCATTCTAATTGATACCTTTGCTGGGTAGAGCAATCTTGGTTGTAGGTCCTTGTTTTTCATTACTTTGAATATATTTTGCCAATACCTTCTGGCCTGTAGTTTCTGTTGGGAAATCAGCTGACAGTCTTTTGGGATCTCCCTTGTTGGTAACTAACTGCTTTTCTCTTGCTGCTTTTTGTTGTTAATCCTCACCAAAGGATATTTTTTCCATTGATTTTTATTTAGAAAGAGTGGAAGAGAGGGAGGGGGAAAGAGTGTGAGGAAAAAACATTAATGTGAGAGAGACACATTGATTGGTTGCTTCCTGCACATGTCCCGACCTGGGTTGGGGATCAAACCTGAAATCCAATTACTGCCACCCAGGTACAGGCCTTTGAATGGGAATTGATGGTATGGGCCAGTGTATGGGCCAGTGCTCTAACTACTGAGCATACCAGCTAGGGCTCTCTTGCTGCTTTTTTTGTTTGTTTTTTTTTTGTTTTTGTTAATCCTCATCTGAGGCTATTTTTCACTGATTTTTTTTTTTTTTTTTAAAGAGAGTGGAAGGGAGAGAGGGAGAAGGAGAGAAAAACATCGATGTGAGAGAGACACATTGATTGGTTGCCTCCCACACACACCCAAATCAGGGCCAGGGATTGAACCTGCAACCCAGGTACATGCCCTTGACTGGGAATCAAACCCACAACCTTTCCGTGTGTGGGGCAAGGCTCTAACCACTGAGTAACACTGGCCAGGGCTCTTGATACTTTTAAAATTCTCTTTGTTTTTAACCTTTTGCATTTTAATTATGATGAGTCTTGGAGTAAGTCTCTTTGGGTTCATCTTGTTTGGGATTCTCTGTGCTTCCTGGAGTTGTATGTCTATTTCCTTCACCATGTTAGGGAAATTTTCTGTCATTTTTTCAAATAGGTTTTCAATTCCTTGCTCTTTCTCTTCTCCTTTTAGCACACCCATGACGTGAATGTTGGTATGCTTGAAGTTATCCCAGAGACTCCTTACACTATGCTCATATTTTTGGATTTTTTTTGTTTGCTCTTCTGATTGGGTGTTTTTTGCTTCCTTATATTCCAAATTGCTGTTTTTATTCTTGACTTCATCTATTCAACTGTTGATTTCCTGTAAGTTATTCTTCATTTTTATTAGTGTATCCTTCATTTCTGACTGATTCTTTTCTATGATTTCCATGTACATTTTTATGCTGATGAAGTTTTCTCTAAGTTTATCTACTCTTCCCCTAGGTTCTTTGACATCCTTATGAGCAGTGTTTGGAACTCTGCATCTAGTAGATTGCTTGTCTCCATTTTGTTTAGTTCTTTTTCTGGAATTTTTGTTCCGTTCTTCCATATGGGACATGTTTCTTTGTCTCCTAATTTTTTGCAGCCTCACTGTTTTTTTCTATGTATTAGGTAGAATTTCTGTGTCTCCCTGCCTTGATAGAGTGGTCTAATGTAGCAGGTGTTTTGTAGGGTCCAGTGGCACAGCCTCCCTGTTTACCCGAGCTGGGCATTCTAGGTGTGCCCCTTGTGTGGGCTGTGGTATACCCTCTTGTTGTCGTTGAGTCTTAATTGCTGTTGACACATCAAGGGGAGGGATTTATTCCCAGGTTGATCAGTTGCAAGGACTGGCTGTGACCATCGTGGAGTATCAGCTGTGCAGGGTCCCACCCCACAGAGCAGGACTTCGTCAGGTCTTTGGTGTCTACTGAGTCCATCCCTTGAGTGTATGGCTTGTGGAGGTGATTGGGTGGTGCACTCCTGTCAGGGAGAAAGTGCCCCTCCAGCTCTCGCTCTGATGCCATACAGTTCAGTTCCTCTCCGTATGTCCCTGGTGGATTTCAGACTGCTGTCCCAATGCTGGAACTAAGAGTCCAAGTAAGTCTGTGCGTTCCTTTTTAAGAGGAACATCTGGGTCTCCAGTAGCCCTCCATTTCAGCCACAGTCCTTGCTGGTTTTTGTTCGTTTGTTTTTCAAGAGATAAAGAGGGAGGGAGGGAGGGAGAGAGAGAGAGAGAGAGGGGGGAGAGAGAGAGAGAGAGAGAGAGAGAGAGAGAGAGAAGAGAGGAGAGAAGAAAGGAGAGAGAAAGAAAGAGAGAGAGAAAGAGAGAGAAGAGAGGAGAGAAGAGAGAGGGGGAGAGAAACATTGATGTGAGAGCAGAACATCAATAAGCTGCCTTATGCATGCCCCCCACCAGGGATCGAGCCCCCCATCAGGGCATGTGCCCTGACCGGGAATTAAACCAGCAACTTTTTGGTGCATGGTCAGTGCCCAACCAACTGAGCCACACCAGCCAGGGCACCTCCCAATTTTTAACCTCCACATGTAGTTGTGATACCAGCCTATTCCGAGTATTCACCCCTCCTACTAGTCATGAAAGTGGTTTCTTCTTTATATACTTAGTTGTAGGACTTCCCTTCAGCTAGATTTCAGGTGGGTCTGAATGATGATTGTTCTGTAGTTTAGATGTAATTTTGTTGTGGATATGGGAGAATTCAAGTACCTCATTTATCTACTCTGCCATCTTGATTGGAAGGCTTAAAGAGAAAGTGGCTCGAAGGGAGATTGCTATTTTTGACTGGGGTAGGAGGATGAGTGGTCTGTCAGAATAGTGTATCTTAGAAGCTTTTATGTGGCATTTTTGTTCATATTTTGTTTGTGTGTTATACAAATACAAATATTTATTTTTTTCACTAATAGTCTCATTGCTTCTTTATTTCTCCACTTTTCTGATTTTTTAAAAAAGATCATTGTGCTCTGGCCAGTTTTGCTTAGTGGTTAGAGCATTGGCCTGTGGACTGAAGGGTCTCGGGTTTGATTCCTGGTCAAGGGCACATAGCTGGGTTGTAGGTTCAATCCCTGGCTTCTAGTCAGGGTGCATGCAGGAGGCAACCAATCAATTTGTCTCTCTCACATCATTGTTTCTCTATCTCCCTCCCCTACTCTTTCCCTCTCTCCCTCCCTCGAACCTTCCCTTTTACTCTCTAAAAATCAATGGAAAAAATATCCTCAGGTGAGGATTAAAAAAAAAAAGAGAGATCGTTGCTTACTTAACTAAATATTTCTAATATATCTTATCTCCAAGGATATAATGTTATTCAGGTTTAATTTCTAAATCCAGGTATGAAATGTAGTGGCAAGGTAGAATTCCAGACATTGTTTCCAGATAAAAAAGAGCAGTATCATTCTAAAGACAGGGTACATTCCTCTTTATGATGATATCCTTAATGTTGTCTTTATGATCACCTAAAAAATGTTAGATACATATTTAGAACAGCACATATTATGGAAAGAACTTAAAACCCCTAAAATCTATAAAAAGTTAGATTCTACAACATGACAATGTTCTTAAGTGGCATTGCACTTATAGTGATGCTTTAGGACTGTACACATTATTGAGAGGCCCAATGCACGAAATTTGTGTAAGGGGCTTGGCCCTCGCAGCCACGGTGGCTTGCTTCGGCCCTCACCACCCTGGCTTCGTCCGGAAGGTCATTCGGCTGTCTGGTCTAATTAGCATATCATGCTTTTATTCTAACTAGTATATCACGCTTTTATTATTATAGATTATTCATATATGTACATGTGTTCATATTAATACATGTGTATGTATTATTTGATATATAGACTAGATGCCCAATGCACAAAATTTGTGCAAGAGTAGGCCAGCCTTCCCCTGGCTGTCAGCACTGGCTTCCCTCTGGCACCCAGGACCCGGGCTTCCCTCTGGTCGCCGGCAGGCACCCGGGACCCAGGCTTCCCTCGCAGCCCCAGCTTCGTCCGGAAGGTCGTCCAGAAGGATGTCCCATCTAATTAGCATATTACACTTTTATTATTATAGACTAGTCATTGTTTCATAGAAGTAGCCTTTAAGATCAAAGCAGCTTTGCATGCCCTGTGTAGCTCAGTGGTTGAGCATCGATCTATTAATGCATAGTTTAATTCCCGGTCAGGGCACATGCCTGGGTTGTGGGCTTTTGTGAGGAGGCAGCTGATTTATGATTCTCTCATTATTGATGTTTCTATGTCTCTCTTCCTCTCTGAAATAAATAAAAATATGTGAAAAAAATAAAGTTAAAAAATAGATCAAAGCAGCTTTTCTTCAGTTTTGAATTCGGGCTAAACTGGTTCAGAAGGTGTTGGCCTGCTCAAATTTGGATCCATCAAGTTACAAACAAGAGGGTTTCAAGACTCTGTTGCGTAGTTAAAATCTGGCTAAGGTATTATTCTGCATAGTGATTTTGTTTTTAGACTTGGAGGTGTTAGTTCATTTTTCTGAATTTGAAGCAACCTGTTATTTTGAATTGTAATATTTACAGTTTACCACTTTAAAAATACTATACTGTACTACTTTTCAAATAATGAATACTCATATTTATGCATTTATTATCCAGTATAGTCTTAGGTCTTGTACACTGATGTATTAAGGTAGCCTTACATATCATGTGTTATGGTATTTGTTTTCAAATTGAAGTTTATCATCTGTGATTCATTTGGAATATTTTCATAGGATAAAATACAGAACTAAGAAATTATTGGGTCTGTATGAGATTGGCATAAATAAGTGGTAGTTTCCTTATGAATATATTCTTAACGTGATACACATGAATATTTCCCAGCTGCTTATGGATATCTTTTTCTTTGCAAAATATTTGAAGTAATGGCTGGGTAAAAACTTATTAACATGAATTGAATAACTGTAAACATAAACCTGTCCTATTAGGTATAACATTTAGAATTAATTTCTACTTTTTCCCCCTCTTTTTTTTTGCCAACGTAAAGTGGCTAAAAGCCAAGGTAAGAGATACTACTTATCATTCGATACACAGTTTTACCTCTATATTGATAGAGGCTGCAGAGCCACTAAAATTTGAAAACTCTTCCTTCATCTGCCTGCTTTTCCCCCATAGGATTTATATAGATTAAATATACTCAAACTCAGTACAAGTAGCTACATTTAGCTTGGATGTGTTAATATATCAAAGATATATTGACATCTGATAGGAACATTAATTTTGCTAACATGAATTGCTTTGCTTATTTTTTGATAGTTGCCTTGCTTTTATAAACAGTAGGTTTCCCAGACATCATATATGACTTTGTTCCTGAATTTTTAGGATAAAGATGATTTTTCAGATGAATATTTTAGCAAATTGACACTGAGATCTATAATTTAAATTCATGCACACATTTTTAAAAATGTTAGGAAACTTAATATTTAAATGCAGATAAGTTTGATCTCAGTGAACATGTTTAACAATAAAATAATATATAAAATCCAATAATTTCACCTGTATTTTGCCATACATTGGTATGAATAATAGAAAAAGCCAAGTGCAGTTGGTTTCTTAACTTTTTAAACTATAGAACCAAAGTCTGTTGTTAAAACTGTCTGGGAATCCTTACTTCACATTCTGATATTAAAAATAATAATAATTTTGTATCAAAACACCAAGAGAACAATTTGATATAAAAATAAAAGCTCTTTTCCTGCATTATAGCATGGAAATAACCAGCCTGCAAGAACTGGCACACTGTCGAGAACAAATCCTCCTACTCAGAAACCACCAAGTCCTCCCATGTCAGGCCGGGGAACGTTGGGGTAAGAATCCAAGCACATTTTACAAGAAAATTTCTATACTAAACGAAAAGATGATTCTGTGACTTAAGTAAATGTATGGGTTCTTGCTATGGACCCCTCTCAGTGTGACACTACCTTTTACAAATTCATTTTGGTGCTTATTTTCATGAGCAGAATCCAAAATGAATTTGCTTGTTTTATAATATTCTCTTCTGTGGAAGTCTATACTAGATAAGTTATTTTGTATATGTAGAGATGAGCATTATTTATTTATCTTTTTAATTCCTTAAAAAAAAGAGAAATTTGACTTGAGTTTATTTCAAATGAAATGACCAGTGTATTCATTCTATGTGGTGCTTTCACATGTATTTACAATATTTATATTACAGAACTTTGAATAAGTTTTGTATAGTTTGGCTTGGTGACCTGCAGCTTTACTGTTTCCTCTATTACTTTCCACCTAAGATTTAGAGGCTCTTTACCTGGAATATTTCTAATGGTGCTTGTGCTAGGTAATCTTAGGGCCCTTCATAGTTTTTATTTTATTTTTTTTTAATCTTTATTGTTGAAAGTATTACATAAATCCTCTTTTCTTTCCCCATTAACCTCTTCCATCCCACTCCCATCCCCTGCCAGGCCCTCACCACCCCATTGTCTGTGTCCACGGGTTATGCATACTTCATACTTGAGTAGCTTTGTGAGAAGGCCAGTTGGGGAGCAAAAAAGATAACTGTTGGTGGTTTCTTACTTCTCAGTTCTTTGTCAATAAAATTTGTGAATATTTGGTAGGACACTTATGAAAGATTGTTCACCTTAACATAGAAAATAATATATTAGAGCCTTTTTTTTTTTTAGTGGAGGGCTGGGAAATAATTATTTCATAGTAATAGGGATCAACAATCAGCCTTTTTAAATTGACTCTTGGTTTTTATTTTCATTCTGTAAACTCCTTACCCCTGCAAAAAAAACACATGAAATTATTAAATAGAAAATTTAAAATAATTTATTGAAAAATTAATGGTATTACATCTACAATCAGAATGTGCTATACTTGTCCATTGTCTATAAATTTCCATAATGAGGTAGGAATAAATTGCAGAGGAGATATTTAGCTTTCATAATGTACAAGGACAGTGGCTTATGAGTGACTGAACTGGAAATAATGTATAAGTTAAAGTGTGATATTATTGAGCATTTCAAAATTATAACCATTATATTTAGAAACTAGAGGCCCGGTGCATGAAATTTGTGCATGGGGATTGGGGGGGGGGGGTCCCCTCAGCCCAGCCTGCACCCTCTCCAATCCAGGACCCCTCAGGAGATGTCCGACTGCCGGGTATCGGGCCTAAACTGGCAGTCGGACATCCCTCTCACAATCTGGGACTGCTGGCTCCTAACCACTTGCCTGCCTGGATGCCTAATTGCCCCTAACCACTTCTGTCTGCCAGCCTGATAGCCCCCTGACTGCTCCCCTGCTGGCATGATTGACACCTAACTGCTCCCCTGCCAGCTCGATCGCCCCCAACTGCCCTTCCCTGCTGGCCCGATCACCCACCACTGCCCTCCCGTGCAGGCCTGGTCCCCCTCAACTGCCCTCCCCTGTGGCCATCTTGTGACAATGTGGGGGTGGCCATCTTGTGACGTGAGGGCATGTGGGTCAATTTGCATATTACCTCTTTATTATATAGGATAGGATTAGAACTTTTAAATTACCCTTTCCTATGAAAAGGTAACACATTTTAGTTTTTGTGAAAAGTAACAAAATTCATTTACTCCAATTAAGAATTTTTTAAAACAACCTTTATTATTAAAAATATTTTTAAAACTTGTTTTCTAATTCTGGCTGAGTAGCTCACTCAGTTGGTTAGAGTGTTGTCCCAAAATGCCCACGTTATGGGTTTGACCTGTCAGGGCATATACAAGAGGCAACCACTGAATGCATAAATAACAGGTTGATGTTTTTTTCTCTCTCTCTCATCAGTAAATTAAAAACAACAACACACACTTGTCTTCTACTTGGTTACAAAGGGACAATCACATTTGGGGGGAAATGCCATTTTATTTTATTCATTATTCCTATTTTTGATACTTCTTCAGACGGAATACGCCTTACAAAACCCTGGAACCTGTTAAACCTCCAACAGTTCCTAATGACTACATGACCAGTCCTGCTAGGCTGGGAAGTCAGCATAGCCCGGGCAGAACAGCTTCTTTAAACCAGAGACCGAGGACACACAGGTAATCCTTCAGGTTGAGCCTTTGACCATTTGCAAGTTGGGGTTATTAACTGGTCACAAACCCTATACAGTTGCTGAGTAAAGTACTATACTGTTAACACAGAGTATAAAAGTTGAGGTAATAATATTGTATAGGTTTCTGTTATAACTTCCGTTTTTTTTTTAGATTTTTAAGTATATATTTATACTATAAGCAGATTGCTACTATTTCTTCCTTTTGACAGAGGTACAGATATATATTTGGACATAAGCTAACAAATGTTTTTTTAAAACAGTCTTTTAAAAAAGATTAAGGTAACTAAACTACTCTTAAATATAGAGTGTCCCAAAACAATGAAAATGTATACAAACTTAACAGCTGATAGCTCCATTGATGTTTATTTCTTTTCAGATTTAACCTATTAGAATTAATATTATTCAGAATGTGTGTACATTTTTCGAAGGCATTCTGTATTTTGGGATACTAGGTTAAATATCAGGAATTATACAATGTGATTTAAGCTTTAAGAGGTTTGAAAAAGGAAGACCTAGTTTAGATCTGAGAAAGAATTAATTAAGAGAGTTGGTATACTCTAGAGCAGCGGTTACCAACCAGTATTCCACAGACCACTGGTGGTCCGTGAAGTCTGAAAGGTTGGCGACTGCTGGTTTAAGGAAACCTTTGGAGCAGGTTGGCGACCGCTGCTTTATGTTATTGTATATGTTGTTTTATAAAATTTCTAGAAATCAACTGCTCAGTGGGTTTTTAAAAACTTAGTTTTGGAACATAACATAAATTTAGAAAAGTATTATTAAATATGTAACTTAATGGGTTAAGACAATTTGAATACATTGGTGTAACCATCACCCAAGTAAGAAAATGGAACATTACCAGCAATCCAAAAGTCCCCCTTAGACCCCTTCCTAACTATCACCATTTTGGGGCACTTTATAAAGCCAGACAGATATATTGTATAGCTTACTTTATTTTATTCTTTAATTTTACCTCTCACTTAACTTGGGGAAGAACCTCTCCTTACCTTGACTTTTGGGTTGGTGTATTAGAGATAAAACTTAGCAGAATTGCCCAGCCAGCATGGCTCAGTGGTTGAGTATCGACCTATGAACCAGGAGGTTGTGGTTCGATTCCTGTTTGGGGCACATCCCTGGGTTGGGGGTTCAATTCCCATTGTGGGGTGTGTCAGAGGCAGCCAATCAATAGTTCTCTCTCGTCATTCATGTTTCTGTTTCTCTCTCCCTCTCCCTTTCTCTCTGAAATCAATAATAATAATTAAAAAAACTTAGAATCATTTTTTGAGTTTTAACTAAAGAGGGTATCTGGCTCTTAGATTCTATGTAATTGTCATTTGTTGTTATTGCTGCTATTAGTAAATAAACTCTTATATTGGTATCTGCAGTTACTATATCAGGTCAAGTTCAGTGAGTACCACAAGTGTTCTTTTTTATATTTGCTATTGAATTTATATTAAAACATTGTTTTTCTCTATCGTTTAGTTACATTCAGCAACCAGTTATTACGAGTTACTTCATTAGATGCTAGGGATATACCAATATGATATAATTCTTTCTTTCAGAAGCGCATTTTGTTAAAACAGGGATCAATAAACTTATAAAGGGGCAGATTGTCGATATTTTTGGGATTTGTCTCCATTACAGTTACATAGCTCCCCATTGTAGTATGAATGCAGACACAGATAGCATGTAAATGTCCGAGTGAGCATGCATTCCAGTAATATTTTATTTGTGGTAGTGAAATTTGCCTTTCATATAATTTTAATGTGTTATAAATATTCCTCTTTAGATTTTTTTTTTAGCTACTTAAAAATATAAAAACGTTCTTAGCTCACAGGTCATAAAAATCAGATTATGAGTCAGTTTTGGCTTATGTGCTGTAATTTGCCAACCCCCATGTTAGAAAAAAGCCAGTAATTGTAGAAGAGGATAATTAGTGGGGAAATATTCATGTCTATGATGTATTGGTGTTACAAAGCAGTGTACCTGGCTTGGAGTTAAGGGAGTTCTTCACATTGGAGCTATTTTTGTAATAGAAACAGCTTTCTTTGTTTTTCTTTCATTAACGTGCTGATGTAATTATAGAATGATCACATTGGAGAAAAACATTTTTTATCTAGGCAGTACAAGTCTTTTCCCTGTTGAGTTTTTTTGGGCCTATTAGGCCAATGATGTTGGTTTTAAAGTATAATATGGAGCCTAAGACTACACATGCACATATGTACATTTGCATACATGTACATACACACATTGCTTACTAAAAACAACCATATAGTATGAGGTCTTATACCTAAAGGGATAGTAAATCCATAGGAATTCGAATAGTAGGGAATTGGTTAAAGTTGAACAGTAATGACTATTCTAGAATGCCTCACATTGAAACCTCACTGCTGCCTTTTTTGTTGTTTTGCTCATTTTCCAGAAAATATTGTTTTAGCACCATTCTTTGAGATGAGTGGACATTTTTATATTTCCAGACTAAAATTGGTTAAACTTTTATTTAATTTCCATAGCATCCGTACATTTTTTAAAAAATAATAGTTTATTGATTTCTTTTTTAGAAAGAGAGGAAGGGAGAGGAAGGTGAAACATCAATCAGCTGCCTCCTGCACACCGCCTACTGGGGATTGAGCCTGAAATCCAGGCTTGTGCCCTGACCCAGAATCCAACTGGCAACCCTTTGGTGCATGGATATGGATGACACCCAGCCAACTGAGCTATATTGGCCAGAGCAGCATCTTGTTCATTTTCTTTTGTGGCATCTGTCACACTGTTGGTTAATTTTTAAAATTGATTTCAGGGAGAGGAAGAGAGAGATAGAAACATCAATGATGAGAGAGAAACATTGATTGGCTGCTTCTTGCATGCCCCCTACCAGAGATTGAGCCCGCAACCTGGGCATTTGCCCTGACTGGGAATCAAACTTTGAGCTCCTGGTTCATAGGTCGATGTTCAATCACTGAACCAAATCAGCCAGGCTTTCACACTGTTTTTTAATGTCTATTATTCCATTCTTAACTGTGAGCTCCATGACACCATGGTTTATGTCTGCCTTGTTTACTACTATTTATAGCAGGTTTTAAATAAATCCTTGTTGACTTACTGTATTTAAGATTTTCATTTCTCAACACGGTGATCTCTTCTGATAGTTCTGAATACTATATTAAGGTTATATTCATTTCCAATAGATTGAATAGAGTGAAACACAAGAATCACAGTGGTTAGAAAGTCAGTCCACATAGTGAAGGGTCTTGGGTTCGATTTCCAGTCAAGGGCATGTACCTGAGTTGCAGGCTCAATCCCAGGCCCCGTTTAAGGCAAGTGTGGGAGGCAACCAATCATTATCTCTCCTCCCCTCTCTCTCTCCCTCTCTCTCTCTCTCTCCCTCTCTCTCTCCCTCTCCCTCTCCCTCTCCCTCTCCCTCTCCCTCTCCCTCTCCCTCTCCCTCTCCCTCTCCCTCTCCCTCTCCCTCTCCCTCTCCCTCTCCCTCTCCCTCTCCCTCTCCCTCTCCCTCTCCCTCTCTCTCTCTCTCTCTCTCTCTCTCTCTCTCCCCCCCCTCTTGCCCCTCCCCTCTCTTTCCGTCCCCTTTTCCCTCCCTTCCTTCTCTTTTTCTTTCTCTCCCTCCCTCTCTTACAATCTTTATAAAAATCAGTGGAAAGAATACCCTCGGGTGAGGATTAACAACAACAAAATTTTGTATTGAACAATTTCTAAAATTTTTTTACATATCTGTATATATAAAAGCTTAAGCAACCATTATGACTGAATGACCAAAATGACCGGATGACTAGTTAGTTGCTCTGACATGCACTGATCACCAGGGGGGCAGATGCTCAACACAGGAGCTGCCCCCTGGTGGTCAGTGCGCTCCCATAGCCAACCATCTGTGGTCCCTCCCCCCCGCTAGCCACCACCAGGCTGGCCGGCCCCCATCGGCCCCTGGTGCTAAACCATTCGTAGACAACCTGCTTTAGGGTCGGGGTTTCATATATAGCAGAGCAGCTCCCTCACTGCAATCTATTGAAAGTCAACCCTCGACACAAGGGTTTGTCTCACTCCCATCATCTCCCTTCCCGGGGGCTGCCCGCCTGCCATGGTGGTGGCACAGTGGCAAGGGGGGCAGGTAGGGAACCGTGCGGTGGTGGGGCACCGATGACGGCAGCGTCGGCGGCATCCGTTCCTTCCTCACCTGGCCTGGCCAACTGTCGTCTCCTCTCCCTTCGGGCCCCGGGCTGGAATGGGGAACTGGGGGGTGGGTGGTGGCGACGCGGCCCCTTTCCCAGGGGGCCAAGGGCTGGCTTCCTCCTGGGAGCCAGCGGCCAGCCTCCCGTGGTTCCTCCCCCCCGGCCAGCAGGCCCTGATCAGCGCAGATCCGATCAGCCCTGATCACTGGTCAGGCCTAGGGACCCCAGCCATGCACAAATTCGTGCACTAGGTCTCTAGTATATCATAAAAGGGAGTAGTTAGTGGCTTTGAGTTCATTATTATTATTTTGGGGGGTTAAATCATTAGAATTCCTTTTTCCACAATTTTTTCTTTTCTTTCCAGTGGAAGTAGTGGGGGAAGTGGAAGTCGAGAAAACAGTGGAAGCAGCAGTATTGGCATTCCCATTGCTGTGCCTACACCTTCACCACCCACTATTGGATCAGGTATGTTATTTATTAATCTATTTTAATATGTGGTAGTACTTATGTGCTTGATTATGAAAGCCTGAAATAATTTAGTTATATTAGATCAAATTATTTATTTGTGTGATTGTTGCTAGAACATAAACACTAACAACAAATTTAAGAACATTTTTGGATTAGTTTTTACACAATCTTAAGTGTGTGTTTTTTGTCTGTTTTACCAGCTCTTTCTTCTTACATATAAAGCATATTGAACAGCTTTATTAAATAACTTTTTGGCCATTCTGCTTTAGAAATTATTGCCTTGGGCATAGTCAAGAAAGTTTATTGTATGAAGAACAAGCTAATATTCTTGTTTCTCCAACCAAAGGATTAGTGACTGTATTGTGAATTATGTATTAGTAAGTTTTGATGTTGCCTTTTAGGCTAGTATCTCAACTTGTGTTAGTTCATTTTGTGACTTTACTATATTTATGATATTCAATATACTTATTTCAGTAAAATACCATGAGTAATAAATGGGATTAAAAAAGGAAAAGTTCTTTTACCTTTTAGATTACATAAATTTTTAAGAAATTGTTGCAAAGCATTAAATTAGTCCCTTGATTTTTTAGTAAATACAATGAAGACTTTGTAGGAAAATTCTTAGTTATTTGAATGTGCTTTACATATGGGTGTGTGTGTGTGTGTGTGTCTTTCTTTTTTTCTTCTTACCCAAACATTGTACTTTCTTACTGTTTCAGAATGTTTAATTCTCTTTCTGTACTCTGACCTACATTATAAACTACCTTATTAGAACACGTTTCTGTCCCTCCTCCTCCTGGAGCTCCAGCCCACCTCTTCTCCCAGTGAGCACTGTGCTAGGTGAGACTGCACAGCCGTTGGAGCCTTTAACTTACTCTGCATAATGCATAACAAACTTCTCTGTTAGTCTACTCGCCTTTGAAGTTACTAGGTTGTAAGTGGTAATGCAAAGGTTAAAGTGTTAAATCTAATTTACACTAATTTCTTCTGGTGAAAGGCCTCTGAAGTTACACACAAAACAAATATAAAATAACTCTGTAATATAAAATGTTTCTATGCTTAGCTTATATCCAATTTAATGTGGTTTATATTTGTCTTTTGTTTAGATTTTTCTAGAGAAATTATAGCAGTGATTGTTCAAAAACATTTTTTAAATTAGTAATGTAGTTTTTAAAAAAATGAAACTTTATTTGGAACTCCCTGTTATATACAACAGTCAAAGTATTGGAATGAAGGTGGAGGACAGGAGGAAGAAAAATAGAAAAGAAATAGATGTGTGGGATAGGGTGCTTGAGACTTTCCTGTGAATCACAATTTGAAAAATACTGATATAGCCCAGTACTTAAGGCATCTGAAGATGCTATGGAACTTTTTTTTTTTTTTCCAATAAAGTACATTTAAATTGTTCCCAAGTTCAGGGTGACTAGATAGAGCATATAAGGAATTTCAAATACAGACTCCATATAAAACCAATAGGCCTAGAAATACACATTATCAGTAATCTGGGTAGAAATGTATAATGACGTGTTTCAAATAATAAGAGCTATGTTTCATGTTGTGAAATTCTCATTCTTGTACTGTGGACTTTTCCAGAGGCTATATAACGTATGATAAAATCATTACTTTGACAGCTAATGGAATGTGTATTTGTGTATTCATGTGTTTTAGAGATATATCAGTTTTAATTTCTATTACTTTTATTATAACCCACCTCAACCAAGCTTTTTGAGGTTCTTTAATTTTAAAGAGTGAACCCTAAGACCATGAAGTTTAAAACCACTGCCCTAGAGCAGTGGCTTTCGGAGTGTGACACCCAGAATAACAGCATCATCACTGGGGGAATTTGTTAGAAATGTGAATTTTCAGGTCCCATCTAGACTTACTTAGTCAGAAACTCTGAGGACTAGAGCCCAGCAATCTGTTTTATAACAAGCTTTCAAGGTGCAATTCTGATCAGTGCTCAAGTTTGAGAACCACTGTTCCAGAAAAACTCAAGAACCATATTTAGGAATGTTCATAGTAGCAATATTAAGAATAGCAAAACTCTGGATGTAACCAAAATGTCTAGTAATGGAATGGATAAATTGTGGGATGTTTACATGTGAATGTAGCTATAAGAATTAATAATATATTGATATACTTACCAACATGGGTGAATTTTTAAAAATATCAAAGGAAAAGAGCAAGCCAACAGAATACATAATTATTTTATTATAAATATAAATTTGCAAAATCTCTGTATATTGTTTAAGATTCTGTATCTGTGATTCTTTTTAAACCTATATATAGTAAAGAAATAGAATGTCTAACACATACCTTTTGGAGTTGTGGATCCAGAGGGGGCATACAGGAAACTCCAGTGATACTAGTAATATTCTATTTCTTGAAGCAGGGTATTTATCTTATTTTATTTAAAAAATTATATATGTACTTATATAAATAGTTATATATAATCATTAGAAATATTATATAACATATTAGCATATACCATATTAGCATATTGCATATACGTATGTATATGTATAATTTATATAACACAGACATATACATATATCAATCATATACCCTTTGGTATTATGGTTTATTTTATAATAAAATACTAAAATAGATTCTAAAATCGGCATAGTTTGGAACTGCTGAAAAAGTTGGTTTTGGGTTTTAAATCAACAAGAAAAACAACTTGGATTTCATACATTTTTATACAGGTAGAGAAATATAAAAATCATTTTAGTGAGAATTCTATTAAAATTAGCTTTAG
Organism: Eptesicus fuscus; assembly: GCF_027574615.1. Classification (NCBI taxonomy): domain Eukaryota; kingdom Metazoa; phylum Chordata; class Mammalia; order Chiroptera; family Vespertilionidae; genus Eptesicus; species Eptesicus fuscus. Next base: position 15,799,802 of record NC_072474.1, read on the forward strand.
GCTTACTTCTTAGCTTTCTAGAAAATCTAGCTGTCCAGGGTTACTCATAAAAAGCTTTTGAATCGACTATTATTTTAAAAATGTGTTTCTGTTTCAAAAATGATGATTCAAATAATTAGTGACTGCCTATGGCTTGGGAGTTCCAAAATGTTAAATATTAGTACTTTTAATGAACAACCTCTGCTATACAGTTTTATTTAATAACTTATATCACCTCTAGGGGAGGTTAAATTAGGCAACTGCATGAAAATAAACTAGGATGCTGTCTTCTTACATAGTCATGGTTAGATGTTTAGGTCAGGCAAAAAAATGATACTGTTAATCCCAAAGTAACCTTTGGAAAGTATAGTTAACTTTAGAGGCTTTGAACTTTTTTATTAACCTTTTAAGTATTAAACTTTTGAAATGTTGGTCAAGATGACTGAATAAAATATTAAGCATTATTAATACTTTAGTAAGTTTAGATATACATGATAATTTTATACAAAAGATTGCTTTGAGTGTAGTATGGAGAAAAAGACCTCCAAGTATGGACAAAGAGAATGGATTTCTATAAGAGCTTTGAAACTAGAAGTCGTACTTCCCTTAAAAGTGATTTTACTATAATATGTATTGATAACTGCTGATACAATAAACATTAAAATTTTAGTACAATCTGTGGAAAATATGCATAACTCCTTAAATTTTATAATTTAACCTGGATTTGGCTGGATAGAATCTTATACAGTTTTTCTGAAGACTTGGCAATGGAAAGGAAGAAGTTTGTAAATCAAATATTAATGTATTCACATTTAAAAGCTGACACTTTCCACTTCAGAGCATCCTTTGGTACTTATTTTGTTAGAGAGAGAAAATCCTATCCAATAAAGAGGGAATATGCTAATTGACCCTCATGCCATCGCAAAGATGGCGGCATTCACAGCCAATAAGGAGGGAATATACTAATTGCCTGCCCCACCCTCAAAGATGGCGGCGCACACAGCCAATAAGGAAGGAATATGCTAGTTGATGCCCCGCCCTCAAAGATGGTGGTGCCCACAGCCAATAAGGAGGGAATATGCTAATTGACTGCCCCGCCCTCAAAGATGGCGGCGCCCAGTCCGCTCAGCCCTGCTGGGGCGGCAAGCGCATGTCAAGACCGGGCCCGCCGCCTCCGGGCCCAGTCCCCTCAGCCCCCCCAGCCGCCCAGGGCCGCCCAAGGCTCAGGTAACCAGGGCCGGCTGAGGCTTGTGCTGCCAGCAGTGGCAGCAGCAGAGGTGTGATGGGGCATCGCCTTCCCCTGATCACTGGGTCACCTCCTGCCCCTGAGGGCTCCTGGACTGTGAGAGGGGGCAGGCCAGGCTGAGGGACCCCCCCCCCTCCAGTGCATGAATTTCCATGCACGGGGCCTCTAGTTTACATACAAAATTTGTGTGTTCTAAAATAATACAGGAAAAATTTATAAATAATTTTAGCAAAATATTAGGGATTATGCTAAATTAAATGGCTTAAGAATGTAACTATTTACTTTTGCAGCTTCCCACACTATCTGTTTTTCCTTCTTCAGAGATGGAGCTATTTGTGTTTCATCTTTACTTTTCTTTTTATTTTTGCTATGGGCTTTAAAAATAATAAATATTTCTTACTGTGAGTCCTCCTCTCTTTGTTCTGCTGTTGGAGGTGATACGCAGTGCTCAAATTCTTTGTTGGTTGCCTTTGACTAATGCTTTTCAGTGGCCCCGGGCTCAGCTCCTGGTTCCCAGTATGGCACAATGACCAGGCAGATATCTCGACACAACTCTACTACTTCCTCGACATCTTCTGGTGGATACAGACGAACTCCCTCTGTGACTGCTCAATTTTCTGCTCAGCCTCATGTTAATGGAGGTCCACTTTATTCTCAGAATTCAAGTAAGATGCTTTGCAGGCATACAGCACCACTGAGCTCCTTTTGAGGGAAATTATTTGAAATTGTTATTTTGCCAGTGATAGACAACAATTGAAACCATGCCACTTTATATTTATTTAGTTGTTTCTTGAATCATACTATTTAAAAAACAATTGCTTATCACTTTCGCTCAAATAATTCAGGCTTAGTGTACTTTATACTAAAATTTAACTGATGCTTTAAAATGATATTTTTATTATAAATAAAACTCGAGAAGAAAAACAAATTAAATTGAATTTATTTTTATTGGCATATTTGAGGCTGTTCAATAACAAGATAATTTAAAACATTGTGAATATTTTTCTTTAAAATAACATAAAATTGCTGGCTATCACTTTTAAGCTTGCTAAACTATACTGAAATGAATTAAAAACCATTACAAAAGTTAGTGATGATTGCTTATTATGTCTCTGAATAATTATAACATGTGGGGAGGATTTTTAAAAAATTTTTTCTTCTTCATCTTGAATTGCACATCTCAACACTAACTGCAATCAATGTTTAAAAGCTGATAAGATTAGGAAACAGTTTTAGCATATGATGTCAGGGAGTTTGAGTTGCTTGTGGTGGTTATTAATTTCACTTTCCATATCAACATGCTTAATCCAAAAAGGAAAAACAGATCTGAAATGAGCCTATTGTCCAGTATTTGTTAATGGTTTGAAGGGTGATTACTGGGACTAGACTGAAACACACTTTCCCCATATAGCTTTTGTAGCTCCTTTCTAGAACTGCATGTTTTATAGGTTGACTTAGAAACACTAAGTAAAATTGGTAGTTACAGAATAGTAATGGGGGGATGTGAAGCAGATAGGGGATATAGTCAATAATCCTATCTAATAAAGAGGGAATATGCTAATTGTCCATCACACCCTCAAAAAGATGGCATCACCCATAGCCAATAAGAAGGGAATATGCTAATTGACTGTCACACCTCAAAGATGGCGGCACCCACAGCCACAAGGTGGCAGTGCCCAGTTCCCTCAGCCCCGCTGGGGTGGCAGATGCGCGGCACGGCTGGGCCCGCCCCACACGCCTGCCTCCGGAGTCCCCCAGTACCCTCAGCCCCCCAGCCGCCCAGGGCCGGCCCAAGGCACAGGCAAGCCTCGGATGGCAGTTTCCTAGCTGCCCAGTGCCAGCCCAAGGCTTACCTGGGCCTCGGATGTCGGCTGCCTACCTGACGCCTGAGGCGCAGGCAAGCCTCAGATGTTGGCTGTCCAGCCGATGGCTGAGGCACAAGCAAGCCTTGGATGGCGGCTGCCCAGCTGCCCAGGACCGCCCAAGGCTCAGGTAACCAGGGCCAGCTGAGGCTTGTGCTGCTGGCAGTGGCAGCAGCAGAGGTGTGATGGGGCGTTGCCTTCCTCTGGTCGCCTGGTCACCTCCTGCCCTTGAGGGCTCCCGGACTGTGAGAGGGGGCAGGCCGGGCTGAGGGACCCCCCTTCCAGTGCATGAATTTTCATGCACCTGGGCCTCTAGTATTGTAATAGCTATATATGGTATCAGATCGGTACTAGATTTATTGGGGTGATCACTTCATAAGTTATATAAATATCTAATCATGTGGTTGTAAACCATATAAAACTCAAATAATGTTGTATGTCAACTGTAATATAAGAATAAAAAAGTATTAAAGAAAATTAAAAACCACTGAATATTCCATGTTAACATAGGAAGTTGGTTTAACTTCTTTTTATTTATAGTGCATGTTCTGAACATGTTTTTTTAAAAAATATTTTTTGTTGATTTCAGAGAGGAAGGAGAGGGAGCGAGAGATAGAAACCTCAATGATGAGAGAGAATCATTGATCAGCTGCCTCCTGCACACCCCACACTGGGGATCGAGCCTGCAACCCAGGCATGTGACCCTGACCGGAATCGAACCCGGGACCCTTCAGTCCACAGGCAATGCTCTATCCATGGAGCCAAACCAGCTACGGCCTGAATATGTATTTTAAAGCAGAGCTGGGGAAAGTTACGTTATTGGGATTTTTTTTGTTTGTTTAAATTTTAGAGTTAAAGATTAATTGTATTATAGCAAAAAAAAAAAAAAAATCTCATATGAATTGTAAACCACTTTAGCAAAAATGTCAGAATTCATAGATAACCCTAAAATGTATAGTTTTATTTTTTCTAGACATTTTCATCTAAACGACTAAAAAACTTGATCAGTTAGAATTTTACCTCATATTTTCCCTGGTCTCCTTTGGTAGTGAAAGGTACCTAGCGTCTGAATATTCCACACATTATCTGATTGTTAACCTCACTAGTTTTATAAACTTTTTTCATTTTACACTGCACTTTTAGATCCTATCTTTATGTTTATTTTTTTCTTTTCCTCATTTGGACATTTAAATCTACTCTGCAAATAGGATTTTTGGTGACTTCACATAATACACGTTGGTGTAGTTTTATTTAACAGTACTGGGGTAGATTGTTTATTTGCAGACAAGACATTTTTATTGCTGAATGTCTTATCTTTTGGATATTGTAAAGTAAGTTTAGCTTCAAATTTTAAAGATATCATTATGTGTTGTCAAATTAATTATCCTTCAGTCTGAATTACTGTTGGTGTTGTAATAGTAGATGTAAATGTTTTTAGTGTTTTGATGTGCATATTTCCTCTTCTTCCTAAATGTGATGGTAATTATTAGTATCTTCACAGCAAAGCTTTTCTTTTTCTTTACATACTAACCAGCATGGCTAGTTACTAAGGGGTTGTTTCTAGAAAAAAATAAAACACCTAAAAAACATGTGGGAGTTTTTAAAAATGAAAAACTAACATTTTATTCATTGAAGAGCCTTCTACATACAAAGTATCAGAAGGAACAAGGACCAACGTCAGTGAATTAAGTGCTGTTTTTAGCCACACAATGAATGTTAATTGCTTTAAATTATTGCTTCTTTAAACACTGAACCTCTCAAATTTTTACACTTACCAACAAAATTTTTAACTTGGATTAATTGAAGTAATCTTTTGATTACGTGATCTTTGGGAACCAATAAATTGTTTTTCTCTGTCAATTTATTGTCACTTGTTGTGACTACCAGTAAACTGAATTTTATTATCCATTCCAATTGACTTTTTTGAGCAATCTTTGGCAATTACTGTCTTGTTATGAGACAAAATGGTAAACATATGTATGTATATTTCCATTTATTTTTTTATTTTTTAATTTCCTTTTAGTTTGCTAATAATTTTTTACGTTTGCTGCCCACATGAACATTTAGTATTGACTTCTTGTAAATTATGTCCTCTCTAGAAAGAAGTTGGAATATTTTTCCAGCTACTAATGATTTGTTAGAAATTACTTAAGTGCAAATAATTGCCTATTTTAAAGTATTGTTAGACCAGATTTTCTTTATCAGAACAGTGATAAAAAGAAAGAAGGTCACTTTTGAGAGATACCTTATTCTTTGAAATTCAGCAAACAATTAGCATGGGATATAGTAAATTTAGGAGTGATGTCTTTAAAAATGTCAACTTAAAAGGTAATAATAAACTTGTTTTACAAACAAGGGTTTTTCCTGGAGAGCTGCGTATAAATTTATATATAAAATAAGAATTCTTTAAAGGAAAACTGTGATTGATGTAATTACTTATATATGGAATAAATAGCTGTTTCATAACACATTTGGGTTCTAATTAAGAACATTACCCTAAAGCTAGAACAGCCTGTAGGTTATAGAAGTATGGCAAAGATACAATATCCTAGAAACTGCTATCAGTATTCACTGTTAAAATTGTTTTTGTTTTGTTTTTTAGTTTTTAAAATATAAATATAAATATATATATTTATATTGATTTCACAGAGGAAGGGAGAGGGAGAGATAGAAACAATGATGAGAATCATTGAATGGCTGCCTCCTGCACGCCCCCTACTGGGGATGGAGCCGGCAACCCGGGCATGTGCCCTCAACTGGAATCGAACCTGGGACCCTTCAGTCTGCAGGCCGATGCTGTATCCACTGAGAAAAACCAGCTAGGGCTAAAGTCTTTTCTTAGAATTTGAAGTTTTCATTGCATGAAAGTGAATGTGAGGGTAAATTTAAATCTCTCCCAAACAATATAATTAGGATTAAGTTAGAAGTATTTTTTTTCAATAAAATTAACCAGTTGGCTAAAGACAACTCAGCTTTAGATTTTCTCGTGTGTAATGAACTTGAAGGTTCTGCAGGTTTTTGTTTTGTTTTTGTTTTGTTTTGTTTTGTTTCATTTGCAAACTGTTCTTTGCATACTTATGTTTGTGGTCCTTGTAACTGACTTCTGCTTTTTGTTTCCTTTTCTTTCCTTTACCTGTTTTACTTCCCCCATACTGTGTTGTTGCTATCAGTTTCTATCGCTCCACCCCCTCCCCCTATGCCTCAGTTGACTCCACAGATACCTCTCACAGGCTTCGTGGCCAGGGTGCAGGAAAACAGTAAGTTTTGAAAAACTGAGCTATCAAAGGGTAGAGGCTGTCTCCTTATAGCATGCATGGCTGATGAGTCACCATTTTCCTTACTTTTACTGAGAAGCTAATCTTATCTTGAAAATAGGTGCAGCTATGTTATTGAAACTGAAGAGCACGATCTTTAGTTTTTTCTCTTGTGTGCATGATTACTGACCTATATAAATTTCAAAACTGCAACTTTCTTATGTATTTATATGATCTAAAACATGAAATCTGATCTTTGCAGATTCTTAAGGAAAGTATAATCAAACACAAAGGAAACTACTAGGTTCCAATAATTATTAGAGGAATTAGTTAGAAAGAAAACATTTGGTATTCAAATTCATCTGTAGATTGTTTTGTGAGATTTTGTTTATTACATAATTGGGACAGGTTTGTTGGTTTTTTCTTTAGTTACAAAAAGTTTTTGGAGAAGGCTTTGTAGCCTTCCTTAGATTTTGATACATTAAAAATTTTTAATCTATATAAAGATATTCATTGTTAGGATAAGAATGAATATGCAAGACTAAGTAAGTTACATTCACGATATGTATTCATCTGAGTGATTGTCGTTATAGAGCCCTCTTCATGTTTTGGCTAGTTTCGTGCAGGCCCATGAGGATTATTTATGAATATGCAAATCTGTCATCTTTTTTTTTAGGGGTTCTCTGAAGGAAGGTCAGGGAGTTTTGGGAATTCTTTTAAATATGTGGATTTAATTAGGATAGATAGTTTATATTGCTGTCTGATTAAGGTTTTGGAAGATGTATAATCATAGTCACACAATCATAGTGAATGCTATTTGACAAAATGAAGAATACCACTATCACAAATTTTATTAGACCAAAATAGCTATTAAGATTAAGATGGTAAGGTGGTCAAGTAGTAATTTACTTTATTTGGGACCATCACCATCCAAATAAATCTCAAAATGGTATGAACAAATGTGTAACCCATTTGATCAACTAATCTTCCAAGAGTGCATTGTGGCAAATTCCATTTTTCAGCTTGTGCTGACCCTTTTGTGTTATTTCCTCCATTCCTCCAGTCAAATATTTGTGGACTTAGTGTTATGTGTTAGTCTTTGGGAAGAATACAAATAGTTTAAGACAGAGTTCCTACCTGTAAGAAATGTATGATTTAATGGACATTTTATAAAACATTGTAGTTTCAAAATATTGAAATTTCTGAGTGCAAATCAACTTTGAAATCTGTGTTTAAATATATATAAATAAGTGAATCTTATTTTTAATAATAAGTGAATAAGAGTAAATTGCTGGTCTTTAATGCTGTAAGAGTTTAAAAATGAAGCCAGATAAACTTTTTAAACTGCCTTACAGCCAAGAATTTTTAGGAACTATTTAAAAATAACCATAATGAACTTCCATTTAGTGTGACCAAAACTCTTTGGTAACTTTAAATAGAAATTCAGAATTAATGTATATTATTCTGGATATGCTTGGCCTTTGCTAAAGAGGCCCATGGTACTAGTTTAGTTCTTTCACCAAACATTGTCCTGGTGCTGCAGAATGCCCAACTTTATTTGCCGTTTTCTTCGAAAGCATGCTAGGAAGATTGGTGAGAAACTATCACCAGTATCTTAAATTTATTTGTTTGTTTGTTTATTTAAATTCAGTCCTCACCTGAGGATATTTTTTCCATTGATCTTTAGAGAGAGAGTAGAATGGAAGGGGGAGAAGGGGGGAGACAGAAAGGAAACATCTGTGTAAGAGAGAGACATTGATTGGTTGCCTCCCACAATAGTAATAGAAAGCTTTAAGGGCTGTTTGTGGGCAAAAATAAAATAGATCCAAGCATTCAGTGGAAAATAAGTTATAAACATAACAGAATGAGCATTATCACACAAGGCTTATTTTCTAATAGCCTTTTTCATTCCTCAGTAGGATAAAATAGAAATTCACAGCATTGAAGTGGAAATAGGGCTATTTAATCTGCAAATGTTTTAAATCTTGATCCCTTGGTTATATTCTCAGCAAATCATTCCAAATAGGGTGGAGTAAACTTTAAAACCTGTATTACAGATAGATTATGACTCCTTTTTTTGATCATATAAAAATAGCCTTAGAAATTGGTATTTAAGTTAGTATATTGGTATTCTGAATTTCTTTCCTGCAGATATCATGTAATTCCTGTGTTAATTTGTATCAAAACATTTTCATATGTCTTTAACTTTTAAAGAAATGTGTGGATAAGAAATTAGAGTTAGTTGTGTTCCAGTTTTGAATTCCTTAATGTGGGAGCATTTGTTACTTGGTGTCATAATAGTTCAGTGAACACAGTTCTAGCCTCTACATTTTACCATTTACACTTTTGATTATTTAAATTACACTCACATACCACAACCATCTAGAATTGGAGGTATGAGTTGGTTTTATTGTTTTGCATGATATGTTACTTTCTGTGTACTTGTTTCTTTTTATTACCTTATTACCACAAAACTTTACTTTTAATATCTTTGTTGTGGATGTATTCTTAGAATAGATCTTTAGGATCTTGACCTCCCCTCATCTATGCTTATATTTTACTAGCAATAAGGCAAAAATCTTAGCTTGCTTTCTACATTTAAAAAGTTGATTATGAGTACAAACATTTAAAAAAATACTTTAATACATTTTCTACTAGTTGGGAATTATTTAATTTTTAAATTTTTCTTGTTAAAATTTACATGAAAGAATAGAAAACCTATACATAGAGCAGACCTAATACCACCGACTTTTCTTTCTTCCTTAAAACAAACAAAATAAATATCTACCCACTGGAAACTTATTTCTGGGCAACTAAAGATATTTAAGCTAAAATCAGGGACATGAATATTCACAATGAATAGCTGTCAAACCATTAATGTAATGTTATTCATAATGTTTACTGTAGTCCAAATGACAAAAGTGACATAAGGCTTATTTAAGGAGTTAAACTAACTAAAGAGTGACAGTTGTTTTGACCTGAGCCTTGGAATAAGGAAACTTCTTTACTCCTATAATCTTTTATAAAGAGATAGTCTCCTAACCTGCATCCATTAATTTGTAGTACTTCCTAATACCTTTATTTTTAGCTCATTTTATTATAGCAAAATTATTCTTGAATAGTGGAAGCTTTAACACACCAAGCTTTTATTTCTAATCTTGCATGTTTTATTATAGTGCATGCTTTATATGAGTTAGAGCTTTCTTAAATTCTTTTAATTTATGAATTTCCATTTAGTCTCGTTTTTTACTCATATTAATTATCTGAATTTTTTCTAGTTGCTGATAGTCCAACTCCTCCACCACCACCTCCACCAGATGACATTCCCATGTTTGATGACTCTCCACCTCCGCCACCACCACCTCCAGTGGATTATGAAGATGAAGAGGCTGCAGTAGTTCAGTATAATGACCCATATGCAGATGGGGATCCTGCTTGGGCCCCTAAAAATTATATTGAGAAAGGTAAGGTACAATCATCTATTAGAGTAAAGGAAAATAATCTAATTATATAATTTAGAGCTATGAAGAACATTTAATCCAGTGTTTCACAACCTTTTGAATAACTTTATGAGTCAAGATGATATAGTTAAACCTTATTTCCTATACATTTCCAATTTGAAGAGAGGATTATTTATATTTTAAATTAAAAGTATGTTATAATGTTAGCTGTACTTTTTCAAATGACATAATGCTTCTAGCTGGAGATTAACTTGTCTGTCTGCATTTTATAGATGAAGCAACTAAGTCACACACAAAAAAAGGAATGAAATGATTTACTAGTACTAGTCATATAATTAGTAAATATTTAAAACCAAATTTCTAAGCACTTACCATAAAAATAGAAGTCTTTTATATCTAAATACTTTAAAATCTATTGGGATTATTATGAGAACAAGCTTTCAATTAAGTTTCATTAGTTGATCTTATAAAAGAGAAGATAATCACTAGAATTTTATGTCATGAAATTATGTATAACTCCATAGTACAAATTTACCTGACAGTCACCTTAATTATCTTTTAAGAAACAGTGTGTAAGAAAGAAAAAGTCCTGTTTTTAGAGAGTTTGCTTTTTTTAATCCAAATATATGTTATTTAAAAATTTGTATTTGTATAGAGTTCTGAAAAATACTTGTAATTTAGTTGATCACATTTGATTTCATTTGAAATGTATTCCCTTCCGTTGCCTGTATTGGATTAACTGATTTTAAGCAAGAAGCTATAGCTTTTGAGACCTGTTCCATTGTGACCCTGCCCAAGTTTTAAATACATAGCTAAAAGTAAATTTCCTATTTTCCTTTTTTATATTTTTTAAGAGCAAACATTTTGCATATAGTTCAGGAAGTCTTGAATATTCTACTTGCCATTAAGATTTTTATGTACTTTCAAGTAGAAATGAGTTGTGGTTATTATGAGGGTGATAAACTTGAATAGTCTTGAATTGTGTTTTTACTCATATTTCTGGGTTGGAAAGCAAATTTAACTTTAAGTATCTATGAAATTGGAACTATTATATTTGAAGTTTAATTATTTGGAATGATAGAACAGTGAATAACCTAGCATGATTAAAAAAATATCTTCACAAGTTGAAATGATGCGTCTTAAATCAAGGTTATTTTCATATTTTTTTGTAAAAGACCAAATAAACATTTTTAGCTTATTTATTAAATTTTTAAATATATTTTTATTGATTTCAGAGAGGAAAGGAGAGGGAGAGAGAGATAGAAACATCAACGGTGAAAGAGAATCATTGATTGGCTGCCTTCTGCATGCCTCCTAATGGGAATCGAGCTCACAAATCTGGGCATGTGCCCTTGACTGGAATTGAAACCGGGACCCTTCAGTTCGCAGGCTGACGCTCTATCCACTGAGCCAAACCAGCTAGGGCAATATTTTTCTGTTTTAAATCTTTATTGTTCAGATTATTACAGATGTTCCTCCCACCCCACCCCCATAGCTCTCCTCTACCCGGTTCCCACCCCACTCCAGGCCTCCCCCCTCCCCAACTGACCTTGTAATAGGTGTAAGCTCTTTGTCCAATCTCTTCCCACACCCCCCACAACCTATTCCCCCCAAGAATTGTCAGTCTGCTCCCTTTCCATGCCCCTGATTCTGTTACATTCACCAGTTTGTTCTGTTCACCAGGTTTTTTATTCATTTGATTTTTAGGTTCACTTGTTGATAGATATGTATTTGTTGTCACTTTCTTGTTTATAATTTTTTATCTCTTCTTCTTCCTCTTCCTCTTCTTCTTCTTCCTCTTCCTCTTCCTCTTCCTCCTCCTCCTCCTCCTCCCTCCCTCCCTCCCTCCCTCCCTCCCTCCCTCCCTCCCTCCCTTCCTTCCTTCCTTCCTTCCTTTCTTCCTTCCTTCCTTCCTTCCTTCCTTCCTTCCTTCCTTCCTTCCTTCCTTCCTTTCTTCCCCTTCCTTCCTTCCTTCCTTCCTTCCTTCCTCTCTTCCTCTCTTCCTTCCTTCCTTCCTTCCTTCCTTCCTTCTTCTTCCTTCTCCTTCTCCTTCCTCTCTTCCTCCTTCCTCCTCCTTCCTCTCTTCTTCCTTCTTCTTCCTTCTTCCTTCTTCCTTCCTTCTCCTTCCTTCTCCTTCCTTCTCCTTCCTTCTCCTTCCTTCCTTCCTTCCTCCCTCCTCCTCCTCCTCCTCCTCTTCCTCCCCCTCCTCCCTCCTCCTCCTCCTCTCCCTTCCTTTCTCCTTCCTTCCTCCCTTCCTTTCTTCCTTCCTTCCTTCCTTCCTTCCTTCCTTCCTTCCTTCCTTCTTCTTCCTCCTTCCTCCTTCCTTCCTCCGCCTCCTCCTCCTCCTCCTCCCTCCCTTTCTTCCTTCCTTCCTCCCTTCCTTCTTCTTCCTTCTTCTTTCTTCTTCTTCCTTCCTTTCTTCTTCTTCTTCTCCTTCCTTCCTTCCTTCCTTCCTTCCTTCCTTCCTTCCTTCCTTCCTTCCTTCCTTTCCTCCTCCTCCTCCTCCTCCTCCTCCTCCTCCTCCTCCTCCTCCTCCTCCATACCCTTCAGCATATCATATAATACTGGTTTGGTGGTGATGAACTCCTTTAGCTTTTTCTTGTCTGTGAAGCTCTTTATCTGACCTTCAATTTTAAATGATAGCTTTGCTCGGTAGAGTAATCTTGGTTGTAGGTTCTTGCTGTTCATCACTTTGAATATTTCTTGCCACTCCCTTCTGGCCTGCATAGTTTCTGTTGAGAAGTCACCTGACAGTCGTATGGGTGCTCCCTTGAAGGTAACTGATTGTTTTTCTCTTGCTGCTTTTAATATTCTCTCTTTGTCTTTTTTCCTTGGCATTTTAATTAAGATGTGTCTTGGTGTGGTCCTCTTTGGATGTTGGTATGCTTGAAGTTGTTCCAGAGGCTCCTTACACTATCTTCATAGTTTTGGATTCTTTTTTTCTTTTTGCTCTTTCAGTTGGGTGTTTTTTGCTTCCTCATATCCTATCTAATAATAGACAAATATGCAAATTGACCATACCTCCGCTACGCCCACAAGCCACGCTCAACATCCAATCAGAGCGAGTATGTAAATTAACCCAACCAAGATTGCTACAGCCACAGAGAGCAAGGTTTCCTAGGTAACAGAAGAAGCCAGGCTTTCCGCCTGCCCTTGCCAGGCCTAAGCCTCCACTCAAGCTACAAAGTTTCAGTTATAGAAGGTAAACAAATTCAAACAAATGGCGGCAGAATGGAGCTTGAGAGAGCAGGCCAGGGTTGCCGGCGGCAACAGGGGAAGCAAAGCTTTCCGCACACCCTGGCCAGGCCCACCTGCTTAAGGCAACTAAGTTCAATTATAACCCCAACACAAATGGCTGCTGGCCTCGGAGAGAGCCCCAGGCTTGGCTCCGCTCCAGGCTACAAAGTTTCAATTGTAGAAGGAAAATAAATTCCAGATACCAGGGCCTCTGCTTGGGTTGCCAGGGGGCGTGGCCAGCCTGCAAACCACCACAGGCCCCTCGCTCAGGCCGCCCCATGCCCCAAGGGAACCCCACCCTGATCCAGGACGCCCTTCAGGACAAACCAGCTGGTCCCCACCCCTGTACCAGGCTTCTATCCTATCTAATAAAAGAGTAATGTGGAGATTGATCATCACTGCAACACACAATATAGCTGGCCCCATGTGGTCAAAGATCCTGCCCCCATGTGGACACAAGATGGCCACCACAAGATGGCCAGCAGGGGAGGACAGTTGGGAGGCACCCGGCCTGCAAGGGAGGGCAGTTGAGAGGGACCAGGCCTGCAAGGGAGGGCAGTTGGAGGTGATCAACCCTGCAGGAGAGGGCAGTTAGGGGTGATCAGGCCGGCAGAGGAGGGATGTTGGGGGCAAACAGGCTGGCAGCAGAGTGGTTAGGGGGTGATCAGACTGGCAGGCAGAAGCGGTTAGGGGCAATCAGGAAGGCAGGCAGGCAAGTAGTTAGGAGCCAGCAGTCCTGGATTGTGAGAGGGATGTTCGACTGCCCGTTTAGGTCCGATCCCGGTGGGATCAGGCTTAAATGGGCAGTCAGACATCCCTCAAGGGGTCCCAGATTGGATAGGGTACAGGCTGGGCTGAGGGACAACCTTCCTCCGTGCACGAATTTCGTGCACCGGGCCTCTAGTTTCAAATATTTGCCTTGATTCTTGGGATCCTCTAGTCTACTGTTGAATCCTGTATGCCATTCTTTATTTCAGTCAGGGTATGCTTAATTTCTGACTGGTCCTTTTCCATTTTTTTTTTGGAATTCTCACTAAGATCCTTGAAGGTCTTACTAAGTTCCTCAGAGGTTTCTAGAAGATTCTTGAGTAACCTTATAACTGTGGTTTTGAACTCTATATCCAGTATTTTGCTTTCATCCATTATTTTTCATTTGTCACATATTTCTTTGTCTCCACATTTTGGCTGCTTCCGTGTTTGTTTCTATGTACTGGGTAGCTGCTGAGTCTCCTTGAGTTGATAGAGTGGCCTTGTGTGGTAGGTGTCCTATAGGGCCCAGTGGCTCAGCCTCCCCAGTCAACTGAGGTGGACGCTCTTGGTGCACCCCTTTGTGGGCTGTGTGCACAGTCTTGTTGTAGTTAAGCCTGATTGCTGTTGGTGTCACTGGGAGTAATTGACCTCCATGCCAATTGGCTGTGATGACCAGCTGTGTTTACACTGGAAGATCTGTTGTGCAGGAGACACCCTTATGGGGCAGGACTTGCTTCAGTGGGGCTTTGGTGCTGAGTCTGCCTCTTGAGTGTGTCACTTATGGATGTGAAGAGTTGTAATCTGTTATGGTCTCACATTGACCACTGGTACACTGGCTCTTGGATCTCCAAGGAGGTGCAAAGTCAGCCACTGTCTGGGGCTGCCCAGCAGGAGCTATAGAGACATCTGCAGATTCCTCCTCTTTGTATCGGGTTTGGAAGTGCCCAGACAAGGCTCAGCTTTGTAGCAAGGCAGGCTGCTGCTGCCGGATTTATTGCTTTGGTGCTACTTGACCCAGCTGCTGCCTGTTTGACAGGTTTTAGGCTAAGAAATATGCAAAAGCTGCTGCACACAGTTTCGGTGGGATTGTAAATTGCGGGGGGCGGGGGTCTCAGGGAATCACCAGGGCAGAGCAAACAGCAATGGCTGCCAGTCAGCCCTGCACCAGAGAGGTCCCAGCACAGGAACAATGATCGCTGCGAGCACCTCTGTCTGAAAGAAAGCTGCCCTCATGTTCCTGTCCTGATGCCAGACAGTCCAGTTTCTCCCTGTATGTGTCTGGGTCCCCCAGAGTCTTGCCTGTAACTGGAGCTCATTGCAAGCGGGAGCTTATATCTCCCTCCCGATTAAAAAAGCAGCGCGCCTGGGTTGCCAGCCCAGTCCACGCCTCTGCACTCCTACCAGTCTCAATGCGCATTCTTTTTTACCTCTTTAGTTGTAGAACTTCCACTCAGCCAGCTTTCCCGCAGTTCTGGATGATAGTTGTTCTGTCCTTTAGTTGTAATTTTGATGTGCTTGTGGGAGGCAGCAAGTGTATACCTGTCTAGGGCAATATTTTTAACTTTTTTCCAAAATTGAGGTTAATGAAATTGACATAACAATATATTAGTTTCAGGTATACAATGTAATGATTCATTATTTGTATATATTGCAAAATGAAATATTTAAATCTTTGTTAGCCACATACTCTCTTTAAACAATGACTCAACCCCACTATTATAGCACAAAAGCAGCCATAGACATTGCACAAGAGAGGGGATGTGGCTGTGTTCCAATAAAACTTTATTTACAACAAAGGCAGTGAGTTGAATTTGGCCATGGCCATTATTTGTTGACCCCTATTCTAAATAAAATGTTGATACCTAGTAGGATTATACATCTACTGGCGTTCCCGTTGCAGGAAAAATCCTACAATAGGGTTTCCTGCTGCACTCTACCCTGCCCCGCCTGCTCTCCTCCCTTGTCCCCTGCCCTGCCTTCTCCGCCAGCCCCCCTGCTTTTCTCCCTTCTCCGCCAGCCCACCCACTCTCCTTCTTTCTCCCCTGGCCCTGCCTCCACTCCTCCCTTCTCCCCCGCCCCTCCTTCTCCGCCAGCCCGCCTGCTTTTCTCCCTTTTCCGCCAGCCCGCCCGCTCTCCTTCCTTTGCCCCTGGCCCCGCCTTCGCTCCTCCCTTCTCCCCCGGCCCCGCCTGCTATCCTTCTCCCCCGGCCCCACCTCCGCTCCTCCCTTCTCCTCCCCCTGACTTGCTTGCTTCTCCAAAGCTTTGCTCCCTTCTGTAGCTCTTGGCTTCTTTTTACGCTGTCTTGATATGCAAATTAGCCGCCATCTTTGTTGGGGTAATTTGCATACTCATCCTGATTGGTTGGTGGGCGTGGCTTGGCTGGTGGGCGTGGCTTGGGCATAGTGAAGGTGCGGTCAATTTGCCTATTTGTCTATTATTAGGTAGGATGTATTAGGATCCTGGAGAGTAGAATGGACATGGGATTGTTAATGGTTAAATACTCAGTAGCAAGAATTATGAGAGAATATGTGCACGGTGGGGTGTAGGGAAGCACGGGACTTTGTTGGAAAGTCTGTAAGGAGGATTTTCTGAAAGATTGGAGGCCTGTAGGGGATTCTTACCTGCCTTGACTTTTCCAAACAAGTATGAGCCCCCTGGCATTTTACTGGAATTTTTATGTTTAGACTTCAAAACGTCCTTGTTTAAAAGGCACTGCAGATGCATGTATTTTCTCAAGGATACTTACCCAGCTGATAGTATCTAGAGGTTAATTTTAGTTCAAGCTGTTGCTACAATAAAAGCCTAAGGAAGCAGGCGAACAGGGCTATCTGGTTCCTTTAGCCACCCAGTCACTTAGCCCTCTCTTTCACAGAAACGTGTGTCTTTGTAATCCTTCACCAGTTGCTCAGGGTCTGCTGGTCAGTCCCGGCAGTGGGGAGGGTAGGTTGAATGCAACTAGGTTGCATTTAAAAAGAGGACTTGGAAAATTGAAACATTTATTAATTGAGCTCAGTACTTTTACCAACTCCTTTTGTAAGTGGACCTAAGAGCAAGAGGAAACACTTCTTTAAAAATTTATATTTTTATCGATTTCAGAGAGGAAGATAGAGTATTCAGTGATGAGAGAGAATCATTGATCGGCTGCCTCCTGCATGCCCCACACTGGGCATCAAGTCTGCAACCTGGATATGTGTCCTGACCAGAAATCGAACTGTGATCTCCAGGTTCATGGGTTGATGCTCAACCACTAAGGCTGGGCGAGAGGAAACATTTTTTTCCTGCCAAATGACTTTGAGGATGACGGGCCTTTGTCATGATTAGTTTATAAGTCTATAGCATTCAAAATTTAATTCATTATGACTGTGAATACAAATAAATTAATGTTATCAAAGGTAAACCATAAATAATAAATATTAATGGACTAATTAATAGTTTACTTTTAAATTATTACATTATTTTCTTTACTATAGCTAGCAGTCACTCAATTCCTTTGGGTGGCTTTTTAGACAAAAATAATACCCGGATAATAATTTAATATTATTTATTCTTTATGTTTGGGGGTTTTTAAAGACAACTTTGCATGTCAGTGAGCTTGTAATCACAATACTATGATTCTGCTGCAGGATTAAAATGGACTTGTTGAGTTTACTTAATACAGTGTTTTGCAAAGGGGAGAGAAGATTGCCTATTTCAATTTAGCAAATGATGATATCGATTAGTACTACAAGTCTCTTATTGTAATTCCCTAATTCAGAATAACTGTGGGGACTAACCATCTTTTTTTGGTGGAAAAGTAAGTTCCAGAACATCTTAAATGTCTTAAGAACTCTGTATTTTAAGAAAAACTACACGAGGGAAATCAATGAAAAAAATTCATTTCACATTTACTAGAAAAGTACATATAATTTCAGCATCATTATGCTATGAAGGCAGAATGAAGGAATAATTAAACTTATGAACCAGTAGTTTAGAAAACTAGAATAATTTTATGCCTTTTTTTTCTATGACACTGTGCAAAGAAAGTGAATATTTTGAACTCAAAATAATCACAGATACTACAGAATTGCAAATAATTAATGCATCTTTACTCACTTGTTTCCCCTTAAAAAATCCTGTTGATCTTTAAAGTGCTGTGTAAAAATATTCTAAATATAGCCCCATAAATTATATGAATATTTTCCTTGGATGAGTAGGATGAGATTTATCTCCAGGTATGTGTATTTTCAAGTTAGATAGCTGGTTTAATGATTGGTTATGCAGCTTTGCTGCCCAGTCGTTATTTTGAAAAATGGTTTTGCATACTGTTGGCACTTAGTAAATATTTGAACAAATGAACTGAAATATCTAATAAACCCTTAAAATTCAGAGATCTTCCCTAAATAGATTTGTCTAGTCTAATCAAATAGTCATTATGGCCCTAAGATCAAGTTATTGATTTAGGTACATGGTTAACCACTGGTCTACCTATATTTATAGATGTAAGAGTTAAGAATATTCATAAAAAGAGTTGGTTTTGCTATACTATAGATTTAATTAGCATTACATTTTAAAATTCACATTATGTTGGATATAGTGCACTCACTTGTTATTTCAACTCTTTTTTCCATAGTTGTGGCAATATATGATTATACAAAAGACAAGGATGATGAGCTGTCATTTATGGAGGGTGCAATCATTTATGTAATAAAGAAGAATGATGATGGCTGGTATGAAGGAGTCTGCAATCGAGTGACTGGTCTGTTCCCTGGGAACTACGTTGAATCAATCATGCACTATACTGATTAAAATTTTTTGCTTTTAAAGTAGGTTCTTATTATTCAGTCATACTGTGGGACTATTAATGGTTAACAAAACTGTCTTAAAATGTGCCCATATTTTCAGGACATGCTGTTTTATTGGTATAATTGAACGTCTACCTTGTAAGCATAAATCTCTGAGGCAGTTTGTGTATTGCTAAACAGCAATTTATACAAGAGGCTGTCCATAACTGTTTATGCTTATATACTTACTTACACAATGTTAACTTTATGACCAGCTTAAATATTCTGGGGGTCTGGGGTATAATATTTAACAAATCATGATTCAGATTGTACCATTAATGTTTCAGTGCAGCATGGTTACTAATGCTATGTCAGACTAATATTAAAATCAGAAACTTAAATGCTGGTGCTGGTCATACCTTTTGTTTAGACTCTCTCATTCTTGAACTATAACTATTTGTTTAAAGCATGCATACAAATTAATTATTGAAATATACTTCTTAAAAATCCAAGATGCTTCCAATTTGTGTGATATTTTCTTGGAGTACTCGTACTTAGGTCTCTTGAAATGATTCGAGTCTCTAAGGTTTCCATGTGAAACAAAACAAACAAAAAAGGGTTATCTGTAATGTTGTAATTTGTAACTAAGTTTTTTAATGAGTGAATTTGCATTATAAATTTTTTCCACTCACAAATACATAAGTGAACCAAAGGTTTTTGTCCTTTCCTTCACTGATTTGTTTTTAAAAAAATAAATAAAAGATACTGATTTATTGCAGAATTATTGTTCTATTTTCTCAGCATATGAACTTCAGCCTTATCTCAACCTGTCCCAATATCAAATGTGACTGATTTTTGAAGATTTAAAATCTGATTACAAGTCAATCTACTTAGTTGCTTTTCTAAAGTAATTTTTTTTCAGAGCTAAGAAAATGTGTAAAAGTATTCACTTCTGTGGGTAAAATTCTTAAGGATTGCTGTTATTAGTCCTCCAGTTTTCCAGTGGACTGTTCAATGAAAGGAAATTACAAGTGTCTTTTACATACTGTTTTGTAGAAGTGGATGCAATTGATTTTTGAATAGGCACTATTTAATTCATTAACTGGTACTAGCAACATAAAAAGATTTTTAAAGTAATTGGGGGAAAACTGGGTCATATATTAATCAGTGAATAGGGATATACTTGACCAACAGATTTGTTTTGTCTTTTTTACGTAACTGAAATGCAACACATGCACTTTGTGTGTCTCCTCTTAATTTAAGGGAGGTTTAGAGGGATGTTTTATATTGTGTACAATTTTGTATTGCCTAGGATATTAAAATAGAGCGCTCAAATGTGGGTTTCTGTGTATTGAGGAATTGTCTGGATTTCAAATTGCAGTTTATGTACTGGGTGTTACAGACTATAATAGCATAGTAAATGGTAAGACTAGTGCAAAACATTTATTTCTGAGAGTTAAAGACCATTGCTACCAAATCAATGTGACTGTTGCATATGCATTTTGCCTTGATAATTTTAAAATGATTTCAGTATCACTAGTGATCAGCTAGCTACATTTTTCATTTCATTTTTTTCCAAGTGGAATGTTCTCTTAATTTTGTATATAATTCATCTAAATTTTATTGCAGTCTTTTATAATAAACCATTCTCTTATATGAAATTTTGGATGCTGTTAAAATCTAATGCTGATTGAAATGTAGACTTCACAGTTCTCTGACATTTACTCCTATGGTGAAACAAGATAAACCATTTGAATTTTAACATTGATTATTTATTTGTTTAATGGCTTTACATGTGACTATTAACAGTGTAAACAATACCACATATAACCATCAAGATGCCTCAATTAGAATTTACAGGGCTGGAATAACAGTTTCAGATGATTTAATTATTTTAAAACTTTTCTGAAAAACTTTGCTAATAAAATAACTGCCCATCATTAAGGTTGAAATGATTTTTTAAAATGATTTTTGGTTATGTGCACATGAAGCAAAGTATATTCCACAAAATTCTTTAGGCACAGTCTGGTAAAATAGCTGCCAGAAATAACAGAAAGACTTGTTATTTATCTCTTGTGAGTACAGTTTCCGAGAGTTGTATGAGGGCATCTCTTTCTGGGGATGGTCGAAGTTTACTGATCTCTCTTACTGCTTCATGGCAGTACCGCTGGGCGAGGTAGGTTGTTTGCTGCACACCATCACTCTATGAAATACAGAAAGAAACGGAACAGATGTGTGTTACCTACTGGATCAGCTCTTAAGTTCATTATAATGAATTAAAAACTATTTTGAGATTAGATTAGTTAATAGCCAAACTATGTTTCTATGTTTGATCTCATAGTTCCAGCTTCCCCTGCCTAATTCTTTTAGGCCCTTTTCTCTGATTAAAGCGTACAAAGTAACTCATTACTATCAAGTAGCCATCCTTTTTTTTTTTTTTTTCATTTTTAAATACTAGTAACCCTGCACACCAATCTGTGCACCAGTGGCTCTCTGTGGGATGTGGCCGCTCCGCGCCCGCTGCCCAGAGGCCCTCTGCGGCTGAGGTGGAATGCTTGCCTTGTCGCCATGGCAATGAAGCAAGCATTCTGCCAGGCTGCTCACACTGCCCTCTCTCAGCGGCTGCCCCCCCCCCCCCCCCCCGGAATGGGGGACTCCGGCGGGGCCGAGAGGACTGGGCGCCACCATCTTTGTGATGGAGTGATGGTTAATTTGCATATTACCTTTGTATTAGATAGGATATTTTTATTTTTGATAGTACTACAGTTATCTCCCATTCCCATCCCTCTTCCTCCCAGCCCCTTAGCCATCTATTTTTAAGTACTAGATCTTTTTTAAAAAGTTGTTATAATATATCTATACAATAAATTTCTAAATGAAAAAATCTTAAGTGGAAGTTAAAAAAAAATGTACATAATGAAAATGTACACAAAAGCTGATGATGAAAATGTACACAAGAGCTGAGTTCTCTTTTAAAGGCACAAGCTTTTTTATCCATTTTTTAAAAATTTAATTATCAATATTAGTTATTATTTATTGCCTATCTGCTAAGAAAGATGAGGATTTAACCTACACATCCTATGATCCAAATTTGATTATACAGGGTAGGGTGGGGCAAAAGTAGGCTTACAGTAGTGAATACATGCAAGTTTATTTTATTACTTATTAGTGTAGGTGAGGAAACCAGTGCTCCCATTCTTTCCATTATTTCAGAGATGAAGGGAGAGTAGAAACATCAGTGATGAGAGAGAATCACTGATCAGCTGCCTCCTGCACACTCCCCATTTGGGAGTGAGCCCACAACTCAGGCATATGCCCTGACCAGGAATCAAACCATGACCTCCTGGTTCATAGGTCGACGCTCAACCAGTGAACCACACTGGCCAGGCCCATTCTTTCCACTTTGAACTGTACCTTAACACTACATACAGGTTTGCATTCTATTTTGTAACGATGTGTTTTTGTTTTACCGGTTTGGCTCAGTGGATAGAGCGTCATCCTGCGGACTCAAGGGTCCCAGGTTCGATTCCGGTCAAGGGCATGTACCTTGGTTGCGGGCACATCCCCAGTAGGGGGTGTGCAAGAGGCAGCTGATCGATGTTTCTCTCTCATCGATGTTTCTAACTCTATCCCTCTCTCTTCCTCTCTGTAAAAAATCAATAAAATATATTTTTTAAAAAAGCTGCACACTTTACATTATCGAAAGCTTACATTTCCGTAATATAAAAATGGGTACAGTATGATTAAGTCAGCAATTTTATTTCCTTCTCCATGGTTCCAAGTTCATGATGTCTCTATCATTGAGTAGAATATTCCTCACATGTTGAAAGGCCTCTGATTTTCTATACTCTACCAACTGACACAGTGACACATTTTAGTTGGCTGTGCCTTACAGTACTACAAGAACACACTTGCAAATGTAACTGCCTCCTTTTCTTCCTCTTTGGGAATGGAGCTCAAATTCCTAATATTTCTAATTCCTTAATCATTCTATTTGTTACATATATACTAGTATATATATATGAGCTCTTATACAATTACCATTGCAGGATGACTTTTTATTGAACTCTTGGGTTCATTGTTTTAGTATTCACGTCTTCCTCTTGGGGTTTTCACACTTTTGCTGAAATACATCCACAAATAACTTACCCAGAAAATGGGTATTGGAAGCCAGCTGTTTAGTCCTTAAGTGTGATAATGACTTGCATTCAGAATTATTGGACTAGATATAGAATTGTAGGTTTAAAATGTTTCATTACCATTTATTTGGAAGGCCGTGTTCACTGCCTGCTGGTATTTGTTACAGGATTGTGCTGATGCTCTTAAGAGCTTTTCTCATTTTCTTCCCTTGCTGTTTTACATCTTGGATGATTTTCTCAATTCCATGTTCCTACTTTTCTTAGGAGTTAGTTTCCAGTCATTTAAAATTTCTCAGAACTCATCCTTTTTCATTGTTTAAAGACAATATCCTGTTCTTGTTTTATGAGTGCAGTTATTTTTTGAACCCCCTTAATTATATTTTTCTTCTTTGTTTATCTTAGTCCTCTTTCATTCAGCAAACTTTAATCAGTTATTTAGTAATCCTACTAAATACTAGTTGTCCATTCATATTTAATGAGGGAATAGTGATTAGGAACTCTGGGTGGAAAGGGAGCTAGAATTGGAGAATTTGTTCTGTGAAGTTTTTTCTAGGTGCTTTGATGCATAGGCTTGTTTTACAATAAGAGCTACAATTAATTTGTCTTTAGTCCCACTTCTCCCGAGCCTTTGGTAATACTGTTATTTCTGAAGCCAGATCCTCTCCCAAGCACAGCAACTTTATCAGCTACAGCCCCCTCTCATATTGAATTTTTACTAGTACTGCCAACTACCCTCCAAAAGGGTGGTAATCCATAGCAAATTATGATGCTTAACAGTATGGAGAGTTAAAAGAGAAACATACCCTTTGGAGGAATTTTGCTTTTTGGAAATTAAGGTAATTATTTGGAATTCTTCCAAGTATTGTACTAATTATAGCTCTCAGACCATATTTGCTTACTAAAAACTTTTACTCGATTCATCTCATTAACTAGATCTACTAGTTCCAAGTGATTTTACATTTGGATATTAGAAAGAGCTCATTCTTAAAAGATAGTCATCAAAACTTAAAATATACAGAAAGATCTGGCTTCAACAAAAAGCTCTGAGGATATGTGGCAATATATTTGAAATAAGCTTATAGCTCCGACGGTTAGAGTTCAGTTTGCCTATGTTGGTTTAATTGTTTAAGTTAACATATCTTTAATCACACCTTTATGGCAGTTATATAGGATAGAGTAGGAAAAAGCCAATTTTGAGTAGATTGCTATACTACTGAGGGCCTGGACTAGGTTGGAGGCAAGTCTGGTGACTGGGAGAATCTTCATGCTGCTGATGGAAGTGGGGAGACTGGTTCCAAACCAATGGATCTCAACACATTAGAATCACTTGGGTAGCTTTGAAAAACTGTTAATGTCCAATCCCAAGGCCAATTAAATTAGCATCACTGGAAAGAATTCTGGAAGAAAAATAAATTATACAAGTTTTTCCTTCTGAAGAGTTTTTGTCAAATCAAGAATGGACTAAACTTGGTCTTGTATCTAAAATATAATGTTATTGTTATTTGCTTGGTTAAAAAAACGTTCCCACATTGTATCTGCTAATGCCTTTTTTCTTTTAGAATAATCTTACCTGTAGTACATATTGTCGAGCTCTGTCCACATCTCCTGGCAAACTGAACCGTCTCATTATCAAAGCATTCATTTCTGGGAACTAACCATAAAGAAAGAAAAATCTATTTATTGCTCCTGGCAGAATCAAATGTTCTAATACTAGTTTGTAACAATAGGAAACAATAGGGAAAAACAAAAAGGTGATTTGTTCTTGTCGGAAGAGCAGTAAATTGTAGCAATTAAAGAAGCAGAGCTAAGAAAGATACCCATTTTCCAAGCCCAGGGACAGGGCGGGGGCACAGTACTCATTCTGATGTTCTGTTCTGTCCATGCCCCACTGCTAAGTAGTAAAATCTCCTGACTTCTTTTATGGTTCTTGAACTTTTGATTGCACCAGAATCACCCCAAGTTTTTAATTCAGTTGGGGTGGGGGAGCATGCATTTCTCACAGGTTCTAGTGTCTGCCAACATTTCCAGAATCACTGGGTTAGGATGAGGGTGGGAATTAGCATTATACTTTTAGTGTTAAATTGCGTGACATTTGTCGAGAATATAAGCTTCTAGAAAGCCAGTTTTGAAAGTAAGAAGTCAAATGTCAAATGTCGACATTTGACATTCTACTTTTAGTATTAAATTGCGTAACATTTGGCCCGGCTGGTGTGGTTCAGTGGTTTAGTGTCCAACCATGAACCAAGAGGTCACCAGTTCGATTCCTGGTGGAGGCACATGCCCAGGTTGCGGGCTTGGTCCCCAGTAGGCGGCATGCAGGAAGCAGCCAATCAGTGTTACTCTCTCATTGATGTTTCCATCTTTCTATCCTTTTTCCTTCCATGCTCGCTTGCTCTCTCTCTTTAAAAAAAAAAAAAAAATCAATAAATTGAGTGACACTTAAAAGCTACTGGGGTTTCTGAGCAGCGGGTATTACAAGCAGAGCTCTGCCTTAGCAGCTTGTGGAGTGGACTGGATCAGTACAGCGGTACTCACTGCTGACTGCACACTGGAATCACCTGGGGGTTAATAACACACTTGCCTGGACCTGCTCCCAAAGACTGATTATATTGGCTTGGGTCTGGCCCTGGCATCAGGATTTTAAAAACTCCGTGTTTTTATTGTGCAGCCAAGGTTGAAAGACCATTGACTTAGAGGAGAGAGAGGTAGAAATACCAGTCAGGCTACTGTAGTAAATTATAAAGAAGACCAGTGTTAAGCTGATAGTAATGAGGAAAAGAGAAAACAGGCACAAAAGGCACTGAAGAAAGAAAAACCTATCTTCTATGACACTTAGCAACAATTTAGGAGAACTGTCACCAATAATAGAACTAGGAAGCCAGGGCACCGTTTTCCAGATCCAGCCTCTTGTGTAGGTGCTGCCACAGTTCCTCAGTGTCTTGGGTCCTAGCCTCCTCATCTATGTCATGGAGGAGCTGAACTACACGATCTGAAATCCAGTAGCTCTAACAGCTTATGGTTCCACAAAGTAAGAAGTCAAATGGTGTTTGGACTTGGATACGTCAGTGCTTACAGCAGTTGCCATAGTTTTTCCCTGGCAGTGAGCCTGAAGGGTGAAATAAGTTGTTATACTGAAACCACCACCACAGTGTTAGTAATCCTAGAAACAAAAATAGGACACACAGAAAACCTCAAACAGATGATGGCAGATGAGGAATTAAGAGTGTTCCTTTCAGAGCTAAGTATGTGTCAGAACGAAGTTCTAAACAGGTATAGGCTGCTAAGTTACTCATAATATTTAAAGAGCCAGCAACCGGTTAGTTATTAAATGAAGACCAATAATTTGCTTTAGTTACTGGTCTTTTAAGAATAAAATAATTTAAGCTTCACAAGAAACAAATCAGGAAAGCTCAAAGCAGTCTATTTTAGCAGTTAAAATTTTAACCACAGAATTTAACAGTTGTTAAGAGAGGCATTTTAAAAAAACATTTTTATTGATTTCAGAGAGGACGGGAGAGGGAGAGACAGAACATCATACAGATGCATCGATTGGCTGCCCCCTGCTGGGGATTGAATAGGAGACTTCTTGGGGCATGGGTCAACACAATCACTGAGCCATACCAGCCAGGCTAAAAGGCATTTAAAAAAATTATCTTGTTGAAAGTATTACAGATACCCCCACCCCTTTCCCCATTGACCCCTCTAGCCCACACCTTCACCACACTATTGTTTGTGTCCATTGGTTATGCATGTAGTCATATAAATTCATTGGTTCATCTCTTCCCACCCACTCTCCCCCTCTTTCCCTCTGAGATTCTATAGTTTGTTCCATGCTTCTATGCCCCTGGATCTATTTTGTTCATCAGCTTATTTTGTTCTTTAGATTCCACATATGAGTGATAGATAGCATGTGATACTTGTCTTTCTCTGACTGGCTTATTTCACTTAGCAAAATATTCTCCAGGTCCCTCCATGCTGTCTCAAAGGGTAAGAGATCCCTCTTGTTTACTGCTGCATAATATTCCATGTAGAAAAGCATTTTAAAAATTAATACCACATTCCAAAATTGGCTTTCTAGAAGCTTATATTCTCAAAGCTGATGCACTACTGTCCTGGGCATCTGGTAAAATCACCTTGTTTATGGTTATGAGTTTTTTCTGCAATACCAACAAGTGTGGTAAAATGTGCTGACTACATGGCTTTTTAATTCCTTTTACTATAAAAAGCATTGATAAAGCAAAATTTGAAAAAAAATATTTGCATTAAATGTGACTATGTCCTTCCTTTGAAACATGTATTGTGTGCAGTTTTACTATGCAAATACTGAACTCTTCCCTAGACTCCTCTGTCCCCTTCATGTGTATTGGAGAAGAAATGAGAAACATAACGGGAAGAACAGTTGCCTGCCTGCAGATTTACTGAGAACTAAGAAAAGTTTTGTTGGCCCAGTCTCTGTTTTTAAAAGTAGGAAAACCACATTCTAACTCTGTGAAATCTAAACTATACCATAAACTAAACTAAAAGGATCAATAAACGAGTGTGCTTAAACAAAACTTAGGTCACTCTTTTTTTTTTTTTTAAATATATTTTATTGATTTTTTGCAGAGAGGAAGAGAGAGGGATAGATAGTTAGAAACATCGATGAGAGAGAAACATCGATCAGCTGCCTCTTGCACAACCCCTACTGGGGATGTGCCCGAAACCAAGGTACATGCCCTTGACCGGAATCGAACCTGGGACCCTTGAGTCCACAGGCCGACGCTCTATCCACTGAGCCAAACCGGTTTCGGCCTTAGGTCACTCTTTAAGGCACCTACTAGTCACAATAGCAGAAGCCTGTGCAGCTGGTGCAGGGGATGGTGATGGTGATGGCAGCTGGAAGTACAGCTATGGTCTGACATTTAGGTCTGGAGACTTAGTAAATAAGAGAAGCAGAGGAAGAAAGGAAAAGGTCTCTCAAAGGATATTTGAGAACTCACTAATGTAGTCTCACACACACACACACACACCACTTCCATTTTGTTTCTGAAGATTTCAAAATCTCAGACCTATATCCTCTTTAAAGATTTAGGCCCTACCCAGTTTGGCTCAGTGGATAGAGAGTTGGCCTGTAGATGGATTTGATTCCGGTCAAGGGCATGTACCTCGGTTGCAGGCTCCTCCCCAGCCTGAGCCCCAGTCGGGGCGTGTGCAGGAGGCAGCCAATTGATGTGTTCCTCTCACATCGGTATTTCTGTCTTTCCCTCTATCTTCCACTCTCTCTAAAAATCAATGGAAAAATATCCTTGCGTGAGGATAAGAAACAAAACAAAACACACACATAAAAGATTTAACCTGAGGTTTTTGTTCTTAAAGAAAATATGTACACACATACTCATGAAAGGACACTGTCCCATTGGAATCTCTAGAAATCTCCAACCTTTTCTTAAACCCCTTGTATCAACTGTTTGTTATCAAGAAACCCCTTCAGAGACTAGAATCTTAGAGGGAAGGCAGGGGAGGCTGGGTGCGTGGGTGGGAAGAGATCAACGGAAGAACTTGCATGCATATATGATAACCCATGGACACAGACAATAGGGTGGTGAAGGCTGGGGTGGGCAGTGGGAATGGGCTAGAAGATGTCAGTGGGGGGAAGGAGGGGACATAGGTAATGCTTTCAAAAATAAAGATTAAAAAAAAGAAAAAGAAACCCCTTCAGAGAGATGTCAAAAATAGTGAATTCCAGAGAAAGTTTCTATCAAGTTGCTGGATCCAACAAATGCCTAGTTCCCCGCGCTAAATTAAAAAGGAAAAGCCACTTCCCAAGGTTGATTGTCTTGGTCCAAGTGAGACTCAGTGTCACAAATGGAAAAGTTCAAACACAGATTTTTCTAATATGCAAACAAAGCTCACCTGCCTATGGACAAACAGTACAAACACCTTACAGCTAACTTCTCCACTAAATGGCTAGGTTAATCACAAACCATGAACGCTGACGCACAGGCTCTGCTGTGAGTGTTGTCAGTGCCTTTTCAGAGCCAGGCCTATTCTGTGGGGGGACCTCCTGGAGACCAGCTCACCAGGCACTAGCATTTACAACAGTGGCAGCAATGCTATACTGTGCAATAACATGAACAGTGGTCTTAGAAGACTTGGAGCGTTTAACTGCCTGCTGTGCTCTTTACTAAATGTTTAATTTTGGCCAAGTTTGAGCATCACTTACTTATTTTTTGTGGATATAATACCACAAAAGAGGATTTGTTAGATTAGAGATAATGTCTAAAAGAATCCTTTGCAAACTATGAAAACAATGTATTTTCGTTAAATGGAAATACTGCACATTCTATGTTATTTTTGGAACTTGTTTTACCCCAAAATTCTGGCCAAGAATCCCTTTTTTTGACAGTGTAATCTTTAGTAGAGTGTAAGCTTATTTGAAAACAATTTATAAATGCACAAGAGACCCATCGTTTGGTCGTCCCTCACTAATCCCCCTGCCGGCCTGGTTGTAGGCAGCCATCTTGTGAGGGTTACTTTGCATATTACCTCTTTATTATATAGGAAGGACTAAGACTGCTTTTTAGTAGACTGTGAGGTGCTTTGGAGAGAGGCCTGTCCCTTAGTCCTCTAGATAACCTCAGAGCCTAGCTAAAGGGATATTGACCAAGTTGGTTGAATCTCGGTGTAATCAGTCCATCTTATTCTTCTTTATTCACATTTACTCCCAGGTTCTGAGGAGTAGATTGATTTTAATTGTGTAGATGGTAACCAGTGACTGATCTTTCTAATCTCGGGCATACCTTTACATGGCTCATGAATACTCTGTTTTTGTGGCTTAATGGTAAAGAAAATGTTCCTCACTCATGCTTTAATGTATATAAGGGGATTTTATCAATTTTTGTCAGAACTTGGCAATGTATTAACATTCTTGAGTTTTGGGCTGGTGAGTTAGTCTCAATAGGAGAAAAGACCCTTTTATAGCACATCTTTCACTTCTCTGCCTCAAAATTCTGAGAGGATGAAGCCCAGTAATGCGGACAGATGCCTCCACAAAGTGGTCCCATATTGCACAGCCCTCACTCCTCCACTGACTGCTGTCCACAGTGTGCTTCCCAAGGTAACCTGGCCCAGTCCCCCAGCCATCACCCTCTCCTGAGAAGAACTGTCCTGGTTTGGCTGTACTAGATTGTGGGGAAAAGATAATATCTCCTTTTGTTGGTCAGAAACAGATCAAAAGCAAGGTCGGTCACTGGTTTCTATAATATTCAAACAGAATCATTGAGTTCTATGGAAGGCATGATTTATCTTTGTAAATTTTGGGGAAGTATAGAGGCAAAATTTCTAAAATACTAAAAGTTACTAAAATTTCAGACCAAAGAGCTAATTTTTAATTTCATGGCATAGTGATGCACATCTTACTGCTTTGCAAAATAATTAAATACTACTAAGATGAAATCTATTAAAAAGATGTCCAAATACAAGCCAACGTCCCACTTCTTCCAAAGTACATTTGGCACAGCCAAAACGTCCAGAGCAGGCTATGGGACAGTCTGCCCTGCAAGTCACTGCAGTATCTTTGAAGCCTCCTAAGCTTTTCATCTATATTAAGAATATGAAGGCAGCTTTACTTACTTCCTTAATTGACAGCCCCTCAATCTGGAGGAAGAAGGAACTATGTGGTTTTAGCAGTGCATTCCACTGACTTCTTGACATTTTGAGGCAGTGCCCGAGGCTCTCTGAGAGCAGCAAACAGTCCCATTAAACTTCTGGAACTGGAGAATTTCTCAGAATTTCTTAAGCTTGGAGGCCCTTCCTGTGCCTTTGTAAGGGGTTCTGAGGCACACCCAAAGTCCAGCCCTATAATCAAATGTGGAAACCACTTTGTCAGTGCTCCAAATACATGGAAATAATCATAATGCTATCTTAAATGCATACAGCACTTAATTTACAAAGTATCTCCATGAGTATTATCTGTTAACCCTCACAACAACCCTAGCATGAAGGTTGTAATCATATCAGTTTTACAAAAGGAAACATAAAGCTTAGAGGTGCAATGATGGACCCCAACATCTCAGTCACAGAGCCAGGATCAAATGTAGATAGAGGTCTCTGACCTAGATGCTTTCCTAAATATTATCTAAACTTCCCATTAGCTGTGCCTGGAGGATACTGGTTCTGTAGGGCTGCACAGCATTGTGTCCAAGGGACTTGTCCAAAACCTACCTGCTGACAAGCAAATAAGACAGGGCCAGTGGCTAACCCGAGCTTCAGATCAGCTGATGTTGGCTTGCCCATCTGCTCAGAACATGAGGTGAAGTCCAGTACATCATCTATTAGCTAGTGAAAGGACAAAAGGAATGTCATAAACACCACCATCCCAACATCACGGCCATGCTTCCCACTGTACTGACAGGCCAGTCTTACAAAGCGGACCAACCTGAAAGGCGATTCCCACATTTTTTCCATATTGATAGGCAATCTCATGCACCACTGGGTCAGGGCATCCTAGGACAGAGACCTGGAACAGAAAAAGAATTCCGAGATAAGTGGCTGGCAGGCAGGAGCAAGGCAGCCAAACACTGCATGGCAGGAGTCAGACATCCGTTCCCTTAAGTAAGAGGCAGTGAGGCTAGATGGTGTACAACCAGGAAATACTGCTATCAGGAGACCAAACATGCGCAAGTACAGCTGACCCTTGAACAATGTGGAGTTATGAGCGCTGACCCCCAGGCAGTAAAAATCCACATATAACTTGTTTTTTTGTTTTTGTTCAATTAATACTCACCAGAGGATGTTTTTTCTATTGATTTTTAGAGAGTGGGAGGGAGGAAAGGAAGAAGGGAAGAGAGAGAGAGAGAGAAACATCGATTGGTTGC
Organism: Eptesicus fuscus; assembly: GCF_027574615.1. Taxonomy (NCBI): domain Eukaryota; kingdom Metazoa; phylum Chordata; class Mammalia; order Chiroptera; family Vespertilionidae; genus Eptesicus; species Eptesicus fuscus. The sequence goes on from NC_072474.1 coordinate 15,831,345, forward strand.
CTCCTGCACGTAACCCAACTGGGCTGGGCATTGAACCTGCAACCCAGGTACGTGCCCTTGACCGGGAATCGAACCTGTGACTTTTTGATGCATGGCTCGACTCTCTAACCACTGAACAACACCGGCCAGGGCCACATATAACTTTTAACTCCCCCAAAACTTACCTACTAATAATCTGTTGACTGAAACCTTAGAAATAACAGTTGATTAATACATATTTTGCATGTTATTAATATTATGTACATTATATACTGTATATTGTATTCTTACAATCAAGTTAGAGAAAAGTGTGAAGAAAATCCTAAGGAAAATACATTTACAGTATTTACTGGATAAAAACCTGCATGTAAGCGAACTCGCACAGTCTAAACCTGTGTTGTTTAAGGGTCAACTATACCTGTGGTCTTAATGAAAGGACTTTAGTCTCAGATAATTTCCTTAAATTCTAAGAAAACTATCCTTTCTCTCCCTTTTTTCACAGGATAAACCCTCTTTCCCACTGCTTAGGAGAAGCCAAGCTACACTAGACCAATTTTGAAATGTGAAATAAAGAGATTTCAATATGTGAAATTCTGGCTTCTAGCACCTGACAGTTGTCCCAATTGTTGGTTTTCTTTGTTATCTTTCTAGTCCTTATTTTTAGGGATATGGTATCTAATATAATCATATACACAAAGATGCCATACATATTTCCCCATTTGTAGTCTGTTTTTAAAATAGGTTTTTAGTGATTCCACTTATTTCTGAAATGTTTGTAATTGCCTAAAGCCTCATGCTTCAAACATAAATATTGTTCTTTCATGATCAAATGATCTTCCCTGGTCCTGCGGTCTCCTCCGTATTTGTTTTCCTTTCCGGTGGGGAGAAGTAAGACTTTTAGCTAAGTCTTTCTTAAAACTCCAAAAAAGTAGCTGGCACCGGCCACCTGCGTGCAGTTCCTACTGCTCTGCTGAGCATGCTGAGCAGGCCCAGGCCCAGTTTTAGGGAACAAAGACAGTAAAAACCAAAACGGGGGAAGGGGAGAGGAAGTGTCTACATTGATCCCCCACAAGAAAGCCAGATCGAGCTCCCAGAAACAAAGGAAGTGCTGACAGAATCGTATCCCATTGTGTAGACATACCATGGTTTCCTCAGCCACTCAGGCATTTAGGTTTCCAATAGTTCACAATTACAAATACTAGGGATATGTTCATCGGACAGGGGAGCAAGGTTAAAGGGCCTTCCCCACTGGTTAAATTTGGGGCAATTGGGCATTAAAATAAATAACAATAAAGGATTATAATCCAAAGAATAAAATAAGAAACCAAGAGTCCATAGACAAAAATCTTCCTTAAAATAGCCCTGGCCCATTTGGCTCAGTAATTAGAACATTGGTCCAGGTTTGATTCCAGGTCAAGAACAAATACCTGGGTTGCAGGCTTGATCCCCAGCCCCTCAGTCAGGGTGCATGTGGGAGGCAACCAATCAATGTGTCTCACATTGATGTTTCTCTCTCTCTCTCTCTCTTAGAATATTTGGAATATTTCTACCCATATATTTCTACATGTAGAAACTTTTATTCAGAGAGCCCACGTTAATTTTGTTTTATTCTAATGATGCTGGAATTTAGGAATAAATCCCACGAAAGTGGGTAGTTCTCTCCCTTGTCCCTCCCCTCCACTCTCTCTGAAAAAAAAAAAAAAAAGAAAAATCCATGGAAAAAATATTCTCAGGTGACGATTAAAAAAAACTTTCTTAGAATAAAATACCAACTCAATGTAGAAATGTGATGCAAAGGAATAATGGAATTATTCATTTGGCAACCAGCGTAGTAATAACTGTCTCAGGAAAGGATTATAAATAGATGCTAAAACCAGAGACTGGGAATTTGAACTTGAAAGTGAAGAAATCTGGCAGGCACCACCCTAATCAGGTGACCAAGTGAACCTCACTAGCAGTAAGGTAAGAGCTGTTCCAGAACAAAAGAGACTACAGATGCACGACAATTAAATGCAACATGAGAGCGTGGATTGGATCTTGGACCAGAAAAAAATTGTTTCCATTTGTTATAACAGTGTTAAAACAATTGGCAAAATCTGAATAAGGTCTATCTGTATATCCTACATAATAAAAGGGTAATATGTAAATTACCATCACTCCGCTATGCCCATGATTGGGCCAGCAGGAGGTGCAGGGGGCGGGACTCGGGGTGGCCGATTGGGCTGGCGGAACGCTGAGCTCGCATCGCCAGCGGCCGCGCGAGCTCAGCGTCTGTGCCATGGCTGTGCTGCGGCACAGAAGGGGCCTCTGGGGCAGCGATCCCACGTCCTGCTGCGGACCATCAAAATCGGGGAGCGAAAGCGGTGTAGCTGGCTGTCTGTCCGCTCCGGCACCAGGCCTTTCGAAAGCCTCGAAAGGCCTGGTGCACCAGCAGACAGACAGTTCCCCTGCGATCGAAAGCGGGGAGCTGTGTGTCCGCTCCAGCACCAGCAGACGCCCTGCCATCAAAAGCGGGGAGCAGGCTGCTAGCAGTGTCTGCGGAGCGCTAGGCTTTGCGGGGCAGTGGATATGGCCTGGATGGCAGGTTAAGCCTAGGGGACCCTACACGTGCATGATTTAATCATGCACTGGGCCTCTAGTTAAATAATAATAACATAACCAAAAAACAGTATTCTATAAATATGACCCACATAAAGTTCTGTGGTGGCACTCTGTATCATTGAAAACTAAATAATAGAAAGACAGCTTATTGATTCCAGCCACATGCACCCACATAAATTCAGAAAAAAAGAGGAAAACTGAATATAGGAATACCATATCCAGTTCTTGGTTCAAATCCCAGCTCAGCCACTGTCAGTCAGACTGAGTAACACTGGATGGCAAACAGACCTCTCAGGTCTCATTCCCATCAGATTTTCTGGAGAACAAGTCATACCTTCACTGGAAAGCTACATGATGTACTTGGCATGACTATGTATATAAATAAATAGCCAATCATTTAAGACTACTTCTATGTTCATATCCAACCAGTGCCACAAAACAATCCTAGATAGCCCTCTCTTAGATTTTATACTATTTCCACTAAAATACTGTGAGTGGTTAAAAACAGAGTGAAGTAATGGTGTCCTTAGTAGAATCCTATCTAATAAAAGAGAAACATGCAAATTGACCATACCTCTGCTATGCCCAAAAGCCAATCAGGAGCAAGTATGCAAAATAACCCAACAAATATGGCGGCAACCACAGAGCTGGAGCCAGCCGGAGGCTTGGGTTGCCCCTGGCAATGGAGGAAGCCAAGCTTCCTGCCTGCCCTGGCTGGCCCTGGCCTCCGCTCAAGGCTACAAAGTTTCAATTATAGAAGATAAATAAATCCCAGATACCAGGGCCTCCACTTGGGTCGCCGGGGGGCGTGGCTGGCCTGCAAACCACCACAGGCCCCTTGCCCAGGCCGCCCCACACCCCAAGGGAACCCCCACCCTGATCTGGGACATCCTTCAGGGCAAACCAGCTGGCCCCCACCCATGTACCAGGCTTCTATCCTATCTAATAAAAGAGTAATATGCAAATTGACCATCACTCCAACACACACAAGATGGCTGCCCCCATGTGGACACAAGATGGCCACCACAAGATGGGCTGTTGGGAGGGACCAGGCCTGCAAAGGAGGGCAGTTGGGGGTGATCAAGCCTGCAGGGGAGGGCAGTTAGAGGTGACCAGGCCGGCAGAGGAGGGAAGTTGGGGGTGACCAGGCCTGCAGTGAAGGGCAGTTGGGGGGGACCAGGCCTGCAGGGGAGGGCAGTTAGGGGTGACCAGGCCTGAAGGGGAGGGCAGTTAGGGGTGACCAGGCCAGCAGGGGAGGGCAGTTGGGGGGGACCAGGCCTGAAGGGGAGGGCAGTTAGGGGTGACCAGGCCAGCAGGGGAGGGCAGTTAGGGGCAATCAGGCTGGCAGGGGAGTGGTTAGGCATCAATCAGGCTGGCAGGGGAGTGGTTAGGGGGTGATCAGGCTGGCAGGCAGAAGCGTTTAGGGGAAATCAGGAAGGCAGGCAAGCAAGCAGTTGGGAGCCAGCAGTCTTGAATTGTGAGAGGGATCCAAGGATCGGGCCTAAACGGGCAGTTGGACATCCCTCGAGGGGCCCCAGATTGGAGAGGATGCAGGCTGGGCTGAGGGACACCGCCTCCCCCTTGCACGAATTTCGTGCACCGGGCCTCTAGTGAATTATAAACTGCTAAATTTCTTTCAAGTTTTATAACATCGTGAAATTCTATTCTCTAATAATCCTGATGTTTAAATTCTCTTTATCCCCTCTTTTTGGCATCTGTAATTTGCTTTGCATGCATTCTTCTGGAGTCCACATATACTTGCATTTTAAATACTAGGGCTATATAAAAATAGCAATTTTGAAAACATAACACCTTTGGAATATATCTACCCATATACACTTACATATGTAAACTTTTATCCAGAAAGCCCACACTGATTTTGCTTTGTTATTCTAATAGGCTGGAATTTAGGAATACATCCCATGGAAGTGGGTAGTTCTGGGATGATGCCAGCATGCCTCCTAGTGGACAGAATAACACATTTCATATTTAATAGGGTGAGCCATGTTAACATTCGCATCCACTGCTCACTGGCTAATCTGTGAAGAACAAGGTGCTCTTTATAAACCAATACATGTGCTACAATGTCTTGGCTTCCTAAGCAGAGGTCTGTGACCACAATTAAGCCTTTCTTGGATGAATTGGGCCCATCTCCTTGGCCCTTTCATAGGATTTAATCACTGAGGGCATTCGTTCCTGTGCTGGCTCCAAGTGGTGCTGCTGCCACGTGCCTATGGGATGTCCACTTTATGTGGACAACGATTCTCAGTGTTTCTAGTTCCAACAGTCTCTCTACCTGCTAGTGCTTCTAACCGCAGGCTCAAGTTGGGGAAACCATCAGCAAGCTTCACTGAACATACCAGGGAGCCTCGTAAGGATGGATCTTGATCTTCACAGAAACTTTGGTGATCAAAGGTATGATCAATTAATGGAACAGCTTTATGGACCCTTTTAAAGAGGTCATTCTTTTAGTTGGCATTTGTGTCTATCATATTTTCATCAATCTCTCTCTTTTTTAATCCTTATAAAGGATATTTTTCCCATTGATTTTTTTTTTAGAGTGGTGAGGAGGAAAGAGGGGGGAAGAAAAAGAGAGGAGAGAGAGAGAGAAGAGAGAGAGAGAGAGAGAGAGAGAGAGAGAAACATCGATGTAAGAGAGACACATCCAATGATTGCCTCCCACACGCATCCCAACCAGGGCCCGGGATCAAGCCTGCAACGAGGTACATGCCCTGGACCAGAAATCAAATCAAAGACCCTTTGGTCCATGGGCCAATGCTCTAACCACTGAGCAAACAGGCCAGGGCACATCTGTCTCTCTTTTTTTAAAAAGCTTTCAATTTCTTGGAAATAAAAATAGCCCCTTTAATAAAGACAAAAGTGGCTGAAATCATGGCCAACATGTTCTACATAATTTACATTCCTTTGGGTTTCAATTAGGTCTTTTTTAGGAAGAAAATGTTGTCCTTGTTCTTTTCTGGCTCACAATTATCCATTTCTTGACACTTTTCAAAATAGAGACATGATTGGCAAGGGATTTTTTTACCCGAGGCCTGAGGAAAGGCTCTTTAACTGTAATTATGTTAAGAGTGGATCATGACAGCAATTGACATTTGCCCCTTACTGGTTTTCTTTCTTGTTGCTTTAATTACAAGGGTCTATTACTTGCCCAGGTTTCATCTCTGTTACATCTGTTAGGCTGAGACATATAACAGGGATAATTCTATGGAGAGAACTCTCATTTTTTATGGGCTAGCACTGGACACCACACATTATTAAGGACAATGCTAACTGAGCTTTAAAAAAAAAAAAAGTATGGACAGCGGAGGAAAGACCAGGGAGAATGCTAAGTAAAGAAAATGTTATGGTTCACAATTTATATTCTGAAGAAAAATGGCTTGTTTATATTTCACATAAAAATAATGGGAGAATCTACTACTCATAAAAACACACAAAACACTAGTACAATATCGTACAATAGTTAGACATTTTTTCCTGGGTAACACAGCACTTTATAACTTTTTAAAGGTACACTTTTTATGGGACAGCAATCATGAAAAGAATTACTCATAAGCTGTCCAAAAGATAACATAGTTTGGAAATTAGATTTAGTGACTAAAGCTTATTTGGATTAAACACTTGCGGGGGGATGGGGGGGAGGAAGGGGCGGGGGAGATAAAAAGTGAATATCTGCATGGCAAAAGAAGACAGAAATATGAAAACAGCAGAAGTTCTCCACTGTTTGGGGTTAATTCTTTTCTCAATGACCTCTTGGGGTTTGTGGTACTATTTTAAGGTTCTCCAGTGAATTTTTTTCTAGGAGAATTAACTCCCAAGAAAGAGCTATGAGGCTTTTTTTTTTTAACTTGAAAAAAGACAGAACGTACATACTGCTTTACAACTGTTGGCTATCAGACTTGCAGTCTTCTTGAAGGTCTTTTCAAGGTAGTGTGCAAATCTTTCATTCTCATTCTCTTTTGACCCTAGCTGAAGAAATTCACCTAAAAAGAAGGAAAGGGGTTATTTGAGACATGGTTTTATTACCCAGCTACATACTAAGATGGAATAAAAAAAGAAAAGTCGGAATTAACCTACCACGCACCAGATCTTCAATAACTTGGGTTAAAATAGATATAACAGTTGTGTTTCCAATTCGTGCCAGAGCTATAGATGCTGCAGAAAGAATCAAATCTCCAGCAAGAACAGCCTAGAAAAGAAAAAAACCTTTCAGAGAAAAGTGTCAGGGCAAGGGTGCCAACAATGAAGCTGACTTCTCAGAAGCTACAAACAGAATGAGAGGAAGGGGCCATCATAGATGTAAGTTTTCCCCTCCCTCTTGCTCAACAGGATTTTGTGAAAACTTCCAGATTTGGGACATTGTTTGGACTGGATTGGCTCTCAGAGCTTACCCAGCCTAGCTCCCCACTTCTGACCTGAAGAAATGATGCCGGGAGATGGAAAGCATCTGACCCTCCAGCTTCATCCCTAGCCCCTCCAAGAGCAGCTGCTTCCAGCTTAGTTATGCTGGACCACTCCCTCAAACCACCTTGTTGTGCCTTTGCACTTACTGCTGCTTCTGCCCCCAAGTCCTTCCCCTTCTTCCTCCAGCGCTCCTTTGTGTGATTAGCTCAATGGCACCGGGTTCAGCTCCCACTAAGCCTGGTCAGATGTCTCTTCTGAGGGAGCAGAGCACCCTGCACAATGCGTACGGTGCACTTTTCCTCAGTCGGTGAGTCCCTATGTACTGAAGTGCTTGGGGGTCCGGACTGATAATTACCCCAGCGAGGACTTGGCCTACCCCAGCGCAGGGCACAAAACACACTTTGCTCAATGAAAACGAAACTAAGGCACCTGGGCTCCAAGTTCAATGCTCTCTGCACTGTATTACACTGCCGCTCATTTCGACACAAAATAGTTTTTTCACGGAATATTAGATAATCAGTATTTTTCCAATCTTCTTTAATTGTGAGATGTCCATACAGTATTTGCAACTAACTATAAATTAAACATAATTGAATTACAGGCTAGAATCAAATACACTAACTTTCATACCAAAAGATATGCCCAAGTGTTATGTTACAGAGTAACTAGTTATAAATGCTAGAGTTCATAGAAATTTTAATTTATAGAATTTTCAACAAACCACATTTTAAAGCTTTATTGTCTACTCTTCTCTAGTATCTAAAATTAATGCTGTTCACTATGTTTACCAATGAATTATCATTTTATATAACATATCTTGATATAACTATACATATATGAAGCCATTTTATAATTATGAGATATATGTGCACATATAGATCCGTCCATCTATACTACATCATTAGCAGATCTCTAAGCTTCTACCTCTTTCCTCTCCTGGCCCTCGGCTTCCTGGAGGCAAAAGTTCTAGCACATGGAACTGAAGCTGCTAGACTGGGCTTCCTGGCGTGAGGGGTTAAAGGCAGGCATGTCTGGGAACTCAGGCAGGGAAATGGGGGCTCATAGAGGTGGCACTGTGTGACTTTTAAATTTTTTATTTTATCACTATCATAGTAGTTTGGATTGAGGGACAGAAAAGGGGAGATTGGCAGGTGGCTTCGTGCAGGGCAGACCAGTCTCACAGCTCAAGGAGGCAGATGGCAGCGGGAACCACCTTCCTTCACCCACACTCAGAAAGAGGCCCCCAACAATGGAGGCTGTTATAGAGGGGACTGGTCAAGGAGAAGACCTTCATTTGTTCTCTTAATCTTCTTCCCCAACCAAGAGCCCAAATTAGGCTTTAAGAATAGGCCCTGAACACTGACAGCTGACCACCAGGACACATCATAGAGTTACCCACAACCTTTTCAAAACAAAACTCTACCCTCTCTTTACCAATGTTCTGATGAATGGAATTCTGTCAATGAGACACAAAACCTTTAATCTACAATTTGAAATCAAAACCTCACAGCCCTAGCCGGTTTGGCTCAGTGGATAGAGAGTCTGAAGGGTCCCAGGTTCAGTTCCCAATCGGGGCACATGCCTGGGTTGCGGGCTCGATCCCCAGTAGGGGGTGTGCAGGAGGCAGCGTGTCAGTGATTCTCTCTCATCATTGATGTTTCTATCTCTTGCTCCCTCTCCCTTCCTCTCTGAAATCAATAAAAAAATATTTTTAAAAAACTTATCTTAAAAATGGAATTGCAGGACTCGATTACACAACAAAGTGAAGGACATTAATGCAAAACTAGCATGTGAAGATAACAATGAACACACATTTCTTCTCTTAATAAGGGCAAAGAGAGCACAGCAGGAGCCAAGTACCATGCATATGTGCGCGAGGGGAAGGCGAGAGGAAACCTTTCCCGTCAGTGTTAGGTCTGCGCTCACAGGCGGGCAGCATGGAGGAGTGTGTGGGGGAGATGGCTCCCAGAGGCCTGCACATCGTCACTTTTATTTGTTCAACTGCATCCCCATCCTTTCAACCCATGCCTGAAGCAACTCCAGCAACACTCTCCGTTTTGCATAGCTCCTTCAAAAAATGCTAATAAAATATACAGAAATATGTTTTAAAATGTAATATATGAACCAACCCCAATTATAGAGCCTCTATTTCAAAAGGTAAAATTTTCATTGTAAAAGAGTACCTTTGGTATATATTTAAAATTTTTTTATTTTAAGAGTTTTATTTACTTACGTTTTTAAAGTTTTATGACACTCTCATAATGTGGCAATCAGTAAGTGGTTAAGGAATTAAGCCGAATCTGAGCCCAAAAGTAAAATGTATGATTCCTCATGAAATAAGCTTTTTGGATACCCTCAGAAACCACTTTCCTTATAATCAAATGAAATTCTATAGAAAACTGAGAATAACCAGAAATATTATTTATTTTTCTGTGGCATTATCTATTACAAAATACCTATATAAGGTAGGTCATGGCCTTGATCATGTTGCTCAGTGATTAAAGTGTTGGCCTGTGCACCAGAGGTTTGATTCCCGCCCCATCACAGTGCTTGCAGGAGGCAACCAAACAATGTCTCCCTCCCTCCCTCCCTCCCTCCCTCCTTCCCTCCTTCCCTCTCTCCCTCCCTTCCTCCCTCCTCAAGCTTCCCTTACACCCTCTCTAGAAATCAATGAAAAAAATATCCTCTAGTGAGGATTAACAAAACAAAACAAAACAAAAAACACACAAAATAAGATATGAATACTATTCTAAAAGTTGGTAGACCACATTTGAAGAAGCATAATTTTTTAATGAGACAAATATGAAAAATAAATGTAATCTAAAGAACATTAAAAAACAAATAAAAACCATACCTTCTTTTCACCCCAGATCTTATTAACTGTGTGCTTTCCTCTCCGAGAACTGGCATCGTCAATGACATCGTCGTGAACGAGGCTGGCAGTGTGGATCATCTCTGCAATTAAGGCTATGGAGCGCTGGCTGGCTTGCACATCTCTAGTTAACAGAAAGTAATGCTTTTTAACAGATACCGCCTATAACCTTCTCAGCATTCATCTTGTGAAAACTGGACATCAGATCTAGGACAAAGAATTTTATTTCTCTAAGAGAAACGGTAGAAAACTTTTAGCTTTCCTACAGAGACATTTCTATCACTTGGAGAACATTTGTTTTATGCCAAGATTATGTTTTACTCGAGGCCCGGTGCACGAAATTCATGCATGGGTAGGGTCCCTAGGCCTGGCCGGCGATCAGGACCAATCAGGGCCTTCCAGCTGCTGGCCAGGGACTCCCTTCCTGGGCTGCCAGCTGCTGGCTGGAGCCTTCCTTTGTTCTGCACCCCCCCCCCCTGGTGGTCAGCACACATCATAGCAAGCGATAGAACTCCCGGTAGAATTCCCATGGGAACACTTTGCACATTAGGCTTTTATATATATAGACTAGAGGCCCGGTGCAAGAAATTCATGCACTGGGGAGGGTGTCCCTCAGCCCAGCCTGCACCCTTTCCAATATGGGACCCCTCGGGGGATGTCCAATTGCAGGTTTAGGCCCGATCCCTGTGGAATCGGGCCTAAACCTGCAGTTGAACATCCCTCTCACAATCCGGGACCGCTGGCTCCTAACCGCTCACCTACCTGCCTGATTGCCCCCTAACTGCTTCCTTGCTGGCCTGATTGACACATAACTGCTCCTCTGCGGGCCTGATTGCCCCCAAATACCCTCCCCTGCTGGACTGATCACCCCCAAGGCTTTTATTAGTATAGATATGACCCTGCACAGAAAATTTTACTAACCCTGCTTTACAATAAGGGCTTGACGATTGAATCATTAGGACCAGACACCAAGATTTCCTTTCTTTGAATAGTGGAGGGAATACTTATCTTGTCTTTAAGTTGCCCAGAAATTAAAATGAGATAATGACTTAGAAAAGTATAAAAGCACCATATAAAGACAACTGTCTTTTAATGAAGTGGCAAAATGAAAAACACTTTTTATTCTCCCCTTCCTTCCTTTACAGCTTTTATTTAAACTTTGAAATTTATAAAAATTTCACTCCAATTTTCATTTCTTTACATTCAACATTATTTTGTATTGGTTTCAGGTTTTATATTAGTTACAGAATAGTGATTACAAAATCATATACTTTACAAAGTGTTCCCTGATATTTCTAGTACCCACCTGGCATCATACCATCATTACAACACTACTGACTATATTCCCTATTTAAGTGACAATGGGTTTACAGGTTCCTTTCAGTCTTTCTTTTGTGTTGCTCATCCTTCCTTTTCTTTCTCACTTCTTCCCTCATTTTCTTTATATAGTATCTCAATTGGCCATCAAAGCTCAGTGAAGGCACTGGGACACGCTTCATCCATTTTACAGACCAGGAAACTGAGGCCAATTCCAGTTGGCTGTGGAACTTGACTCAGCACACAGGAAGCCCTCAGAGCCATGCTCTTTGCGCTTCCTAAGGGGCAGCCGCCCAGCAAACAGAACAAACCTTCCAGTCAGGCTTCCCAGCCTCTTTCTCGAGCACCTCTTCATTGCGGATGCTCCACATTCTTTCCTCTCCCCCCATTCTTTACTGCCCCCCCTTCTCCGAAGCAGGTGGAAGGCTTCCCACTCACTGCCTAGGCATGCTCTGCTATGGGGCAGGTTGTAGCGAGCTTGCTTTTGGGTGAAGGCAGGAGCAGTAGTCACTGCCTCTGAAGTGTGAAGGCCGCCTGAGCGAGGCCCATTAGCACTGGGAGCTTCTCTGAATCACGTCAGTCAGTCCAGTACCCTGCAGTGCAGCACCCCTTCACTGAGGTGGCTCCATCCCTCAACCCCCGCCTCAGGGGTCAGGGTCCTTGTCCCTCTGCCCGGGAGTCCTTCCATGCCCATTGATCCCTGGCTGGGCCCACCCACGTCTTGGGGCCACTGCAGAACCTCTGTCTCTCTGCAGATGAGGCAGATTCCCTTGGTCTCCGTGAAGCTATGAATCTGTGGCCAGAGGCCAGGTCTGGGTCTCAGCAACCCCATGCCTGCAATGTTCCCAGGGACCCCCAGGAGCGGCTAGGCGGTCCAGCCTTGCCTCCCCGGGGTGGCAATGCTCCCAGGGACCCCCGGGAGCGGCTAGGCGGTCCGGCCTCGCCTCCCTGGGGCGGCGTTGAACCCGGACCCCTCCTGTGCCTTCTGGTGCTGCCCACCCCACCGCCTCCCCGGCCATGGCCTGGTACCTCGTGGGCGGTGTCTGGTGCTGCCCGCAGGGCCTACTCCACTCCTGATGGACCCGTACCCCGGAAGCAGGCCATGGTGCTGCCCGCCCTGCCTTCGTATGCAAATTAACCGCCATCTTTGGTGGGTTAATTTGCATACTCACTCACTCTGATTGGCTGTGGGCATAGCGAAGGTACGGTCAATTTACATATTTGTCTATTATTAGGTAAGATGGATACTGCATTAAGAAGTAGAATGCATATGATTAACAAAAAGAGGATAAACATCGCAGAAATCTTGCCATCAGGCTGAAGAATCATCCTTCTGTCTTATATAGTGATCTTGGTCAGCTGATCAAGTTTACAATTAGGTTACAATTAAATTTTAGAGGTGAGATAGGTGAGAAGAATTTTTAAAAAGTGTATCAGAGAACCAACAGTCAAGATGTTCAAAGCTTTTAATACTGTCTTAAATGCTTAGTAAGAAGACCCATCAATAACCAAAATAGAATTTTTGTAAAAATGTTCTTCCAATTTATATTTAAACTTTACATTAGAAATTTCTACTTTTGTTTTCCAGATTTAACACAAACTATAGGATAAACACTCTCAAGAAGATACACAGATGTTGAGTTTTACAGTTAAAAGGGAATGCACCCCAGTCTCTTTTTAATCATCATTATCACCATCACCATCTATGAGAATTTTTAAAAACTGAATTTAAAGAAAATCAGACTGGAGAAATAGTCAACTGAATTTTCATAACCTGAAACATACGCTTGACTTAAGCACATGTTAACCAAATGTTTCACTTATCCCAAGAGCTTACTTTTCAACTATTATCAAGTTATCTCTTAGGGGAGAGAAAAGTGAGAGGGATACTAAAATATGACTTTTTCTTGAAAAACCTAATCTTGAACATCTGTAAAAGATAGTGCTCATTCTGATTCCTCAAACCTGGCAGAAAAACAATGAAAAATGAAATGTACTTACATTAAAGATGCTGGAATTTAACTACAAACACTAAATCAGCAAAAGAATATCTCTTGATTTTGCTTTAAATACAATTTTATAATGTGATACCTCACCGGCTCCTCTGACCTAAGATGTTAGAACTAAACCTCAGAAGCTTTCAACTACTTTTAGCTCTGAAATCAATTGTGAAGTGCTGCTCATTATTTATTAACATGTCACAATCAGAACAGTTTAAATACTTCCATATCACAACACATTCTTTCAAGAGGGAAAAAGTAAAGCAACAGAAGGCAGGGAGAAGTCATCCTGTAAAACCACTTTCTTAAAATACGAAAATGGCGGTTCGGACGGCTCCTACGAGCTGTTCTGAATCCCTCAGGAGACACTCACAGAGGCCAGAGTAGGAAGCTTGGGCCTTATGTATTCTTCAGGTAAGTTTATTGAGCCCTATCTTATTTGAGTTTAATGCATAGAAAATATATAGACTTTTACAGTTGTTGTTTTTTAATATACAAAACACAAAAGGCTAGTTTTTAGAATATTTTATCAGCTGGATTTCTAATAAAATATACACTTCCTACTGGTTAGTAGTGGAACTACCTCCAAAAACTGTTAAGGCCTCTAGCCTTTCTCATGCACTCATGAGTTGGGTACCACTTTCGTTCCCATAAGCCGTGCCAGCAGACAGGGGTTCCTCCTGGGAACCTGCACTACAATGGCAGTGCTCACTGACACTAGAGTTTTTGTGAAGATATTAAAACAATAAAGATTTCTTAAAATATATTTTAATTTCATAGACGATATGAGTATATGAAAATGGCATTTTGCATGGCTAAATTCTCAACAGATGAAATCAAGATTCTTGCTTAGAATGTTATTTGGCATAGAACAAACACCACATTTTAAATGCTTTATAATTTTATCTCATGCACTTTTCCCTATACAATTAGATTTTAATGTGTGTCAGCTTCTATCTGGAAAATACTGCCACTGCTTATGCATAGCACAGCATAATGGTGGGGCAGATACCCAAAATTTACAGACTGTAGGAAAGTCTCACACTATCTTTAAGATGAAATTTCCAAAGTGCCACACTGAGCCATGCCTTCAAAAAGCTGGGCATCATGTCTACTTCCTGCCGTGAAACAGCTGCCACACCCTCCCATCCTCTTGGAGAGGTGCTAAGAAAGCCAGACAGGCGAGCAGAGGAGGCCTGAGTCTTGAAAGCTGGCTATGTCCTCTGTACATCACACCTGAAAGAGTGTGTATGATTCACACCTTTAGGACACTTGTCTTTCCTTCATTAAAATTAAAACAAAAATTTTTTAATGAATAATTTTAAGCAGACAAAAATAGATATAATAATATAATGACTTCCCCCACACACTCCATCCAGCTTCCATGTGATTTAAAAAAAACTGTTTTCCCCTATTCAGACTAATACATAATGTGAAGTCTGAAACAAATTACAAGCAAACCCCCAATGAGGAAAAATTGTCTATAAAAAGAAATATCAAACCTTGGCAATGTATTTTGTTGGGTTGGAAGCAAATAAATTAATAGCAAACGTGGTTTCACTTTAACAACAGAGACAGAGAGCTCCTATTCCCAAATCTAGAGGTTGTACACACACAGAGTTCTCGAGTGGCATACGAAAGGCTCTAGTTCTATTTTAAAATGCTCTTCTCTTTGTCTCTCCTGACAATTCTAAAAATTAGTGTTTCACTTTGATTTTTAGAACTTTGACAAGCTCACTGTTTCTTAAATATCTATCCCTGGTCCACCACATGGGAATCAATACTCTAAAATGCAGGCAAAGGCCTCAGACACTGAATCACAATCTCTAATGGTGGGGCGCAGGAACTGCATTTTTAAAAAGCATGTCAGGTGATTCTGATGCACAAAGTTTGGGGAACACAACTCTGTCTAGTGGGAGTAATAATTTAGTTTTTTGTAAGCCAAATGGAAGCTTTTCTTAAAGGTTTTGGTACAGGCTCAACCTTTGCTGATCCACTGCAGCACCACCTATAAAGGGTGGGAAAGTGGAATGAGGGTCTGTCCTAGCCCTATGGGGGACCTGAACCTTGGGGCATCAGTTCAGAGGTCCTGTGCTAAGGACCTCCCAAGTCTCTTCACAGCTGGAGAGCAGAGGCTCCTGCTCTGAAAAACCATCATGGGAGGGAGGCCCTTCTCTCTTCTCATCCTCTGCGTCACTAGGAGTCTTAAAGATATGATTAGAATCTCATCAGTTCGGCTCTCAACAAACTCACTATTTAAAATGCAAATGAAGTCTGTCTTTACACAACTCTCAGGATGTGAACTGCATTTCCTAAATCCTTGATAAAGACACATATGTTCAAGTTTTCAGTATGCTAATCATATGTCCATACAGACTACCTTTATCTGCCACTGAATTGACTTGCTCCAAGTCTGGGTCCTTGAACTACTGAGACTGTGGAACGTGTTCTTTACGCTCTGGTCCGCTCTGTCACATCCATCTTTCTCAGCAGGCAAAACCACACCAGGCCCAGCTCTCCATTTCTCCCCAAACCCCTCTCTGCTTTAAGTGTCATGGAACTAACAGCTAGATATTTAGCTCAGCAAGAGCATCATCTACAAGAGTCCTGCGGGGCGGGGGGGAATTTAGGAAGGGTCCTTATTCTCAAGGAATTGGGGCTTAGAGAATATTGTAGCTGGGAAACTACTATCCAAATGCATGCCTCCCTCATGGCTCACAGCCTCGCGCCAGACATGGGCCTCTGCCCTGTGCCTTCAGAAAGCCCTGCTCTGATCACCTAAGGGGGGAATGACACTGCAGCTAAGACGTTCCTGGAGAGGGCAGTCTTGAACTTACTTTTTAAACTAGCAATGCCTTCTCTGTGTTATGTTCTCCCATGTTTTCTGCAATCAACGGTTTGTATAGTTTAGTAAAGCAAGCTGAGAAAACTTTCACCTACGGGGATAACGGCTGACAGGAGGTAGAGCAGTGCAGACTATTTTCCTGTTCGTGTTATCTCTGAGGGTGATGAACTGTATTGAGTATTAATCTGAGAAATAAAAAATATAAACACACATTTTCCCTAGATGAGTTGTTTTTAACCAGGGATGGTTTTTTCCCCAGGGAACATCTGGCAATGTCTGGAGACACTATGGGCTGTCCTCAGCTCGGGGGAGGGGACACTACTGGCAACTATGGATAGAGGCCAGGGGTGCCACTCTATGCTACATCTTAGGTCAATGCACATTGACAACCCCTCCCTCCACAAATAAGGTGGCCCCAAACTCCAGCCGGGCCAATGCTGAGAAACCTGCTCTAGAGTCTAGACCACATGCGATGCACTTGAGTCTGGCTCGGAGGGAGCACTGCTGCGGCTCTGCCTTCTAAGTGAATTGGAACTGGGCCGGATGATGGTTAAAAGGTCGCTGCCAGAGATTTCCCTGCTTGTTCAAACCATCCTGGGAGCTCGCCGAAAGTCTCAGGGTGATTGGGGCACCAAACTGTGGTGGGCAGAGGGAGCACCCGCTAAGAAGCAACATCTGATGCTCACTCTTACAGCATCCTTAAATTTAGTGCTGACAAAGGCATTCTTTAAAATATATGTTGAACCAATGAACTTGTATGCATATATGCATAACCTGTGGACACAGACCTGGGGAGGGAGGATGTGAACAGGCTGGAAGAGGTTAAGTTAATGGGGGGGGGGGGGGTGGAAGGAGGATCTATATAATACTTTCAACAATGAAGATTTTTAAAAATAAAATAAAATAAAAAAAAGAAGGCAGATCCTGGCAACTCACTAACATTAGATCCCCCACCATACCCTATGTAAGAGCTTGTTTGCAATGAAATGTCAAGAGTGGCATTTTCAGAGTCTTAACATCTGCCGTTCTCTCAGATTGCCACCTATCTGATTAATAAACGCACCATAAATATTCAAACAAACAAATAAAAAATGGTTGAAGATGGTAAATTTTACATTGTATGTATTTTACCAAAATAAAAAATGTGAAAAAAATCAGAAAAAATAGTGTGTTGAAGAAAGGGACTATACTACACATGTTCGACCCTAGGGAAATGTCTAAGTACATTATGGTCTACTGGAATTTCCATCAATAGAATACATGATGTAAAAATAACAACTAAGAAAACACTGCGGCACCATGATGAAGACTTTAAAAAAAATGGTAAGGAACAAAGCAGAACTCAAAATTATTTGCATACTGTGGGACTGATTGGAAGAGGGCGGGGCAAAGGAAATGATAAAGACAGCAGCGTTTGGTAATATGGGTACATCCTCTTTCCTTTTAAGACTTCCTTTAATACTAAATGTTGCTGTTGTTTTAATATTTTAAAATCTAAATATATTCAAAACACAAAAGCTAAGGATCCACAGTCAAAATGACTTTTTTAAGGCCCAGACAGGCAGGCGCTGCAGGGGGTGTGGTGCCCAGAATCATGGCAAAGCTTATCACTTCATACCCATCCCATCAACCTTTGGACTAACTGGCCCGTGTGGACAACGATTACATGTATGCATACATCCTGGTAGTCTCTACTTCTGAACAAGAAAACTAAATCTGACTTTCAGACTTCTTTCTAAAATGCTTATTTACAGCTGAAGTCGTTCTTCCATCGACATGAAAAAGGTGGAAAAGGAAGGTGCCCAGACCAGATGCCAGAGTGACTTAGTGGCTCCTACTCAGAATCGAGTCATCATACATAAAGTGAATTCTTAGATGCATGGTACACCTTAAGCAGGAAGCTAAACGGTGACCTTCGGGAGGAAGACCTGCCAAACAGAAGAGGACAGAGCAGCAGAAGTAAACGACTCACCGGGAGTTGTTATAATGGCTATTACACGCTCGGGCCATTAGCACCACGATAACTGGTCGAAAGGCTTTTCCTTTTCCATCAAAGTAGTACTCAGACATTTCCTTAAGTTCTATTGGAGATATGAGCAGTTCCTGAAATAAAGAGTCTCTGTGTCAATATGGCATCATAACTGCATAAAAAGTCACCAGGATTTCTTTTACAAAACATGGATTTGATTTTGGTGCATTCATCCGAATTGAGAAATTCAACACTCAGCTGGAAAAGGTTCCTCAATGGCATGGCCCAAACCCTGGCTGCCCCGTGACTGGGCCACAAGCAATGCCTGGCTTGACTCCAAGTAGCCTAAGTGCAAGAGCAGGCGCTGCCCAGTGACTCCAAGAGGCAGCAGCAAGGGGAGGAAAGCTCGGGTGACCCAGGCCAGCAGCCCAGTGACAGCTGGAGAAGGGGCAGGGGCTGGCAGCAGTGTGGAAGGAAACGGAGGGGAGGGGACAAAGACAGGGAGTTTGGGAGCCAGTGGCGGTGGGGAGCCGTGAGGCAGGGCAGGGCTGTCCTGGGAGGGAGAAGCTGTGCTTCGGGCAGGAAGGTAAGTGGTGGCTGGGGAGCAGCGGCGGCAAATTCAAAAGGGAAGTGTAAGACGTGGTTTGTCTGATGAGAGGGGCTTACAAGTGAGCTGGGGAGACAAAACTTTTTTTTTCCTTTTTTTAAACTGATCTTGGAGAGAGAGAACAACATTGATTAGTCGTTCCACTTACTTACACATTCATTGGTTGATTCTTCTATGTGCCCTGACCTGGGATGGAACCGCAACCTCGGTGTATCGGGACAACATTCTAACCAACTGTTTTTTGTTGTTTGTTTTTGTTAACCCTCACCTGAGTGTATTTTTCCATTGAGTGGAAAGGAGGGGGAGAGTCAGAAATATCAATGTGAGAGAGACACATGGATTGGTTGCTTCCTGCATGCGCCCCATGCTCCCCAACCTGTTGGGAATCGAGCCTGCAACCGAGGTACATGCCCTTGACCAGAATCGAACCCATGACCCTTCTCCACGGGTCAACGCTCTAACCACTGAGCAACTGGCTAGGGCTAACCAACTATCTTAAAAAAGAAATATTCAGTAAATAACGCAGTCATATCCTACCTAATAATAGACAAATAAGCAAATTGACCATACCTTCGCTATGCCCATGATTGGCCAAGAGGCGCGGAGGGGCGGGACTCGGGCTGGCCGGGGTAGCTGATTGGGCTGGTGGGAAGCTGAGCTGCATTGCCAGCAGCAGCACGAGCTCAGCATCTGCGCCATGGCTGTGCTGCGGCACAGAAGGGGCCTCTGGGGCAGCGAGCTGACGTCCCGCCGCGTGGACCATCAAAAGCAGGGGAGCTGAGTGCCTGAGCGGACAGGCACTCAGCTCCCCCACAATCGAAAGCAAAAGCGTGGGAGCTGGGTGCCTTTCCGCTCAGGCACCAGGCCTTTCAGAAGCCTCCGGCGCCTGGTGCACCAGCGGACAGGCACCCAGCTCCCCGTGATCGAAAGCGAAAGCGTGTAGGGGACCCTACACGTGCATGATTCAATCATGCACTGGGCCTCTAGTCTTGAATAATGCTGTACATTAAATACACTGTAAGTTCTAAGTAGGCGAGAGCAGTGTTGGCTAAAAAAACTAAACATTTCCCGGAGGAGATCAGCTTTGACCTGGGATTAAGGAGAAGTAGGGCTTTGATTTGTGAAGAGGGGAGATCCTTCCAAGTGATGGAGGTGTTTGTGTTTTACCTGCTGTACAAGGACTTGCTGGAACTAATCACAGCTGATCCCCCAGAAGCAGTGGGAGCTAAAAATGGACCCCGAGTCCTGGCCGGTGGTGGTTAAGTGGTTCGAGTGTTGGCTTGTGCACCAAAGGGCTGGGGGTTTGATTCGGGGTCAAGCGCATGTACCTCAGTTGTAGATTCCATCCCTAGTCAGGGCAAGTGCAGGAGGCAACCAAACAATGTGTCTCACATCAATGTTTCCCTCCCTTTTTCCCTCCCATCTACTCTCTCTAAAAATCAAGGGAAAAGATATCTCAGGTGAGAATTAACAAAAACAAAAGAAGACACACACACACACAAAGGAATGGACCCTCCTAGGCACAGGAGAAACCATATAGCAGGTCAGTCATTAACTCACTAAATTATGGACTGAGTGCCAAGAATGGTAATAAATGTAGAGGTTACAAAGATAAATAAGACAGCCCCTTGCCTACAGGAGCTCAGAGTCTAGATGGGGAGAAGTAATAAAACAGTAACTGCAATAAAACACAATAGCACGATGGGTGCTGTCCCCGAGATAAGCACAGTTACCCTGGATCACATAGGAGGCACCTCTGGCCATTATTAGATGGTGCTGTCTGTGGCAGTTAATTCACCTTCTACAACTTCCCTCCTCTGCCGGCCTGGTCACCCCTAACTGCCCTCTCTGCCGGCCTGGTCACCCCTAACTGCCCAATGCTTGGGCCATTAATTAGCATGACGATCATTGTCCAAAAGGCTTTTCCTTTTCCATCAAAGTAATGTTCTCACATTTCCTTAAATTCTGCTGAGATATGAGTAGTTCAGGTGAAAATATGAGTAGGTGGAGATATGAGCAGGCTCTGAGTGAAAGAGGGAGGGGGACAGCAAGGATGATAGCAACAGAAATGGGGGTGCCTAACCCATGGCAGTGGGACTGAAGGCAGGAGACAGACCAGGGCAAGTAGTCAAACTCACGGCCCGCGGGCCGCATGTGGCCCACAATGAATATTTTTGCGGCCCAGCCAATATAACGGTATGGGAGAAATGTTTTAATAAAAATGTTGTGACTTAATTTTTACAGTATCCTGTTATACATCATTATTAATAACGAACTACAACGTTCGCTAATGACTGATTGCTATAATCGTGTTGCATTCATTTCCCTTACACGCCTTGCGCGCAGGTGCACCATTTCTCTCCACTAATACTAGCAGCAAATATTTTAGCAGCCAATTGCCATGTCATTAGTCTTGTATTGTTTGGTGTGCGCAACAAGAATATTTCATTTTTGGAGAACAAGAAAAATAGGTTTATTTGCGTTACGCTTATTAATTTGTGCAGTTATTCAGTGTCTAGTAAGTTAATGTTCAAGAAAACATATTAATTTTTATTAAAATGTTCTATTATTTTATGTTAATGACTACTCATTTATTTCAGCCTTTTGTATTCAGCATGTCTCTATAGAAATAAACCTACGTTTCTATGAAAACTGAAGCTTTTGGGACCAAACCAGAGAGGGTCGGACCTGCATTACCACCATTTGTCCACCATCCAGAACTGAAATATCATTGCTGTTATGTACACACTAGAAGCCCGGTGCACGAAATTCATGCACGGCGGGGGGTTGTCCCTCAGCCCAGCCTGTACCCTCTCCAATCTGGAACTCCTGGAGGGATGTCCGACTGCCCGTATAGCCCCGATCCTGGTGGGATCGGGCCTAAACGGGCAGTCGGACATTCCTCTCACAATCCAGGACTGCTGGCTCCCAACTGCTTGCCTGCCTGCCTTCCTGATTGCCCCTAACCGCTTCTGCCTGCCAGCCTGATCACCCCCTAACCACTCCACTGCCAGCCTGGTTGATGCTTACCTGCTCCCCTGCCAGCCTGTTTGCCCCCAACTTCCCTCCTCTGCCGGCCTGGTCACCCCTAACTGCCCTCTCCTGCAGGGTTGATCACCTCCAACTGCCCTCCCTTGCAAGCCTGGTCCCTCTCAACTGCCCTCCCTTGCAGGCCTGGTCCCTCACAACTGCCCTCCCTTGCAGGCCGGGTGCCTCCCGACTGCCCTCTCCTGCTGGCCATCTTGTGTCCACATGGGGGCAGGATCTTTGACCACATGGGGGCAGCTATATTGTGTGTTGCAGTGATGATCAATCTGTATATTACTCTTTTATTAGATAGGATAGAGGCCTGGTGCACGGGTGGGGGCCAGCTGGTTTGCCCTGAAGGGTGTCCCTGATCAGGGTGGGGTTCCCTTGGGGCATGGAGCGGCCTGGGCGAGGGGCCTGTGGTGGTTTGCAGGCAGGCCACGCCCCCTGGCAACGCAAGCGGAGGCCCTGGTATCTGGAATTTATTTTCCTTCTACAATTGAAACTTTGTAGCCTGGGGCGGCAGCCATTTCTGTGGCAGTTAATTCACCTTCTACAATTGAAACTTTGTAGCCTTAAGCGGGTGAGCCCGGCCAGGGTGTGCGGAAAGCTTTGCTTCCCCTGTTGCCGCTGGCAACCCTGGCCTGCTCTCTCAAGTTCCATTCTGCCACCATTTGTTTGAATTTGTTTACCTTCTATAATTGAAACTTTGTAGCTTGAGTGGAGGCTTAGGCCTGCAATGGCTATGGAAAGCTTGGCTTGCTCTGTTACCTAGGAAACCTTGCTCTCTGAAGCTGTAGCCATCTTGGATTGGGGTTAATTTGCATACTCGCCCTGATTGGCTGGTGGGCATGGCTTATGTAGCAGAGTGATGGTTAATTTGCATATTACCATTTTATTAGAGAGGATAAACAACTGTTGGACATAGAAATCGGGACTCAAAAGAACTGTTGGCCCAGAAAGAAACTCACTATAGACTGATTCATTTGCCTCTCAGCATAACCATTATTGCCTGTCTCATTTTTGGTTCCTATAAGTGTATTCCTAGTATCACATGAGCTCACTCATCTAGGGGAAAAGAAGAACAACATAGACTGAAGAACAAGAACCGCATCGATCAGACTGTCAGACCTCAGAGGGAAGGTAGGGGAGGGTGGGGACAAGGGAGATAGATCAACCAAAGGACTTGTGTGCTTGCATATGAGCCTAACCAGTGATCACGGACAACAGGGGGAGGGGGGCATGAGTGTGGGGGGAGTTAGGATGGGAATGGGGGGGGTGATGACAAATATGTGATACCTTAATCAATAAAGTAATTAAGAAAAAGAAAACTGAAGCTTTTGTTTTTGCGGTCCACATAAACTTAAACCTTGTTTATTTGGCCCGTGTTAGCCTTTGAGTTTGACATGCTTGGACTAGGGGATGTGGAGGGGGAGATGGGTGACTGGAGGATCCTTCTGGGGATCCTGGGAAAAACAGGAGAAAAGACAGTTAGGAGGGGAAAGTAGAGATTCATATATGTTAAACTTGAGATAGTCATAGACACTACATGGAGCTG
This sequence comes from Eptesicus fuscus, assembly GCF_027574615.1. Classification (NCBI taxonomy): domain Eukaryota; kingdom Metazoa; phylum Chordata; class Mammalia; order Chiroptera; family Vespertilionidae; genus Eptesicus; species Eptesicus fuscus. The sequence goes on from NC_072474.1 coordinate 15,854,542, forward strand.
CCAGTGAGCAATTAGATGTATGGGTTTCAAACCAATGACTTAATCTGGAATAGAGATATTTTTGGGGAGTTGTAAGCATGGGAACAGGTATACTGAGGACACAGAGGAGGGGCCAATAGAACCCCAGGAATGGCAACATTAAAAGGGATGGGTGGAAGGGATGGTCAAAAACTTAGGAAGCAGGCTGAAGAATGGTTTAAGACTCAGGACAAGGCCAGGGGAAAAGTTTCATGGAGTGGGAGTGGTCCACAGTGATCAATGTTCAAAAAAGTCAAGGAAGATAAAAACTGAAGTGTCTACTGGGTTTATTAGAAGGAAGCTATTGAAGACGTAGGCAAAGGCAGGTTCTGAGAAGAGGTTGGAAAGAAAGGCCTAGGGTGATGGTGGAATGAATGTGAAGGGGCAAAAATAAAGACAGAGGAAGAGCATACTGTGATGGAAGGGAAGAGGTAGGACACCGGGTCAAGGAATGGTCCTTTAAAAGACAAACATGAGCCCTAGCTGCTTGGGCTCAGTGGACAGAATGTCGGCCTGTGGACTGAAGGGTCCCAGGTTTGATTCCAGTCAAGGGCACATGCCTGGGTTGCAGGCTCGATGCCCAGCAGGGGGCGTGCAGGAGGCAGCTGATCAATGATTCTCATCATTGATGTTTCTATCTCTCTCTCCCTTACCATCCTTCCTCTCTGAAGTGAATAAAAATGTTAAAAAACAACAACAACAACAAAAAAGTCAGCCCTAGCTGGTTTGGCTTGGTGGATAGAACGTCGACCTGTGGACTGAAAGATCCCCAGTTCGATTCCAGTCAAGGGCACATGCCTGGGTTACAGGCTCGATCCCCAGTAGGGGCGTGCAGGAGGCAACTGATCAATGATTTTCATCACTGATGTTTCTATCTTTCTCTCCTGCTCCCTTCCTCTCTGATATCAATAAAAATACTAAAAAAGAAGAAAAAAAACACACGAACAAACTGGAGACCCTAAAAGGCATAGTAAAGAGACACAAAGAGCGAGAGTCTGCAGGTCAAGGAGAACAGGCCACTGTGGGAGCTGTGCCCAAGGTGCTGGGGATGAAGCTTAACTAGAGGCAAAGGGACTACCCTGGAAAGGAAGGGACGTTCACGCTAGTAGATGGCACAAAGGAGCTTATACACGGGATAGAGCAGGCACTGAGGGAGAGCCTCCTTCAGAGACTCTACTTGGTCTGTCCAGTAGGAAGCGGTGTTGCTGTGAAAACTGCGAGTGGGGTGGAGCTCGAGGAGGATCAAAGGGGAGCGAGGCTGACGAGGGGCATGTGGACATTTCTGGCAGCATTTGGGAATACAGTGAGGTTGGGAACCACTGATCCTGTTTGGGAGGAGAGCACTTAATGATGAAAGCAGTCCGGCAACTGACATTCAGGACCAGATAAGGGAGATGACAGCAGGAGCCACTAGGCTTCAGTGCTTCAATAGTTGTGGAATAGGGGAAGGAATTGGAGAGAAAATGTCAAGACAGCCCACGTGACAGGTAGGTGCTACCTGTACCATTTTCTTCAGGTACCAAACTCTGCCACAACCGCTTTCTGGACCTAATGTGTTCTGTCCTCCATACTGCCCCACGGCTGTTGCTCTAGAAACTTCTGAAACCTGACTTACGAAGTCTGCAATGGCTCTGTACATATCTGAAACGAGGGTCCTGTTTTCATAGTTCTAAAAGTTCAACATACTTCACAGCATCATCAAAACTATCTTACCTTCCTAATGTCCTCATACAGACCTTTCAAATATCTCCTACCAAGCTGAAAGGGATCGGTGTATTTCTCACCGCTCCGAGGTTTACTATAACAGAACACGGCCGATGTTGTGTGATGGAGCCTGGAACAAGCACAAATGCACAGAATGTAAGTTTGAGTGTTATTTTATAAGAATTATACACACATTTGCATATGCAGATATATATATATATATAATATTCAGATGATAGAAAACTTAAGCTCAGATACTTGCTGGAAATTAAGCATTAATCTAAAAGGGTCATTATAATTTAGAAAAACATACAGAATTCTGTCCTTGCTAAATAATAGTACTGTTTATGTTTATTTTTATAACCAGGACCTCGAGAACCCACAAAATCAAAGACTAAACCATGTTTCTTGTGTTCTGAGTTAAGTTTTATTATATTCCCACTAGTGGCCTGATGCGCAAAATTTATGCATGGGGGAGAGGGGTTCCCCTCAGCCCAACCTGCACCCTCTCCAATCGGACATCCCTCTCACAATCTGGGACTGCTGGCTCCTAACCGCTCACCTGCCTGATCGCCCCTAACTGCCTCTGCCTGCCTGCCTGATTGCCCCTAACCCCTCTGCCTGCCTGCCTGATCACCCCAACCTGCCTGCCTGCCTGCCTAATTGCCCCTAACCCCTCTCCCTGCCTGCCTGATCACCCCAACCTGCCCTCCCTTGCCAGCCCTATCTCGCCCCCAACTGCTCTCCCCTGCCGGCCTGATCTCGCCCCCAACTGCCCTCCCCTGCCGGCCTGATCGCCCCTAAAGGCCTCTGCCTTGGCCCCCACCACCATGGCTTTGTCTGGAAGGAAGTCAGACATCCAGAAGATGGCCAGTCGACCTGGTCTAATTAGCATATTACCCTTTTAGTGGTATAGACAGATTATATAGGACAGGATTGCTTAAATGGGGGGGGGGATAAGCCTTTTTAATCAGGAGAAGATGCTCTTGGCAGACAAAAATATATAATCCCTATATCTGGACTGATAGCCAGCCATATGCACTATACTGCCAAACCGGTCATTAAAAAATTGAACCACTTTCTTACACTTTACACCAAACAGCTGTTGTCCTTAAAACCCGTCCTCAGCCCCCACCTTAGGTTCTGCCTTCGCAGTTCACCCAGATTAGGTTCTGATTGGTTGGTTTCTATGCCAGTCAGCGTCAAATGCTCCGCCTCCTAGGCAGCCATTGGCTCCTTGCACTTCACCCAGATTTTGTTCTGACTGGTTGGTTTCTATGCCAGTCAGCATCAAAAGCTCTGTCTCCTAGGCAGCCATTGGCTCCTCGCACTTCACCCAGATTTGGTTCTGACTGGTCAGTTTCTATGCTAGTCAGTGTCAAAAGCTCCGCCTCCTAGGCAGCCATTGGCTCCTCGCACTTCACCCAGATTTGGTTCTGATTGGTCGGTTTCTATGCCAGTCAGCAATTCCAGCCCTACCAATGGGCCTGATTAGAGAGGCGGGGCTGATCAGCAGCCCCAGTGGAGGCCTGAGAGAATGAGAGGCGCAGCTGCTGGCCAGGCCCCGAGAGAAAGGCAAGGGCTGATCAACAGCTGCCTCAGAGGCTATGGATCAGACCCTGCTTCTCCCTCCAGGCCTCTCTTTGGGCCTGATCCGCAGCCCCCTCGGTAGTCGGTGCTGGGTCGTGGTGCCCACAGCAGTGGCAGTCAGTGCTGGCCCAGCACTGACTTCTGGTCAGTCTAGCCTTTGGTTGTTTTGTATGTTACGGACCCTGGGTTTTTATATATTAGAATTTTTTTTTTAAAAGGCAGAGATCACACAGAGCAGATATTATAGCAGTTATCCAAACAACAAATTCAGTTTGTTGGACTAGACCAACAAATTTAGAATATAAATTTACTGGCAATATGGCTAATAATTTTGGTAGTTGCAATACAAATGATAAACTTACCGTGATATACTGTACATATTTAGACAGGCAGATGTTAAACTCTTCACAAGATAAAAACAGGACATCTATAAAATAAAAATATGAAGAAACGTGTAAGAATATTCATGAAAAACTTGTTTATTACACTAGATAAATAAAAACTCTCATAGGACAGACTGATGGTTGCCAGAGGGGCAAGGCGTTGGGGAAGTGGGTGAAAAAGGTGAAAGGATTGAGAAGTACAAATTGGTAGTTACAAAATAATCACAGGGATGTAAAGTACATTTGATCTTATCCAAAAAGGCTGAGAAGCAATGGAGGATGTAAAATATAGCAAAGGGAATATAGTTAATGCTGTTGTAATAACTATGTATGCTGCCAGGTGGGTACTGGAAATATGGGGAGGAACACTTCGTAAAGTATATGATTATCTAACCACAATGCTGAACACCTGAAACTAATATAAAATAATACTGAATGTAAACTGTAATTGAAAAATAAAAATTTAAGGAGCAAAAAAGTAAAAAGAAACTCCCATAATTCATGATAAACATAATCTTTTTTTGTTGTTGTTAATCCTCATCTGATGATATTTTTCCATTAATTTTTTAGAGAGTGGAAGGGAGGAGGAGACAGAGAGAGACACATCAATGTGAGAGAGACACACTGACTGGTTGCCTCCCACATGCACCCTGACCAGGGCCGGGATCCAGCCTGCAATGGAGGTACATGCCTTTGACCTGAATCAAACTTGGACCCTTCAGTCCGTGGACTAAAGCTCTAACCGCTGAGCCAAACCCACTAGGGCAATATAATCTTTAAGTTGTCTATTTATAGGTAGATTGCAAACTTTAGAAAAATGATCACAGACGTTTCTCTTCCTTATTACAAAAGCAGTATTAGTTATTATAGAAAATATGAATAAGAAAAAAACAGAAAATAAAAACATCTATAATCTATCCCTTCCCCCAAAGAAAGCTACAGTTTCCATATTCTTATCTATCTTTCCAGATCTGAAAAGTAGTTTTAAAACAATTTCCTTCCATTTAACTAAGATTGGTCAGAGAATAGTAAAGATTAGTATTATTTACATTCTTTTAAATTCTTACACTGATTTAAAACAAAAATAATCAAGATGCCAAAAGCATCAGCCCATATGTTGAAAAGGAAAAGAGATTTCAGTGTTAAGGAGGTAATTTATATTTACACAAACACTGCCTATTTTAAGTTATTGTTCCTAAAAGTACTTGGAAATGGTACTTTAAAAAAAAAGTTTTTATTGATTTTAGAAAGGAAGAGAGAGGAAGAGAGAGAAACATCAATGTGAGAGAGAATCATTAATTAGCTGCCTCCCAAGCCTGCAACCTGGGCATGTACCTTGACGGGAATCAAACTGGTGACCTTTCAGTAAATGGGACTGAGCCACCCCAGCCAGAACGGTAATTCTTTTTTTTTTTTTTAAATATATTTTATTGATTTTTTTCAGAGAGGAAGAGAGAGGGATAGAGAGTTAGAAACATCAATGAGAGAGAAACATCGATCAGCTGCCTCTTGCACACCCCCTACTGGGGATGTGCCCGCAACCAAGGTACATGCCCTTGACCGGAATCGAACCTGGGACCCTTGAGTCCGAAGGCAGACGCTCTATCCACTGAGCCAAACCGGTTTCGGCCAGAACGGTAATTCTTGATATGGCATAAAAACAAATAGCTCAGCAGCACATTCTGATAAACTATAATAATAAAAGGGTAATATGCTAATTAGGCCAGACGTCATTCTGAAGCCGGCAGCCGGAGCGAAGCCCGAGTCCCGGGTCCCTGCGGGTGCCTGGAGGGAAGCCAGCCCGGGTCCCGGGTGCCTGTAGGTGGCTGGAGGGAAGCCAGCCCGGGTCCCGGGTGCCAGAGGGAAGCCGGTGCCAGCAGCCAGTTGAAGGAAAGCCTACTATTGCATGAATTTTCGTGCATCAGGCCTCTAGTATTAACATAATCAGAGATCAAGAACAACAGAACTTCCAGAAGATTCAGAGGTGGTGATGACACATATTAGTTACAACAATTATCCTAATATATAAAAACCCTGGGTCGTAACCACCAGTAACGACCGGAGGCTGACCAACCGGAAGTCAGTGCTGGCCCCGCCCCCAAGCAAGCAGATAGGGGCAATCAGGCAGGGTGGTTAGGGGTGATCAGGTAGGCAGACCAGATGTTACGGGTGATCAGGTAGGCAGACAAGTGGTTAGGGGAGATCAGGTAGGCAGATGGCCCCTCTCCGGGCTGGCCCTGCCCCCAAGCAAGCAGTTATGGGCAATCAGGTGGGTAGGCAGAGTGGTTAGGGGTGATCAGGTAGGCAGGCAAGCGGTTAGGGGAGATCAGGTAGGCAGACCAGTGGTTAGGGGTGATCAGGTAGGCAGACAGCCCCTTGCCAGGCTAGCCCCACTCCAAGCAAGCGGTTAGGGGCAATCAGGCAGAGTGGTTAGAGGTGATCAGGTAGGTAAGCGAGCACTTAGGGGCGATCAGGTAGGCAGATGGCACCTCACAGGGCTGGCCCCATCCCCCAGCAAAGAAAGAGGGAGGCCCAGGCCAGCCAAGCCATTGCACCCCAGCCTGTCGCCTGCAGAGGGAGGCCACCAGCTGCAGGGGAGGGGGGCAGTGCTGCACAGATGGTAAGCAGTGGGGATGGGGCCAGCTGCCTGCAGCCCGGGGAAGGAAAGCCCGATAGGCCCTGATCTCAGGCCAGGCCTCAGGACCCTACCTGATGGGTCCCGGATTGTGAGAGGGTACAGGCTGGGCGTAGGGACCTCCCCAGTGCACGAATTTTTGTGCACTGGGCCTCTAGTTGAGCATAATTATGGGAGGAATTGTGGCAGACATTGGGGACCTAAATATACAGACTGCCAATCTAGATGAATTCAGGGACACAGGCATTTCAAAACTTATTAATCTAATATAGTAAGGGTTCTTATAGAATATTTGAAGATTAAATTTTTTTTTTTAATTTGAGAGAGACAGACAGACAGACAGAGACATTGATTTATTGTTCCACTTATTTATGTATTCATTGGTTGCTTCTTGTATGTGCCCTGGCTAGATCAAACCTGCAACCTTGACGTATTGGGATGATGCTCTTCTGGCCAGGGCTGAAGAAAGCATTTTGACAAAAAAGACAAATTTAGCATAAGAAAAATAAAACTAAATCACTATATTAGTAATAACATCTTACAGTGTGCTTTTACACCATTTGACTCTTAAAACTACTTGCTTTATTGGAGAACATGCAGTTGAGAAAAGTCAAGTTAAAAACTGGTGTATAGATGCTCTTTGACTTATGATAAGGTTACTTCTCAATAAACTCATGTAAGTTTAAAATATCATAAGTTGAAAGGCATTTAATATACTTAACCTACTGAGCTGCATAGCTTAGCCTAGCTGGTTTCTAGTGAATATGTATGGCTTTGCACCATTGTAAAGTTGAAAAATATTAAGTTGAACCATCGTAATTCAGGCACCACCTATACAGATGTTTGCAATTCGGTACGGTCATGTGCTGCACATTTTGATCTATGATGGGCTGCACATCTGATGGTGGTCCCCTAAGATTATAATGGAGCTGACAAATTCCTGTTGCCTCCTGACAACGTAGCACAACACATTACTCACATGTTTGTGATGCTGCGGTATAAACAAATCTTTCTGTTCTCAGTTGCATATAAAAAAACAACATAGCACAATAGGCTATACCAGTGGTCGGCAAACTGTGGCTCGTGAGCCACATGCGGCTCTTTGGCCCCTTGAGTGTGGCTCTTCCACAAAATACCACGGCCTGGGCGAGTCTGTTTTGAAGAAGTGGCGTTAGAAGAAGTTTAAGTTTAAAAAATTTGGCTCTCAAAAGAAATTTCAATTGTTGTACTGTTGATATTTGGCTCTGTTGACTAATGAGTTTGCCGACCACTGGGCTATACTATCTAGATTTCTCTAAGCATATTCTATGATGTTCGCACGACGACATCATCTAACAATGCATTTCTAAGAGTACTTTCCCATGGCACATGCCTGCATATTGAAGGGAAGCAGAGTTTGCCAGCCCAAAATATGCCTTTTTGGGGTATTAATTCTTTTTAAGAGTCAAAGACCCTAGAATAACCTTTGACCTTCCCCTAACTCAGTGGTCGGCAAACTCATTAGTCAACAGAGCCAAATATCAACAGTACAACGATTGAAATTTCTTTTGAGAGCCAAATTTTTTAAACTTAAACTTCTTCTAACGCCACTTCTTCAAAACAGACTTGCCCAGGCCGTGGTATTTTGTGGAAGAGCCACACTCAAGGGGCCAAAGCGCCGAATGTGGCTCGCGAGCCACAGTTTGCCAACCACGGCCCTAACTGCATGAAAGAGTTTAAATAGAGGACCTGCTCCAGGAAGGGCACTATCATCATAACTATGATTTAATACAAACTCTATGGTTTATCAAGAACTAGGTGTGATACACAGAGGGGCACTTAGCAAGACCCATTTGATCAAAGTCCTCTCTGTGTTTCATTGTTAACGATGGCCAGCAAACATCTCTCAAATAGTTGCTTTTCCATCTTCATAAGAATTGCATTCATCCCCTCTGAAGTTGCAAACCACTACCCTCCCTTTTTTCCTTAGGCCTTCTGGCCCCTTATTCTTATGGAACCCCAAATGTACATATGTAATTGGTTATTTTCTCCTCTTCATATGTTTTATGTCATTTTAATTATTTGATCAGCCAAAAAAACTAAGAAGGAAATATCAAAAGTAAAAAGCCCCTACAGAACTGTGTACATTATGTGATCCCACTAGAAATTTACACACACACACACACACACACACAATACACGGAAGATAGGGTTTGAAAGCATATAAACCAGGGTATTAAAAATAGTTATTTTAGAATTAAGAATGTTTTTTGGGGGAGGTTTAATTCCTCATTTGTTTACAAGAGACCCGAATTGCATGAAATTCGTGCAAGAGCAGGCCTGCCTGCCTACCCCCAGCTGCCGGCACCGGCTTCCCTCCGGCTGCTGGCAGGCACCCGGGAACCAGGCTTCCCTCACAGCCCTGGCTTCATCTGGAAGGTCGGGCCGTCAAATTAGTATATTACACTTTTGTTATTATAGATATTTTCTGATATTTTATTGACTTTTTACAGGGAGGAAGGGAGAGGGATAGAGAGTTAGAAACACTGATGAGAGAGAAACATCGATCAGCTGCCTCCTGCACACCCTCTATTGGGGATGTGCCTGCAACCAAGGTACATCCCCTTGACCAGAATCGAACCTGGGACCCTTGAGTCCACAGGCCGACGCTCTATCCACTGAGCCAAACTGGTTAAAGCAAAACTTACTTTTTAAAAAAAGAGAAAACGCTGAGCAAGAATCAAAGACATATTAACAACTGATTTGGCTTGATCTAATGCACACTGGTTTTATCTGATTAAAAGATTTGTTCACATTACCAATGGAGAGGTCAGGAGAATGTACAGACACCAGGAAGTAGCAGAGCTGTGGTGGAGAGCTAGAGGAGGCTTTATTATTGTTGCTCTTTGTCCCCAAGGACTATCAGGCTCTAAGAGACTTGAACTTACCAAACAAAAGCTTGAGGCAGATACCAAAAGCTAATGTATTCATTAACTGAAGTATACCACGGACACACAAATCAGGAATACAGGGCTTTGGCATTCTCAGTGCAGTCCCTCCTTGTGATCACTAAGACATATCCTCTCCAGGAAAGCACCTTTCCATTGCTACAAAAGTTGCTAGGGGAGGGGAGGAATTTAAAAAAAGGGAACATCAAAGAAAATAAGTATCTATCCAGTGGCACAGATAGGTGTATCCATCTCTCCAAATGATGTCCTCATCTGTGGTACCAGAAACATCTGTAGCCTGGCCAGGACAGCACTAAAATGGGTGCCAGCAAGGTCCTGAGGCTCTTTTCCCATATTCTCCCTTTATTATAGACTAGAGGCCTGGTGTGCAAAATTCGTGCACAGGGAGTAGGGGGGAGGTCCTCAGCCCGGCCTACACCCTCTCCAATCCGGGACTCCTCGGGGGATGTCCGACTGCTGGTTTAGGCCCGATCCCACAGGCCTAATCGCTCTCGCAATCCGGGACCGCTGGCTCCTAACCGCTCACCTGCCTGCAGGCCTGATCCCCCTGCCGGCCTGATCCCCCTAACTATTCTCCCCTGCCGGCCTGATGACCATAACTGCTCACCCCTGCCTGCCTGATTGCCCCTAACCACCTCTGCCTCAGCCCCACCACCATGACTTTGTCTGAAAGGACATGTGGAAGACACCCAGTCTAATTAGCATATTACCCTTTTATTAGTATAGATGATATCTACTAGCCCAGCTGCCATTCTCTCACCAAATGTCCATTTTGCATAAGACATGATATGTACCCACTTTGGCACTATTTCATATTGGTAAACGGAGTTTGATGGGTACATGGGAATATGAAATGTACCAAATCGGACTGAAACAGAAGAGTCCTAAATTCAAATACACACAAAAAGCCTCGAGGAATGAGAGATGAACACATACAACTACTATGTGACTAGAGATCCTGTAAAAAGGAGAGTGAGCCCATAGATTCTGGGCAGTTATGCTAAATAGCCTGGGCCTAAGGCAGGTTGAAAATCAATCACTAAAAAGTGCAGAAAGGACTCAGAGCCATTGAAACGTGTCAAATTACAAGAGCTGCACTGACTGAAAAGGGAGGAAAAAGAGACTGGGTCTACAGGCAATAGGGAAGAGTAAAAACCAGGGTTAGTGCTGAGGTTGTGACTCCACTTCAAGAAGTCATAGGTCAAATTAAAGATGACCCCAAGGTTTCTCTACTTGACATCCTCAAGGCTTTTCTCTGTGCACCCGGTCCAGGTAAGCGCTCCCTCCGAAGCAACTACGTCCGGCTGAAATCCTGTCCACCCTTGGATCAGACCTATTTCCTCCACAAGACCCTTTCGGCCTACCGAGGCCACCGGACCCTCCGTATCTCAGAGGGTTCGGAGTGCCTTTTGCTCTAACCTCCCGGTTAAGATCTGCTCTCCCGAAGCCACGGCTGTGGAACACAAAAGGAAACAGCTGCAGACGACCTCCGGCCTTGACCGTACCCTCGGAGACGGACTCTGTGACCCCTCCTCCGCCTTTCCCCCCGGGGGGCCTGGCTCCTCGCTGCTCCCTCCCCCGCAATCCGCAAACTCTCTCCGTCTCCGGGAAGTCGCTCTGCAACTCCGCGCGGCGCGCCCCTACTTGGGGCAGACAGATGCCGGGAGCCCACCTCGGCGTCCCGCCCTGCGGCCCGGCCCAGCCCGCCCGTGGGCCACCCCCGCGCAGCCCTGCAGGGCGCACGTGCTGCCCGCGCCCATTCATTCCTCCGCCGCTGTCATTGCGCCGTGACCTCTGCGCCCCCCCCCCCCCCCTCCCCCGGGCGCGCTCCGCCGCCTCACCTGCGCACGGACAGCGGCGGCGGGGTGCGGCCCCGCAGGGCCCGTGCGGCCCGGGGATCCGGGCCCCGGGATCCGCGCCGCCGGCCTCCAGGAGCAGCCGCGCCTCCACCGCCACCAGCTCGAGGCCATGGTTCGAGTCTGAAAGTCGCGGCGGGCGGCGGCTCCGCCCTCGGGCCGAGGGGCGTCCTCCGGGACCCGGAGCCGGAAACCCGGCACAGGAAGAGCTTCAGCCCCGCTCCGGGCGCCTTCTCTCGCTCCCCTCCCCTCCCCTCCCTCCTCCTCCCCACCCCTGCCCCACCCGGCGGTGCCGCTAGCGCGACCCAGCGGCGGGCGCGCGGCCTTGGGCGCCTTTCCGCTTCTGAGCCTCCGGGACCGCTCGGCCTGCGGGGGCGGCAGCAGGAGAAGGGGTGCGCGGCGGCTCGGCCCCTTCGCCCCCCAGCCGGTCGAGGGTCCGGGAGGGGCTAGTCGTGACCCTCTCCCTGTCCTGCCGTCTTTCCCGAACGCTCCCTGGGGTTCACGGGGAGTCAGAAGCTCCAGCAGAGCACACAGTACCTGGGGGTGGCCGACTGTTAGCAGAAATGCCACCGTGCGCCAGACCTGCAGTCACTAACTTCTCTTCTGCACATTCAGGCTGAAGAATGACTCCAAGAATCGGGTTCCCGTTTTGCTGCTCAAGCCGGAGGCTACCCATTCCGCGGCTGCTGCTTGCGTGGGTGACCTGCCGCGCCGTCGCCATCGGCGCCTTCTTACCACCTGGCCTCGAAGGAAACGCCAAGCTTTGGCATCTTTTCAGTAACAGGTCAAACCAGCAGCAGGGCTATTGTGAAGCAGAAGCCAGGTTAGCTGCGTCTCTAGACTTTTGGACTCTCTCCTCTGACAACCTCCTAGGTATGTGGTGGCCTAGCTGAGCCGTCTTGCTCACGTCTGGAGGCGTGAGCGCTGTTTGTGGGGGTACTGAGCTGTGGGAGGTTGTTGAATATCTAACAATGTTGAACTACTTGTAGCCAGCCCAGGGGCTACTGGAGAAGGTACGAGATTAGTACCCGATATGGGTTAGAATAGTGATTTTCATTCGGTGTGCTGCAAGAATTTTTAAAACATGCAATTCCTGACGAGTCAGAAGTGTGGACGAGAAGGGCCACGTGCTGACCTGACAAGCTCAGGGGAGGCCTGCATGGCAGTCTTGCAAACTCAGAGACCTAAAGTAACCACAAAGGATGGTCTGAAATGAAACTTTAACAACACAGTTATGGTGGGTAGTCACCTCCTAGGCCGGTATCTTCACTGACAAGGTCAACCTTCACCTTAACTGAGCCTATCTGTCTTTTTGCATCTATGATGACATACCCTTGAAATGTCTGGGTAACTTGTAACTTCCCTTTTTCTGGAGCCCCTTGGGGCACAACCTAATGTGCAGGGCGCCAGGACAGATACCACAAATTCCTTCATTATCATGTTAATTGTTCCTGCACCCACCTAAGTATGTGTCCATCATTTTACTTTTTATCCAATCCCAGGGGTTCCCCCCCATTTGCTTTATCCCACCTCCTTAATCTATCACCAATGAATTTCATGTAACCCACCTATGTCCCTCCTTTGATGGCAATGTATAAATACAAATGTAATCCGCCATTCTCCGGAGCATTATCTCAATTCGTTGAGGTTCTGCTTCCTGGCATATGTTGACAGTTTGGCTCAAATAAACTCACAAAAATTATTTTCAGGTTTCAATGTTTTTTTACGTTAACAGAAGCACTGACCTCATTTCCCTTAGATTGTCAAATAAAAAAAATGGCAACAAACAACATAACAGCCAAGTCAAAATTATGTCTTATTTTTTGTCAGGCCGGAAATACACATATATGTATGTATGTATATAACACATATGCCGAAAAATGAGTTTAAGTGTGCTATGGGATGAAAAAGGTTGAAAATCGCTGTGTTAGAAAGACCTTTCCTTAATTCCATTGCCAGCTCTTTTCTCGTGGTCCTGAGAGAGTGTATTTATGACAGAAATCCATGGTAGAACTAATCATTCAAAACAGGCATACACACACAGAGCCAATGAGAGAAAGTGTCAGGTTTAGGGAAGAAACTTAGTCTGTCCTCAAAAATTCACTCTGAGGAAACAGACCAGCCAAGAGGCAACTACAGTTCTCTGATATTTTTTCTTGTTCTTCTGAACCAGGTTTTTTGCATCACAGTGTAAGTATCCATGTAGCTGAGCACATATTTCTCTTGTAATGTGTTGTTTTTTACTGAATAAAATTATAGAGTAAAGAAATTTCTCAATCCAATTTTATGAGCCCCTCCCCCCAATTGTGAAGAATATTATTTTTAGAAAAGGTCTCAGGTGCTTTACAAATGAAGGTTGTTAATACACACCTGTGGCTTACTAGTATCTTCATAAAGCTTTATATATTAAATATCCAACAGGTAGAATTTTCCAAAGTAAGTATAGCAATAAATACTTGTACTTGCAACCATTTTATTTTTTAGACTAGAGGCCTAGTGCATGAAAATTCATGCACTGAAGGGGGCGTCCCTCAGCCTGGCCTGCCCCTCTCATAGTCCAGGATCCCTCAGGGGCCGGAGGTGACCCTGCGATCAGGGAAGGCGATGCTCCCATCACACCTCTGCTGCTGCCGCTGCCGGCAGTGCAAGCCTCGGTCAGCCCTGGTTACCTGAGCCTCAGGTGTCCCCGGGGGCTGGGCAGCTGCCATCTGAGGCTTCCCTGCACCTCGGGCCAGCTTTGGGGGGCTGGGGAGCTAAGGGGACTGTGGGACTCTGGAGGCAGGCGCATGGAGCAGCGGACCTGCTTGGGGGTGGGCCCAGCTGTGCCGCGCTCCTGCCACCCCCGCGGGGCTGAGGGGACTGGGCGCCGCCATCTTTAAGGGCATGGCAGTCAATTAGCATATTCCCTCATTGGTTGTGGGCACCACCATCTTTGTGAGGGCATGATGGTCAGTTAGCGTATTCCCTCTTTATTAGATAGGATACCATCATTTGCCCTTTTTTACAGGAAACTGAGATAGAGAAATTGAGTGTCTTGCGCAAGCTCACATAGTTGACAGATATTGCACAACATTATTTAGAAATGGTTTTTCCCAGATTAAAACAAAATACCTGGTCCTTAAAAAGATGTAATATGACAAGGGTAACTAGGGAGGGCAGATGAAATTCATGAAGGCTTTAACACTGTAGTATAACTTAACTGATGAATAATAACCCACCAATAAAAGAAAAATAACCCACCAATAGGACATGTAAAATACCAACTAATAGTTTTTTTGACCCAATTGGGCCAAGCATGAGTGTAGAAAGTTAAAAACATAGTCTGAGCTGTGCAAGAAACTGCCAAACAACTCCCCTTTGCATAAGCTCAAAATGAAGTTTTTGACTGCACTTATACAAATGAAACAACCACTATTGACTGATAAAAATGGAATAAGTATAATTGAAAGCATTTTCAAAGTTATTTCTACATTGGGGACTTGGTTACACATTGAGATATTTTCTTTCCGTGATGATGATACTGTTCAAAACATTATGGTAGGACCAGGTTTTACAAATTATATACATCCTATATAATAAAGAGGTAACATGCAAATTGACCATCACTCCAACACACAAGATGGCCACCCCCTTGTGGTCAAAGATGGCTGCCACAAGATGGCCAGCAGGGGAGGGCAGTTGGGAGGGACCAGACTTGAAAGGGAGGGCAGTTGGGAGGGACCCAGGCCTGCAGGGGAGAGCAGTTGGGGGCAACCAGGCCTGCTGGGAGGGCAGTTAGGGGCGACCGGGCCTGCAGGGGAGGGCAGTTTGGGGTGATCATGCTGGCAGGGAGGGCAGTTGGAGGGGACCAGGCCTGCAGGGGAGGGTAGTAGGGGGGACCAGCCCTACAGGAGAGGGCAGTGGGGGGGAACCAGGCCTGAGGGAAGGGCAATTGGGGGGGACCAGGCCTGCAGGGGAGGGCAGTTGGGGGCAACCAGGCTGCTGGGAGGGCAGTTAGGGGTGACCAGGCCAGCAGGGGAGGGCAGTTAGTGGCGAGTGGGCCTGCAGGGGAGGGTAGTTGGGAGCAACCAGGCCTGCAGGGGAGAGTAGTTGGGGGGGACCAGCCCTGCAGGGGAGGGCAGTTGGGGGCAACCAGGCCTGCAGGAGAGGGCAGTTGGGGGGAACAAGGCCTGCAGGGGAGGGCAGTTGGGGGGGAACAAGGCCTGCAGGGGAGGACAGTTGGGGGGGACCAAGGCCTGCAGGAGAAGGCAGTTGGGGGCAACCAGGCCTGCAGGAGAGGGCAGTTGGTGGGGACCAGGCCTGCAGGGGAAGGCAGTTGGGGGGGAACAAGGCCTGCAGGGGAGGACAGTTGGGGGGGAACAAGGCCTGCAGGGGAGGACAGTTGGGGGGGGACCAGGCCTGCAGGAGAGGACAGTTGGGGGTGACCAGGCCTGCAGGGGAGGACAGTTAGGGGCGACTAGGCTGGCAGGGGAGGACAGTTAGGTGTGACCAGGCCAGGAGTGGAGGGCAGTTAGGGGCAATAAGGCTGGCAGGGGAGCAGTTAGGCGTAGATCATGCTGACAGCGGAGTGGTTAGGAGCAATCAGGCAGGCAGGCAGGCAGGTGAGTGGTTGGGAGCAAGCAGTCCTGGATTGTGAGAGGGACGTCCGACTGCCCATTTAGGCCTGATTCCACCGGGATTGGGCCTAAACCGGCTGTTGGATATCCCTTGAGGGGTCCCAGATTGGAGAGGGTGCAGGCTGGGCTGAGGGACCCTCCCCTCCCCCACTAGTGCACGAATTTCGTGCACCGGGCCTCTAATAATATTATATACTTATTAACCATGTCTTGATTCATAGTACTGAATAAAAGCATATCATCATGAGGATATAGGAAATGATCAATTAATTATCAAGGTAACTGTTGGAAGAACGTTTATTGAGAGAAGAGATTTCAAACAGTTGCACATAAAGGTTAGCAGCTTTAGGGGATTTCATATTCTTAGGCAAAATTGAATTCTAAAGAATTTTGGAATTACTGATTTCTCTGAAATGTTAAAAAAATAAAGGTTAACATTGGAATTTTTGCTGGTATTTTTAGTCTATGAGTGATTAGTTGGTTAAACTGTAACAAGGGTGAGGGTTGGGTCTGCTGAAGCCGTTCGCCTGTTTTGTTCCATGGCCAGTGATCACAAGGTAGTCAGTGACCAGCTACCTTGCCAAAATGTGAATCAGTACAAAATCGTAAGTACTAATGGAAATTATATACTGCCCATGCTCTACTAAAATGTTATTTAACAACCTATTTCCACACAGAGGCTTTCCTAAAAGACAAGAAAATATACTGTTGAGTTTTCCCATTGATTTTTAGAGAGAGTGGAGGGGAGGGAAGGAGAGAAAGAGATACATCAATCTGAGAGAGACATATCAATTGGTTACTTCCCGAAAGCGCCTTCACTAGGGCTGGGATCCAACCTTCAAACCAGGTATGTGTGCCCTTGACCAGGAATTGAACCTAAGACCCTTCGGTGCGCGGGCTGACACTAACCACTTAACAACACAGCCCAGGACTATTAAATGATTGATGCCATTGACATCTTTACAACAAAACTTCTAATCAGTGACATAGGCTTTTGTGTCCCTTTGTCTTGTCGTTTTAGTAATACACCTACCTTTTCTATTTTTTAAATTGTTTTGGATTAGGAAAAGATTAGAATTAAGATTTATAATTAAGATTTTTAAGAATTTTACTTAAAAGTAAATATGTTCAGTAGATCTAAAGCTGTGCAAAGCTCTCTCCTCTACAGTTTTGTAAAATAACATATATGTGCTTTAGTGCCTGGATTCTATTATCTCAGAGGCAATTTAAACATCCAGCCTTGCGAATAGGCATGTTATCAAAAGTTTTGAATTTTCTGGTGGAATTGGTTTTGTACCTTTAGTAAAGTATCCACATATTTTAATTATGATTTTTCTGAAAGGCAGAAAGAATGTGATTAAATGCCTAATATGTTTTGATTGGATGCCATTGAATTACCTAATACTATATTCTAATACTGTAATGCATCTCATCTCCATTTTATCTATATATTTTTATTTTTAACTATTGCACATCCTATTGATTTACCATGAGTGAAAATCTTTGAGGACAGGTATATGTCTTGTTTTAAACTTTTTTTCATCTCCCATCTTCTTGGACAGTTCCACATACTATTATACTATATGAATTTTGGCTAGATAATAGTTGAAATTATAAAATAACCTTTAAGTAATAAAGTATAAAGAAAATAGTGTTTTAAGTTGATTTTCTTGAAGACCATAGCCTTTTTAAGGAGTATTAATGTTGTAAATGCAACGAAAGAGAACATTAAGAAGGTTTTGTTTTGTTTTGTTTTGTTTTATCAGCTGTGTTGCCAATTGATCCTGTTAAAGAAAACTATGTTCGTAAAGTGAAAAACTGTGTTTTTTCAATTGCTTTCCCTACTCCTTTTAAATCAAGAGTACATCTTGTGGCAGTTTCAAAGGTTAGGTTTTATTTTTTTCATAACACAAATACTTAACTCACTACAACTTTTGTCTAAAAAGATATTAATATTTTTTTCAGAGTTAAATTGTTAGTCTTTGTGTTCAAAATTCAGACACTTGGAGAATGTCATTCTTAGAAATCAGTTTTTGATACTTATTCCTAGAGCCTAGTACTCAGGTTCATCTTCAGTTATCTTACAAGGTACAGGTAAATGAGTTAAGTTCTTAGAAATGGGTTCTAATAACAAATTCTAAATTGTTCTCTCATGATATAAATGACATTTACTTTTTCTAGTTTCTTTAAAAAATACATGCTAGGAAAATATTATTTAACTATACATCATAAGAAATATATAAAACTTTTAGAACTATAATAGAACAGATTTTCCCAAATAAATAATCAGAACATATAGTACATCTCTTATGAAAAAATATTAATGCATTTTTGGAAGAGGTCTAGTCTTTTAATTTTCTTTCTTCCCTTAAGTCTCTTTTCTTAAAAATTAGTAAAGGATTACTTAAGTTTGTAAGGAGCTTTTTGTTTTTTTTCCATCCCTTAGGAAGTTCTAGAAGATAATTTGGACCTTGATTTATCAGTCTCAGAAACAGATGATTTTATCCAACTTGTAAGTGGCAATAAGATAGTATTTGGATCCATTCCATTGGCTCACAGATATGGTGGCCATCAGGTAAGAGTAACATCAGATGCATTGCTTTCCTTATGCAAACATAAACAGTTGGTGGAAATGTTGTATTTTTAAAGAAGTTATTTTGCATTAATTTCTCCAATAATAGCATATTAACAAAATGTTTCTAGAAGAATTGTCATCATAAGATATTTATAGATTAACTAATGTGATTTCTTACTATGATAAAGCTAGAGCCTAAATTTCTTTAATGGGATTGAGAAAACTGGGCTAGCACAAATATAGAATTTCTGTGAATTATTGCTACAGGACTCATTCAGTGAAGTTGTGGCAAGAGATTCAGGCAAAGTCAGGTAGCACAGTATGTCAGTATAAAAGCCTCAGAAGGACAAATAGCTTTTAACTTTACTGAGATAGCTGTAGAGCAAAGTTTTAGAACTGCTAGAGATGATATCAGGATTAATTGGAGATGTTATAGATGCTGAAGCAATTAGGAAGGTACCTTCTAGAAATGAAGCAAGTTGTTGAAGCAAGTTCAGATATGGTCTCTAATAATCTTTTTTTAAAAGAAGAAGGAGCCCAGCCGGTGTGGCTCGGTGGCTGAGAGTCACCCCATGAACTAGGAGGTCAGTTCCATTCCCTGTCAAGGCACATGCCCGGGTTGCAGCCTCAATCCCCAGTGAAGGGCATCAGAAGGCAGCCGATCAATGATTCTCTCTCATTGATGTTTCTATCCCTGTCTCCCTCTTCCTTCCTCTCTCTGAAATCAATAAAAACACATTAAAAAAAGAAAGGAGAAGGAACACAGAACCAATTGTGGAAATTGCTGTGACTTTCCTTTAGGCTCGAGAAGATGAACTTAACACTGGTTTTTTGGTGGCTGGTTTACTCAGGAATAGTTTTTAGGACAAATAGCCAAGTATAATAGGGTTGGAGTAAGGGTTAAGTTAGGAGATGTATGAAAAGGGCTTTCATGATAGCTGTTTTTATAATTAGTATCAAGCTCTGTTTGTTGTAGTCAATTCCTTTCAGGTTTTTATTGCTTCCATTTTTCTACTTAAGAAGCAAAATTAACAGAGAAGCTAGGAAGCAAAGTGGCATGACCATTAGAGTTGAAAAGGACTCAATGGGTCATCTAGAACAAACATGGACCTCAGTGTCCTGATCCGTAATCTGCCAGGGTTGACCAGGATCATCGCAGCAGTTGTGAGATGTGCCATGGGAAAGAAATCTGCTTAATTTTATTTGACTCACCCCTTTTCCAAGCATATTTGACTGCAGGAGTCCGTGATTGCTTTGTTTTTAAGAAATAACTATCAACATTTTGCTGAACTATGTTTCTCAGTGTAGAATCTTCTGAACTAGATGATCCTTACAGTTTTTCCCATGGTTCAAAAAGTCATTTCCATATAGGGTAAATTTATCAGCATTTATATCAGTGCTCACATGTGCTATTAAAGTACAAATGCAAACCTTACGCCCTGCAGAGTGTTGTTAAGCTATACTTTTTTTGTACTTTTTTGGGGTTGTAAATTAGATTATACTTCTATCAATTTCATATTTCTCCTCTTGCTACTCCTCCCTGATTTGAAATTATAAATACTTATTTATAAGTATGACTTTGCCATTTTGAACTTAAAGTTCAGTTAATGCTTTCTCTCTTTTTTATAAAAAGTATTTTTATTGATTTTGAGAGAGAGAGAGAGAAGCATTAATATGAGAATGAAACATCAATCAGCTGCCTCCTTCATGCCCCCCACTGGGGATCAAGCCTGAAACCCTGGCATGTACCCTGACCTGGAATCGAACCCAGCAACTTTTCTGTGCATGTGACGGTATCCAACTCACTGAGCTATGCCAGCCAGGGCAGTGCTTTCTCTTTTATTAATAATTCCTGTTTCCCGATTTCACTCCTAGCTTTGGGTTCACCATTCTTTCTGCTTACCTTTCATGGTGTGGGATATACCTAACATATTGGCAACTTTAGAACTTTCCAGAATATGCTGAGAGCACCTCTCAGACTTGTGCTTTTAGACATATTCCACAGCTAAAATTAGTAAATGGTGGCCCATTCCTAGTTAAGATAAAAAATTAAATTACTGGACACATTTTTTTTCTTCTCAATTTCATATTTTTCTTCTAGAACTGTAAATATTGTTTAAATATTCCACAGCTGTTTATATAACTCCTTTTAAATGACAGGAACTATGATGGTGAATAATATCTGTTCCCTTTGCTCAAATTGCTAATACTTTGGGGGAAGGGGTAGAAAACTAAACAAATTCCAGTAACATTAAGTTGTGATATGGGTAAGTATAGGAGTTATGGCAATTTATAGGACCTCCCTCCTAGTCCCAGAAATTTAGAAAAAGTTTTCTGGTGGAAGTAACTTCTATGTGGAGAATGGAGTGACATCTGAATTAGCAATAATTGTTGGCAATAATAATAATTAACATCTTTTGAACACTTGAGAATGTCGGACATAGTACATGGCATTTTGCATATCAGGAAATGGGTAAAAGTTTACAATTGTATGTGAAACAGTTTATTCTTTTTTGTTTTGTTTTTATTTATTTTTAAATTTACTTTATTGATTAAAGTATTACTTACTCCCCTTTGGCCCCCCCACAGAGTTTATTCTTGTATTATTATTTATTAATTGTTGTATTATTTTCCATACAAACAATTATAAACCTACTTTTGCCCATCCCTGTATTAGTGATAATTCTTACAACAAGGGTTATTCCATTTTACAGAAATGAAAGGTCAGTCTCAGTGAGATTAAGTAACTCAAACAAATTCCACAATTAGTTGTGGCATAACTAGGAGTTGAACAACCACGAACAAATTTTAACAGAAAGGTTTGGAAACAACTTATCATGCAAGTTCAAAAGCAACTTTTCAGCTACAAGTGTGTTCCTGATTTTATATTGCAAATGTACAGTATAGGAAATTTTTCTACTAAGAAATTGTTCCTAGTTCATATTACGGAATTAAATAGATCAGTTCTAAGTTTTCTACACCTAACAAATTTAAACTCAGCTATAAGATGAAAAGAAATTGATTATATGTCTTAAATTTATATTTTTAAAATAAATTTCACTTATGTTTTATTTTTTATTTATTTATTTATTTTAATATATTTTATTGATTTTTTACAGAAAGGAAGGGAGAGGGATAGAGAGTTAGAAACATCGATGAGAGAGAAACATCGATCAGCTGCCTCCTGCACACCCCCCACTGGGGATGTGCCCGCAACCAAGGTACATGCCCTTGACCGGAATCGAACCTGGGACCCCCCAGTCCGAGGCCGATGCTCTATACACTGAGCCAAACCGGTTTCGGCTCACTTATGTTTTATTGATTGAATTTTAGTTTCACTTTTATTAGGGTTGTTGACTATTGTAATCTTTAAAATACATCATTCTCAAAAATTTTTTTACTTAATAAAGTTTTATTTTTCAAAATGTACAGTCAGTGAGACCTATTGCTCTTGCATCTTCTCCAGCAGCTGAGGCATCCTCACCTCCGGTGTTTCTGGTGTAAATTATTTGAGCTTCGTGCTTTGAGGCTAGTTTAATAAGTCCTTTACTAAGGAGCTCCTGAAGGGCTGCCCTGGTCAAAGAGCCGAGAATCTTCCGTCTCTCCGAGACCACAGCTGGGATAATAAGCTTGTCATTGGGAACTTCCTTACAGAGTGTGTCATATGTTGTTTTGTCAAACGAGACCAGGTTATTGAGCTTGTCCCAAACTTTGCCTTTGGACCACTTCTTCTTCTTCTTTTTTTTTTTTATATTTTATTGATTTTTTATTACAGAGAGGAAGAGAGAGGGATAGAGAGTTAGAAACATCGATCAGCTGCCTCTTGCACACCCCCTACTGGGGATGTGTCCGCAACCAAGGTACATGCCCTTGACCGGAATCGAACCTGGGACCTTTCAGTTCGCAGGCCGACGCTCTATCCACTGAGCCAAACCGGTTTCGGCCTGGACCACTTCTTCTATTTGGCCTTGCCCCTCAACTTCTTCACGTGGGCTTTGTCTCTCTTGGCCGGCTTTCCAGCATCTCTCTTCTTCTTGTCGCCCTTGGGAGACTCGGAGAGCAGGCCACCGCTGCTGCCTCATGTCAGCCCGAGAGCTCATTCTCAATTTTGATGAAATAGCCTTGGCTATAAAATTACTATAAAAACTAATAGGGATTAATAAACATAATGGTTTTCCTATTTCCCTTTTAGTTTGGAATATGGGCAGATCAGCTTGGGGATGGAAGAGCCCATCTTATTGGAATTTACATGAACAGGTACCACATGTTTTCTTGAATAGCTTTTCTGCTAAATATTTACATGAATTTTCTAATACTTATATATTTTTTGAAGGATGGGTGAAAAGTGGGAACTTCAATTAAAAGGCTCAGGAAAGACCCCATACTCCCGGTACAGTTTTTTGTTGGTTTTTTTGTGTGTGTGTGTGTGTGTGTGTGTGTGTATTTACTTATCTAAATTAAAACTGATGTTGTCTTTATCATTGAAAATCTTTTCATCTTATTTCCCGTAGAAATGGTGATGGCAGAGCTGTGCTGCGTTCCTCAGTGAGAGAATTTTTGTGTAGTGAGGCTATGTACTATCTTGGAATTCCAACCAGCAGAGCTGCAAGGTAACTCCTCTTTCCTTGAAGCTAACTTTCTGGACTGGATCATGTTATCTCCGGAAATATGTTAGTAAATTGAGCAGATAAGTTTCTGCTTATAGTTTCTTATAGTTTTAGGTGTTGTTGTTTTTTGTTAATCCTCACCTGAGGATGTTTTCCCCATTGATTTTTAGAGAGAGGGGAAAGGAAGGAGGGAGGGGAGAGAAAAACAGAGAAACATCGATGTGAGAGAGACACGTGCCCTGATGGGGTGGGGATCAAACCTGAAACCCAGGTACGTTCCCTTGACTCAAAATTGAACCCTAGACCCTTTGGTGTGTGGGCTGAGAAACACCAGCCAGGGCAGTTTTAGGTGCTTCTTTGTTTGTTTGTTTGTTGTTAATCCCCACCCCAGGATATTTTTTCCCCCTTGATTTTTTTCAATTTATGTATTTTATTTTATTTATATTTAAAATCTTTATTGTTGAAGGTCCTCCTTATTCCCCCATTAATCTCTTCCAGCCCGCTCCCATCCCCACCCCACCTCCCCCAGGCCCTCACCATCCCCTTGTCCGAGTCCCCGGTTATGCATATATGCATACAAGTTCATTGGTTGATCTCTTCCCACCCACCCTCCCCTTCCTTCCCTCTAAGGTTCAACAGTCTGTTCATGCTTCTCTGTCTCTAGGGCTATTTTTGATCATCAGTTTATTTGATTCATTTGAGTCCACATATGAGTGAGATCATGTGATATTTATCTTTCTCTGACTGGCTTATTTCGCTTAGCATAATACTCTCCAGGTCCATCCATGTTGTTGAGGATGGTAAGAGTTCTTTCTTTTTTATTGCTGGGTAGTATTCCATGGTGTAAATGTACCATGTTGTGGAGCGGATGCGAGTGAACGACCACTGGAGCCCGGACCAAATTAAAATTTAGGGAGCCTTTATTAGCCGGGCGGCCGGACGACCCAGCGACTGCTCTGCCATTCTCCACGCAGGGAGACCAGAGAGCAGCAGAGACCCTTTGTGTAGGACCGCTTTTAAGCACATTAACCACATCCTGTTTTTGCAGAACAAGTAACCCAAGACAAAACAGTTTTTCCCAAGCAACGTCAGGATCATGCCAGTGACGACCATGTTATTCACAGGGTCATCCTGTTCTCCAGAAAGCTGACAGTGTTCTATGAAAGAAGGCTACGTGCTGGGAAGGGGCCATGAGACCATATCTCAAGGCTTGGCCTAGTGTCAGCACTGACATCTCTATCTGGGGCATAGTCCACGGCCTCAGTAGTGCTCAAAAATTCCCACTCTCTAACATACCACAGCTTTTTAAAATATATATATATGTATATATATTATTATTTTATTGATTTCAGAGAGGAAGGGAGAGGGAGAGAGAGATAGAAACATCAATGATGAGAGAGAATCATTGATCGGCTACCTCCTGCATGCCTCCTACTGGGGATCAAGCCCACAACCCGGGCATGTGCCCTTGACCCGAATCAAATCCAGGACCCTTCAGTCCGAAGTCCGACATTCTAGCCACTGAGCCAAACCAGCTAGGGCATACCACAGCTTTTTAATCCACTCATCTACTGATGGGCACTTAGGCTATTTCCAAATCTTAGCTATGGTGAATTGCACTGCTATGAACCTAGGGGTGCATATATTCTTTCTGATGAGTGTTTTGGGTTTCCTAGGGTGTATTCCTAGAAGGGGGATTACTGGGTCAAATGGGAGTTCCGTTTTTAATTTTTTCAGGAAACTCCATTCTGTTTTACATAATGGCTGCACCAGTCTGCATTCCCAGCATTGTACTAGGGTTCCCTTTTCTCCACAATTTCACCAACATTTGTTGTTTGTTGATTTGTTGATGATAGCCATTCTGACAGGTGTGAGATGGTACCTCGTTGTTTTGATTTGCATCTCTCGGATGATTAGTGACTTGGAGCATGTTTTCATATGTCTCTTGGCTTTCTGTATGTCCACTTTCAAAAAGTGTCTATTTATGTCCTTTGCCCATTTTTAAATTGGATTGTTTGTCTTCCTTTTGTTAAGTTGTATGAGTTCCCTATATATTTTGAAGATTAACCCCTTATCGGATGTGTCATTGGCAAATATGTTCTCCCATGCAGTGGGCTTTCTTGTTATTTTGTTGATGGTTCCTTATGCAGTGCAGAAGCTTTTCATTTTAATGTAGTCCTATTTGTTTATTTTCTCCTTAGTTTCCATTTTCCTAGGAGATGTATCAGTAAACATATTGCTATGAGAGATGGCTGAGATTTTGGTGCCTATGGTTTCTTCTAGGACTTTTATGGTTTCAAGTTTTACATTTAAGTATTTTATCCATTTTAAGTTTATTCCTATATGTGGTGTAAGTTGGTGGTCTAGTTTCATTTTTTTGCATGTAGCTGTCCAATTTTCCCAGCACCATTTATTGAAGAGACTGTCTTGGCTCCATTGTGTGCTCTTGCCTCCTTTGTCAAATATTAATTGAGCGTAGTGGCTTGAGTAAATTTCTGGGTTCTCTGTTCTGTTCCATTGATTTATCTGCCTGTTATTGTGCCAGTATCCATTTATTTTTAGAGAGAGTGGAAGGGAGGGGGAGAGACAGAGAGAGAGAAACATAGATGTGAGAGAGACACATCGACTAGTTGCCTCCCGCACGCACCCTGACCAGGGCTGGGGATCGAGCCATTGAACTTGCAATTGAGGTATGTGCCCTTGTCCACAATAGAACCCGTTGCCCTTCAGTCTATGGGCTGATGCTCTAACCACTGAGCAAAGCCAGCTAGGGCTTTAGGTGCTTCTTGATAGCTTGCTTGCAGTTAAAGTGTAACTTTAATTGTTTGATTATCTTACGTTCCAGCCTAGTTGTAAGTGATGATGAAGTGTGGAGAGATCAGTTCTACAATGGAAGCATTGTGAAAGAACGAGGTAATACCAGTGTTCAGATTACTTGTATAAAATTCGACTAAGTTCTTTTTTTTTTAAACTTTTTTATTTACTTTCTTTGGGTGACATTGATTAATAAAATTGTATTGGTTTCAGGTGTACAATTCTATAATACATCATCTGTATGTTGTGCTGTGTGTTCATTACCCAAAGTCAAGTCTCCTTCCATCGCTATTTATCTTCCCTTTACCCTTTTCTACCTCCCCCACCCCTTTACCCCCTTGTTGTCTGCGTCTATGACGTTTTTTTTTCTTCTTGATCCTTTCACCTTTTTTAGCCCCACAACCTCCCTTCCTTCTGACAGCTGTCAGTCTGTTTTCTATCTAATCTGTTTCTTTTTGTTTGTTATTTTATTTTGATATTAGATTCCACATATAAGTGAAATCATATGATATTTGTCTTTCTCTGACTTGCTTATTTCACTTGACATAATACTCTCCAGGTCCTTCCATGGTGTTGCAAAGGGTGAGATTTCATTCTTTTGTACAGTTTAGTATTCCATATGTAAATGTACCACAGCTTTTTTATCCACTCATCTACTGATTATGCTTGGGCTGCTTCCAGGTCTTGGCTATTGTAAATTGCACTGCAATGAACATAGAGGTGCAAGACTAAGTTCTTAAAATAGATATTGGACATCTTTTCAGTCTTCTTGAAGAATGACCCCTAGTTCTTCCAGATATTTTAGCATTATTATATTATAATAGAATTTCCTTCCCCACATTCTTACATCACTAATCCATCCATTTCGAACAGCAAACATCTGGGAAGTGAACAAAAAATGTTTATGGACACTTGACAAAATGTTACAAAGCTAGTACATGCAAGTTCGTACACTTTCCTCCTAGGAGAGCCCTCGGACCTTTCCTTACAGCCTGGCTGCTCTTACTTCATGTGTACTTCCAATAAGTTCAATTAACTTTTTCCTCAACCTTAAGTAGGTTAGAAGAAAAAAAAATTAGAAAGGGGATGAGAAAGTGTGCTGTAGAACAGCAAAAAGGGAGAGAGTAAGAAATTTGACTCTGAATCTTTGGGGAGAAAGGGGACCTAAAAATCGATAATAAACATTTAACTGCTTAAAAGGCAGAGCTACCAAGCCCTACTGACAGCCTTCCATGCTTTATTGGGTCACTGCATCACAGGGCAGCATTTTTACTGAGGTTCATAGTGATTCACCAGAGCACATTTAAAAAAATATATATATTTTTGATTTCAGAGAGAAAGGGAGAGGGAGTGAAAGATAGAAACACTAGTGGTGAGAGAGAATCATTGATTGGCTGCCTCCTGCACACCCCACACTGGGATCGAGCCTGCAACCTGGGCATGTGCCTTTGACCAGAATGGAGCCTGGGACCCTTCAGTACACAAGCCGATGCTCTATCCACTGAGCCAAACCGACTAGGGCACCAGAGCACATTTTATGTTCTTTATACTTAGTGTATAATATGTTTTGATAGGCTTTTCATTAAAAAAAAAAAAAAACCCTCCCAAAGTATTCATGCTTAAATGAATTAAGGGTTATATATATACTAGAGGCCCGGTGCATGAAATTTGTGCATAGGGGGTCCCCTCAGCCCAGCCTGCACCCTCTCCAATCCGGGACCCCTCGGGGGATGTCTGACTTCCGGTTTAGATCCAATCTGGATCAGGCCTAAACCGGCAGTCGGACATCCCTCTCACAATCTGGGACCGCTGGCTCCTAATTGCTCACCTACCTGCCTGCCTGATCGCCCCTAACTGCCCCCCCAACACCCCCCGCCAGCCTGGTTGCCCCTAACTGCCCCCTCTGCCGGCCTGGTCACCTCTAACTGCTCCCCCTGCCGGCCTGGTCGCCCCACGCAGCCTGCTGTTCAGTCGTTTGGTCGTCCTTCACTAACACCCCTGTTGGCCTTGTCGCCCCAGGCAGCCTGCTGGTTTTTACTGTTACTGTGATGGCATCCTGGACAGTTTGCATATTCCTCTATTATTAGTATAGATTTTAAAATGTTTTTATTGATTTGAGGGGGGGGGGGAAGGGAGAGTGACAGAGAGATAGAAACATCCATGAGACAGAAACATCTATATGCTGCCCCTTGCACGCCCCCTACTGGGGATCAAACCTGCAACATGGACATGTACCCTGACTGGATCGAACTGGTGACCTCTTGGTTCATGGGTGAATACTCAACGACTGAGCCACACTGACTGGGCAAGGCTTATGTGTTTTTATGGTATCTCTCCCCTTTAATTTCATTTGGATAAAAATCGGACATTATTGCACACAAGCCTGTAACAACTATGTAGGTCTTTTTGTAAATGGTGATTGGAAATGAGAGTCCAACCACAGACTGTTCATATGATGGAAACAACACTACTTATTTCTGTGGCTGTACTTATATATATTGTTAATCTGAATTCCAAACCACAATCTTATTTCTCCTTTTTAGGCCATTACTAGAATTTCCATATCTAAATGTTCACATATATACACATATTGTGCTTTTATGCTATTTGCCCAGCAGCCACTGTGGTATATTGAGAAAAGTGCTGGACAGGCAAACAGAATATGTGACCAGCTCTGTGGGAATTGATTTGTGACTTGGAGTAAGTTACATTCTGGCCCTGTTTCTCTTATCTAAAATAAGGCTGTTAGATTAGATGATACATTTTGTGTCTTTTAGTGCTAACATTCAGTGATTCAATGCCTATTCATTAAATAGAAATTAGGATAACTTAATGAGCTCTTATGGTTTCTAAGTGACTACATTTTTATTGCTCAAAAAACCCCACATGAAAATAAATGTCTAGATTAATATTGTGAATACATTTTGACTATATGGTAATTCAGTCAATCCAGAAAATACTAATTGACCCTTTTTCTGTGCCTACCATTAGACTAAACTCTAGGGCAGTGGTTCTCAACCTTTCTAATGCCGCGACCCTTTAATAGAGTTCCTCATGTTGTGGTGACCTCCAACCAAAAAATTATTTTCGTTGCTACTGCATAACTCTAATTTTGCTACTGTTATGAATCGTAATGTAAAGATCGGTGTTTTCCGATGGTCTTAGGCTCTACAGCAGCGGTTCTCAACCGACCCTACTAGTGGTTCTCAACCTGTGGCTCGCGACCCACAGGTTGAGAACCGCTGCTGTAGAGCCTAAGACCATCGGAAAACACCGATCTTTACATTACGATTCATAACAGTAGTAAAATTACAGTTATGCAGTAGCAACGAAAATAATTTTTTGGTTGGGGGTCACCACAACATGAGGAACTCTATTAAAGGGTCGCGGCATTAGAAAGGTTGAGAACCACTGCTCTAGGTGGTCCAGGAACAGTAAGTATATATCATAGTCCTGGTCTTAAGAAGTTTAGTCTCCATAGAGAAAAGTCTTAGATACATGAAACAGATGAACAATAAAAGATCTGAAGTCAATAATAGAGGGATCATTTTAGCTTTATGGAGGAAGTGGGAATTATCTTTTAAAATATGTTTTTAAAATCTATTGATTTTTAGAGAGAGAAACATAGATTTGTTGTTCTACTTATTTATGCATCCATTGGTTGATTCTTGTATGTACCCTGACTGGAGATCAAAACCGCAACCTTGGTGTATCGGGATGATGCTCTAACCAACTGAGCTACCCGCCCAGGGTTGGGAATTGATCTTGAGTATAAGATTAGGAACGATTTCAGTGTGGGGTGAAGAGGGTGTGAGGCAGGTAGAGCAGCGGAGACCAGCACAAAGGCCCAGGGAGCAGGAAGTCTATTGAAGAACAGCACAACAGACCAGGAGCCCCTTGGATAGACTTCATCTTGATATCTAAGCACATGTAAGTACAGCATTTCCTAAAAGCAAGAAACATGAATTCTATTTATTAATTGTATTACTAATGTCTATAATCAAAACAGAAGGCAGTAATACAGGATTACAAACAAACCCAAATACAAAATGCATAGATTCACTTTATTTCTTCAGTGTATTCATAGTTAGAACATATGCAAACATTTATTTATTGAAGTTAATTTTCAGTTAGTTACACAAATGAAAAGCACTTGTTGGGACTATGCCATAGAAATCTATACTTATAATAGGATAATATGCAAATTTGTCGGGATGCCATCATGTAACAACCAACCAGCAGGCTGCATCCCTACCCCCTGCGCCAGCCAGGAGACATGAGGCTCATGTCCTCAACCTAGGCAACGGGCCCTGGGACGTGAGGCTCGAGTCCTCACCCCATCAATGGGCTCTGGACGCGAGGCTCGCGTCCCCAACCCGGCAACGGGCCTGGACGTGAGGTTTGCATCCCTGCCCCCTTTAATTAATTCCCTTTTTATGTGCACGAATTTCATGTGCTGGGCCACTAGTAACTCAATAATTCACTAACTCACAATTGAGGAGTCAGTGGGATTTTGATGTTGGGAGCCTAGTGATTTAACTGAGCAGTCTTTAGCTAGGTCAGAGCCTCGGTATTTCAAAAAGTTTCGTGGCTCCTAACATTCTAACTGATTCAGGCTTAAAAAAATAAAGAAAAAAATCCTTGATCCTTCCCAGGGTATAAGTTAATTGTTTTTCCAATACAGATAATTCTTTTATATTAAAATAATTTTATTTCTTAAGAAAAGCATTTAGGTTATGTTTGCATAGTTTGAAATAGTTTTTGCTGAAATAAATGTTTCTTTTGCAGGTGCAGTAGTGCTTCGCGTTGCAAAATCATGGTTTAGAATCGGATCATTAGAAATTTTGACTCATTATGGTGAACTGGATTTACTAAGGTTAGAAAAAGAGATTTTTAAGTGTTAGAAGACAATTAAAAATGCTTATTTATGTGTTGGGAAGTTAATTTGTGTGTGTGGGCAAGGGCGGGGGATGGGCGGGGAAAAAAGCAAGCAAGAATTTATTGACTGCCATATGTGGTGTGGGATCAGCCCGTTCTGTGTGTCCATCCCTCCTGTCTGTCTCACCGTGACTTCTTCATACCCTCAGCTATAGGACTTTGGTTCAGCTAGGTTTCAGGCAGCTCTAAGTGATGGTTGTTCTGTAGTTTAGTGGTAATTTTGATGTGGTTGTGAGACGTTCTGAGTACCGCATTTTACCTACTCTGCTGTCTTGTCCAGAAGCTTCCTGAGTTTCCTACTTTAGCACATGTTCACTGAGTTCATAGTCATCTCGGCTCATTGAGAGTTGTCTGTTCTCATTGGGTATTATTTCTAACTTTCAATTTATTTTTTGGGATCACTTCTATTTGGATTCATCATACCACTGAAATTGTTCCATCTGGTGGTCATACCTCAGTTATATTTCACTTCTCTCTCTGACATTTGATGTACATTGGTGACCACTTCATCCTTAAAATGCCTCCACTGGCTAACATGACTATATATACCTTTTTGTTCCCGAAATGCCTGAAACAATTCTTGACACATAGATTCTTATTAAAGTTATTTAATGATTAAATCACACCTGTTGTTTTGACTGGGTTTTAGTAATTCTCAAATAATATTTACAATCTCTAATTTTTTTTATTCTTTCTTATGCAATGCAATAACACGATTAGTCGACTAACTAGAGGAATTATTTAACACATTGCGGACTAAGTAGTTTTATTGCTAGCTTTACCCAGTGGCCAGGTAAGTTTCTGTTGAATGAGTACAAAAAAATGTTTTACATAAATGTTAAAGGCACGCTTTTAAATTAAATACCCATTGCATTTTGAAGTTATTTATTACATGTTCTTACAAGCTAATACCTTTTTAAAGTATTCGCGTGATTGGCCACAAGCCTTAGAATAGAAAACACAAGAATTCTCATGATCCCTGTCTGCAATGTGTTAAGAATGAGAGTAAAAAAGCATGATACATATGTAACTTAAATATTTTAACTTCAAACATTGGCCAGATTTTTCTCATCTCATTTGTGAAACCTATGTGACCTCCACACGTAGTTAGTCCCCTACTGTTTTGTTGTTGTTGTTTTTAATCCTGACCTGAGGACTTAGAGAGAGGAAGGGAGAGAGGAAGAGAAAGGAGGGAGAGAGAGAGAGAGAGAAAAAAAAAACAAACATCAGTTGGCTGCCTTCAGTGTGCTCCCCAACTGGGGATCAAACCTGAAACCCAGGTATGTGGCCTGACTGGGAATCAAACCAGCAGCCCTTTGTACTCAACCAACTGAGCCACTCCGGCGGGCTGTTCTGTTGTTTTTATACTTCGTATATATTTCCATTATAGCATGCATTGTGCTATAATGTCATTATTTTTTATATGTTATCCTCTAATCAACTATATGCTTTTTGAGGGCTGGATCTCAGTCTTATCCTTCTTCTTCCTATCACTTGCACAGGACTTGTAGATATTCCATGGATGTTTATTGAGTTAATCTGAATTTGTAACATAATAAGATAGAATCTAATATGATGTTAGAAACATAGTTCCAGCTTTGATTAATATTGAGGAAATATTTCTCTATTTCTGTTTTTGGATTTTAATTAAAAAAATTTTAAGTGTGAGCCCTAGCCGGTTTGGCCCAGGGGGTAGAGTGTCAGCCTGCAGACCAAGGGTCCTGGGTTTCATTCCAGTCAAGGACATGTACCTTGGTTACAGGCTCCTCCCTGGCCTGGGCCCTGGTCGGGGCTCATGCAGGAGGCTACCAATCAATGTGTTTCTCTCACATCGATGTTTCTCTCTGTCTTTCCCTCTTTCTTCTATTCTCCCTAAAAATCAATGGAAAAATATCCTCAGGTGAGGATTAACAAAAATTTTTTAAATAAAATAAAATTTTAAGTGTGGAATCTAATGAATTAATGAATTGCAAGGGTGGATTTAGGTGATTGGATATTCAATACTGTATTCTGAGGAACACTGATGCTATCTCCTTTTAATCTCCAGGACATTATTAGATTTCATCATACAGGAACATTTCCCCTCAGTAGATATCAAAGAGCCTAATAGATATGTGGTAAGTTTTTATTTTTTAAAAAAATATTTTTATTGATTTCAGAGAAGGAAGAGGAAAAGAGAGATAGAAGCATCAATGACGAGAGAATCATTGATCGGCTACCTCCTGCACATCCCCACTGGGGATCGAGGCCGAAACCTAGGCATGTGCCCTGACCAGGAATCAAACCATGACCTCTTGGTTCATAGGTCAATACTCAACCACTGAGCAACACTGTCTGGGCTGTGGTATGTTTTTAAAGAGAAAGAGCAATACTTTTGCTTTCTCTCATTGGCTGCCCACATTAGTGGTTACACCTTAGGACTTAAAAAAATTCAGTTAGGCAAGGAAATATAGAGCATCATGAACATTTTATTAGAGGAAGATAAGATGAACCCCTTCATAAACAAGGCATAGATAAGAAAGCTGTTTCCTTTGAAAGTTATCTAGAAGAAAAGAATAGGTGCTACTACATCCTAACTGTATACATTTTTGTTGTTGTTGTTAATCCTTCCACAAGGAGACAACCAAGGTTCATGACCTTGACCAGAATCGAACCCAGGACCCTTTGGTCTGCAGGCTGATGCTCTATCCACTGAGTCAAACCGGCTAGGGCTGTATACATTATTTTTTGAGAAGCATTCATAAGTTGATCACATATAGTCTTTTTCTCACCCATTAGATATTTCTAAAATGGTAGTTCTAAAGTAAATATAATAGGAAAATGTGATTTTCTATTTTTGTGAAAAAATTTTTATTCTTTTAAGAGTCACAGAGAAGAGAATCCATTGTTTTTCTTGGTGACTCATTTTAAAGTTTAATAATTCACTTCACTTACATTTATCTCCCTTGTGCTGAATTCTGATGCTTTTTCCTTTTTTTGTTAATCTTTACCCAAGGATATTTTTCCTGTTGCTCTCTAGAGAGACTGAGGAAGAAAGGAAGGGGAAGAGACAGAGAGAGGGAAGAGAGAGAGAGAGAGAGAGAGTGAGAGAGAGAGAGAGATTGAGAGATTGAGAGAGAGAGAGAGAGAGAGAGAAAAATAAAAATCAATGTAAAAGACATCCATCGGTTGCCTCCTGCACCCTGGCTGGGGATCGAACCTGCAACCCAAATACATGCACTTGACTGGGAATTGAACCTGAGGCCCTCTGGTGTATGAGCCACGCTCCAACCACTTAGCAACACTGGCCAGGGCACATTTTCCTTTTTTTATTGGACATGGAGAAAGCCTGGTCATCATGCTGTGTATGAGCCTTTTATATATTATTTCTAATTGAATAATTTTATGTTCTTCCATATATAATTTCTATTTCTTTAGTCATCTGTTGGCCAGCCTTTATAAAATCTGAAAAATTTCTTTAGGAATTTTTTTCCATTGTGGTATCTGAGACGGCACAACTTATTGCTCTGTGGATGTCTATTGGTTTTGCTCATGGTAAGTTATCTATTAATGTTTCACTCTCTGATGAGAAAGTAGAATTAATCTGTAGAGGCAGAAGACTTCTTTTTTTATGTATTTCAAAATATTCCTGCCGATGGGCTTCTTAACATTTATAACATACTAGAGGCCTTGTGCACGAAATTCATGCACGGCGGGGGGTGGGGGTGGCGGGGGGACTCCCCTCAGGCTGGCCTGTGCCCTCTCGCAATCCGGGACCCCAAGGGGGATATCAAGCCTAAACTGGCAGTCAGACATCCCTCTTACAATCCGGGATGCTGCATGCACCAGTGACCATACTTTCCATACAGGTGAAAGGCATCTTGCTGTTGTATGGGCAGCTACATTTTTTTTGCCCTGATTATAAAAAGTAGTACATAACATGATCCTTCTGAGGCAGTAGTACCATTTTCCCATCTTATGGGTGGAAAAACTGAAGCAGAGAGAAGTTAAGTAGTTGGCTTTGTCACACAGTTATAACTGTCAGAATCAGGGCTGACCACAAAATGTGCAAGTCAGAGTCCATGCATGTCATCACTGCATCATCTTATTTTTTCAGTGTTAGAGTAGCCTTGCCAGGTTTTAATTTTTAAATCTTAAGAGACTGTTCCCAATATATAGGGTACAGTCCCTAGGCCTGGCCGATGATCAGGGCCATCTGTGGGGCGACTGGTGGGCAGGGCGATGGGGGGGGGGCATTGAGCGTCTGCCCCCTGGTGGTCAATGCACATCATAGTGACCAGTTGTTCTGCCATTCAGTCGATTTGCATACTAGGGTTTTATTATATAGGATGAGTTTGTTTTTAGCAACAGAGAAACAATTTTCTCATGTTAAAATGGTTTTGAATTGAATAGTGTACACAAAATAGAATAAGAATGACCTTATGAGTATATATTTAGATTTCCTTAAAGGTATTTTTTAAAGTCTTTTTAAAAAAATATATTTTATTGATTTTTTACAGAGAGAAAGGGAGAGGGATAGAGAGTTATTTTAAAGTCTTAATTATAAAAGTACTAGAGGCCTGTTGCACGAATTTGTTTATGAGTGGTGTCCCTCGGCCTGGCCTGCGGGATTGGGCCGAAACCTGCTCTCTGACATCCCCCAAGGGGTCCCAGATTGCGAGAGGGCGTAGGCCAGGCTGAGGGGCCCCACCAGTGCACGATCAGGGCCAGGGAGGTATGTGGGAGGTTGGCCAGCTGGGGAGGGACCACAAGAGGGCTCTAGGGTGTGTCTGGCCTGTCTCGTTCAGTCCCAATTGGCTGGGCCCCAGCAGCAAGCTAACCTACCAGTCAGAGCGTCTGCCCCCTGGTGGTCAGTGCATGTCATAGTGAGCGGTTGAGTGGTCTTAGCATATCATTAGCATATTATGCTTTGATTGGTTGAATGGATGACTCGACAACCAGACACTTAGCATATTAGGCTTTTATTATATAGGATTACCTGCTTATGGTAAAGAATTTAAAATATAGGTAATTTTGAGTTCCATTCTCTAGAATAATCATTATTAACCATTTCATATCAAGTTTTCTAGACTATGTTGATGATATTCATATGTCTCCTACAAAAACATCAGGGTGGTATTGCAAGGAATATCTGCCTGAACTATGAATAACTGAAAAGCAAGTTCTGTATATACTAAGGTCTCTAGATAAATACCAAAGGAGGACTCCACATTGTAGAACTTCTTGAAGTTGGCTTGCAAAACTTCTTAAAACTGGCTTTAATTTTCACACGATCTTTGTATCTTTCTTAGGGCTGGATGGGAAACAGGGTAGGTGTTTCAGAGTTTTTGCTATTATGAACTGTCTTGCAGTGACCACCATGCAACTGCTAGAAATTGAGAGTAAATAAGAGGAAGTTTGAGAATACAAAGATGAGTTTTTAAAAATTTTTTAATGCAATATTTTGTTGATTTCATAGAGGAAGGGAGAGGGAGAAAGAGATAAAAACATCAATGACGAGAGGGAATCATTGGCTGCCTCCTGCACTCCCCTCACTGAGATCGAGCCCACAACTGAGTCATGTGCCCTGATCGGGCATTGAATTGTGGCCTCCTGGTTTGACGCTCAACCACTGAGCCTCTGAGGCCAGGCTCGAAAATAGTTTTTTAAGGTAAACCCCTAAAAGTGGAATTGCTGGGTTAGAGAGTCTGTACATTTAACATTTTGATGAACAGAACCATCTTCCTCTGAAAAAGGTTGAAACCCTCTCTATTGAACACGGTGCCACCATGCACAAGAACCTGTATTAGGCTGGTGTGTCCATGGCTTCCTCCTGTCCCACACTCAGCCCCCATTCATGAGCCCTGCATCTAAGAGGTCTTTCTCGCCCTACCTCCCGCACTGCTCGTGGTCTGCCACTCAGTACTGTTAATGGGGGTGGGTATCCACATTTTCATCTTTCCCCCTTCTCACAGCCTTTGAAAATTAATTTTATTCCTTTACTAGTCTCAGTTCCATTCCAAATAACATGTATTTTATTTTTTTTTTTATTTATTTTTGTTTATTTTTATTTTTTTTTCAATTTTTTAATTAAGGTATTATATGTGTACATATCTTACCATTGCCCCCCCCCCCACCCCACTCCCATATAACATATATTTTAAACAACTGCTAGAAATTGAGAGTAAATAAGAGGAAGTTTTATTTCTTGGGACTAAATTATTGGAAATCTTTGGGGACAGAGGAGTATAAAACAAAAGGCTAAATTTATTTTTAAAATATAGTTTTAATATAAAACTATTTGTCTTCTTTAATTAAACTTTTCAATTGATAATTAAATTTTGCTTCTTTCTAAAACAAATGCATTTCCATGACCTTTTCCATTCTGGAAAATTTTATACAGTTAAAAAATGCTTTTGTTATTTTATCATGTTTTTGGAAATTTTTGTTGTTTTAGGTGTTTGTAATACTGATAACTTCAGTTTGTTGTCCATTACAATTGACTATGGTCCATTTGGTTTTATGGAAGCCTATAACCCAGGTATGTATGATTTATATGTATATATAAATACCTTATTCACAAGTTTATTTTAGATAAACTGTTACAGCTAATACAATGATGGGGTAGTAAAAGAATTGGGATCATTTGAAGAATGGTAGTTTTGTGTTGTACTCAATCTTCTAGGTGCTATAGAGATACAAAAATGAGTTCCTTGTAACTTCTGCCCTTAAAGAATCACATGTTAGTGAAGATGACCTGAAGGACAGTAGGGAATATGTTGTCAGACGTGAGTTTGGTTTCGGGCATCTGACCCTTAATGGCTCTGTGCCCTTGGACAAGTTACTTAATCTCTCACTTACTAACCTATAAAATGGAGGTAACACTAATATAATACTTGACACTGGAAGGATGAGAGCGGGCTTTGTGGACAACATACTACTTGAGTTGGAGTTTGAATTCTGTATTTGATGACCTGAAAATTCTTGTATATTAGAAATATATTCATCTATTAGGCAAATATTCATATTATAAAATATTTTCATGTGTATGGACATTAAATATTTATATTACTTTTGAGTTAAATGGTTAATGTCAGAAAAAGCTTTACCTAATAAATAGAAATTTATTAAGTTTATATATGAAGAAAACATTGTCATTATCCTTACTATATGAAGATAGTATTTTTGTTTTAAACAGATTTTGTGCCAAACACATCTGATGAGGAAAGAAGATATAAAATAGGAAATCAGGCCAATATTGGGATGTTTAATTTGAATAAGTTGTTACAAGCTCTAAACCCATTACTGGATCCAGGGCAAAAGCAGCTGTGAGTAAATCCTAAACCTACTAATTAAATCTGTGTG
Organism: Eptesicus fuscus; assembly: GCF_027574615.1. Taxonomy (NCBI): domain Eukaryota; kingdom Metazoa; phylum Chordata; class Mammalia; order Chiroptera; family Vespertilionidae; genus Eptesicus; species Eptesicus fuscus. Next base: position 15,892,570 of record NC_072474.1, read on the forward strand.
AAAATATATTTGTAAAATAATCATTTTTTATTTTTATTGATTTCAGAAAGGAAGGGAGAGGAAGGGAAAGGGAGAGAGATAGAAACATCAATGATGAGAGAGAATCATTGATCGGCTGTCTCCTGCATGCCCCTTACTGGGGAAAAAATGATCATCTTTGACAAGAAAGTGACATTTTGAAAACCAGCTTATTATTTAGTCTTTAATAATGACAGCATTTCAAACTCTATATTTTTCTCTAATTCACTTTTGGCTTTTTTCCATAGTTATCAGGATAAGTTGTTTTTATATTTATTGCTTTTTAGATGTGAAATTTTAGTTTATTTCTTCTTTGATTTAAGAGTTATTGATCACTCTTTCTTAATTTCTAAGTAGGTGGACTTAATATGTCCATATTTTTGTGATCAAAGAATATGTTTGGTAAAATCTGCTATTCAAAACGTGTTAAGGATTCTTTATGGCATAGCCTTGCTTTACCTTAAGAGTGAGGGCCTGAAGCAGCCACCGGTCCCGGATTATGTTAGGATTTTGTTGATCTACCACTGGACATTGAATTTCTTGAGGGCAGGGACCACAATTTATTTATTTCTGTGTCTCCAATGTATTTGCTAGAAGATAAAACATATTTTGTTTTATACTCTCCTCTCCACCCCCACAATCAAAAATTTACAGTACAAAATCCCAAATGGAAGACAAGGCATATAGTTATTTTATTAAGAGTCTCATGCTCTACCGACTGAGCTAGCTGGGCACTTCCGACATATAGTTATTTTATTAATCCCAGGTAGCAAAAAATTACTACAATAAAGATTTTAAAAAGTTTATATCCATACATGGTTTTCTTAATTAATTAATTAATTAAAAACTATATTGGTAATATAGTCAGATAATGAAAAATCAAAGTGATATAAAATGATATTCATTAAGCAGCCTTTATCCCACCCTTGTCTCTATTAATTTTATATCTCTTTAGTTCTGCAGAGTTCATTCAGTCATTCAACAAATATTTATTGAGGTGCTCAGTATGTGCCAGACACTGTTGTAAGTGCTAAGGGGATAGCACTGAATAAAACAGCACAATAATTGTGCCCTGATAGTGCTTACTTTTGGTGGGAGAGACAGTCAATAAACAGAGCAAATAAGTTCTATAACATATTAGAAGGAGATAAATGCTATAGAGAAAAATAAAGCATTGGGCAGGGAGCATAGGTGGGGGGAAGAAGGTTTGCAGTTTTAAGAGGACGGTCAGCAAAGAACTTGAGTAAAGGCTCGAAGGAGTAACAGGAGCAAACTATGCAGGTATCTACAGGCAAGGGGGTAGCCTGTGAAAGGCCCTGAGGTGGGAGGGAGTGTGTGTGTGTGTGTGTGTGTGTGTGTGTGTGTGTGTGTGTGTGTGTGTGTGTGGGCGGGGGTGGGTGGGTGGGCTAAGGAACAGCAAGACGATTGCAGTAGAATGAGCAAGGGGAAGCGTTGTAGATGAGATCGGGAAGGTAAAGCGAACAGAGCTCCAGAATGTGTTGAGTTTTTATGTAACTGAAGATACATGTGAGAATGTTAAGAAATAGAAACTGTTTGTTTAAAGATGGGCTTAAGGTTAAAAACTCGAATTTTTATATTTTTATGAAATATTTCACTATATGTTCATACTTTCAGACAAGTAAAATATTGTGTTGGGTAAGTTGCTTCTAATGAATTATGTTTAGCCTAAGATGATTTTAAAAATATACCAAAAAACACACATTTATATCAACATTTATCCTGTAATCTAATTATATATAGTAGTATTTCAGGAATGACATGGTGTGATTTATACTATATCCAAATCTTTGAGACAATAAATTTGTATTGATAATTTTCTCTATGATCTATAATAATAAAAGTATAATATGCTAATTAGACCGGATAGCCGAACCTTCCGGATGTCCTTCCTGACGAAGCTGTGGTGGCAGGGGCCAAGGCAGAGGTGGTTAGGGGCAATCAGGCAGGCAGGCAGAGTGATTAGGGGAAATCAGGCAGGCAGGCAGAGTGGTTAGGGGCAATCAGGCAGGCAGGCAGGCGAGCAGTTAGGAGCCTGCAGTCCCAGATTGCGAGAGGGTGCAGGTCGGGCTGAGGGAACCACCCCCTCCTCTAGTATGATATATAATTAAATCACTAAACAAGAATCAGTAGCACATAATCTAATGTTATTTAATACCTGAGAAGGTTCTCTTTGTTCTTGTAAAATGTAATTCAAGAATGCTAATTTTAGCCCTAGCTGGTTTGGCTTAGTGGATAGAGCCTTGGCCTTCGGACTGTAAGGGTCCCGGGTTCGATTCCAGTCAAGGGCACATGCCCAGTGGGGGCGCATGCAGGAGGCAGCCGATCAATGATTCTCTCTCATCATTAATGTTTCTATCTCTCCCTCTCCTTTCCTCTCTGAAATCAATAAAAAACATGTTAAAAAATGATAATTTTAAGTCAAGGTTTAACTGTTCTTTTTTTCTTTCTATAGTGCCGCTCAGATTCTTGAGGGATATCCTGTTCTCTATTACACAAGGTTTGTCCTTTTTGAATGCAGATGTTAAAGCATCCTGGTTGGTTTGAGGACAAGTCTTAAAATAGTGAGAATTTTAATAACATATTAAATTGACATTTCTTCTTTTAGATTTAGAGAATTGTTCAAAGCCAAATTGGGACTACTTGGAGAAAGGAAAGGTGATGATGATTTAATTGCATTTCTCTTACATGTGAGTTTATCATTTAATCTCTTTTTCTGATTAACATTTGAATTATTAATTAGCATCTTCTCAAAGAGCTGAGATTGATAAATATACTTATTTTCATTAGCTCATGGAAAAGACAGAAGCTGATTTTACAATGACATTTCGGCAACTCAGTGAGATTACTCAAAGCCAGTTACAGGAGCTCAACATTCCTCAGGTATTCATTAGTGACATTTGGCTTTTTTTAACTGGATTATTGAGGTATAATTTATATTCCATAAAATTTCACTCACCTTAAGTATACAATTCAGTGATTTTTAACTAATTTACATATTTGTGCAGTTATCACAATGCAATTTTGGAACAATTCCATCACACCTTGGTCCTTTGTGCCCACTTGCAGTCAGTCTTTGCTCCTACGCCCAGCTCCCAGCAACTACTAATTTATTTTCTATGTCTCATGGTTTTCACTTTCTAGACATTTCCTATCAATGGAATCATACAATATGTGGTCTTTTGCATCTGCCTTCTTCACTTTGCATATTTTGAGGCTCATTCATGTTGTAACTTGTATCAGTAGTTCTTGCCTCTTTATTTCATTGTATAGACATACCATATTTTACTGATGCATTAGGACCATTTCCATCTTTGGGTGTTTTGAATAAATATTGCTCTGTACATTTGTGTACAAGTTTTTGTGTGAACATATGTTTCATTTCCCTTGTGTATATTCTAGGAGTGGAATTGCTGGATGGTTTAGTAAATTTGTTTAAATTTTAAACTGTTTTCAAAGTGGCTGCACTTAATTCACTTTTAAAAATATATGTTGCTGCCCTAGCTGATTTGGCTCAATGGATAGAGCATCGGCCTGTGGACTGAAGGGTCCTGGGTTCGATTCCAGTCAAGGACACGTACCTGGTCGGGGCACATGTGGGAGGCAACCAATTGATGTGTCTCTCCACTCTCTAAAAAAAAAAAAATCAATGGAAAAATATCAAGTGAGGATTAACAAAAAAAAAGCATATATGTTGCCTTTTCATTTCAATTATAATACATAGAATATATTATTTATGGAATAATATGGGTATTGCCAGAAGATTTCTATTTATTATGTATTTTTAGAAACATATCTATTTTTAAGGTCTCAGTCTTATATATTACAGTTATTGTTTTTATCATTGTTGAGATTAAAACCTAGTCTTACTTTTTTAAATTTTAATTTCTTCATTATCTTTCATGACATTCTCTATAATGTTATCTTTTTATAATTCAGAAGATATTCAGCCTCATTTATGCACTCATTCAACATGTACTTATTGAGAACTCACTGTTGTTGACAGTTTATTCTGGGATAGGCATTATAGTAAATGTTTTACAAAATAATAAAAATTTATTTATTTATTTATTTATTTATTTATTTATTTTATTTTTTTTATTTTAATGAATCTTTATTGTTCAGATTACAATTGTTTCTCCTTTTTCCCCACATATCTCCCCACCACCCAGTTCCTACCCCCCCCTTTTCCCTTACCTCCCCCCCCGCTGTCCTTATCCATAGGTGTATGATTTTTGTCCAGTCTCTTCCCATACTCCCCACACATACACCCCTTTACCCCTGAGAATTATCAATCCACTCCCATTCTATGCCTGATTCTATTAAGTTCACCAGTTTATTCTGTTCCTCAGATTTTTAATTCACTTGACTTTTAGATTCACTTGTTGATAGATATGTATTTGTTGTTCATAATTTTTATCTTTCTTCTTCTTTTTCCTCTTTTTAAAGAATACCTTTCAGCATTTCATATAATGCTGGGTTGGTGTTGATGAACTCCTTTAGCTTTTTCTTATCTGTGAAGCTCTTTATCTGGCCTTCAATTCTGAATGATAACTTTGCTGGGTAGAGTAGTCTTGGTTGTAGGTTCCTGCTATTCATCACTTTGAATATTTCTTGCCACTCCCGTCTGGCCTGCATGGTTTCTGTTGAGAAATTAGCTGATAATCGTATGGGAGCTCCCTTGTAGGTAACGAACTGTTTTTCTCTTGCTGCTTGTAAGATTCTCTCTTTGTCTTTTGCTCTTGGCATTTTAATTATGATGTGTCTTGATGTGGTCCTCTTTGGATTCCTTTTGTTTGGGGTTCTGTGTGCTTCCTGGACTTGTAAGTCTATTTCTTTCATCAGGTGGGGGAAGTTTTCATTCATTATTTCTTCAAATAGGTTTTCAGCATCTTGCTCTCTCTCTTCTTCTGGTACCCCCATAATTCTGATGTTGGTTCGCTTGAAGTTGTCCCAGAGGCTTCTTACACTATCTTCAACTTTCTGAATTCTCTTCTCTTCATGCTTCTCTGGAGGAGTGTCCTTGGCCTCTTTGTATTCCAAATCTTTGAGTTGATTCTTGCAATCCTCTAGTCTGCTTTTGGGTCTCTGTATAATATTTTTTATCTCAGTCAGTGTATGTTTAATTTCTAGTTGGACCTCATTGAATTTATCGGCCTTTTCCATGAAATTCTTGAAAAACCTTATAACCGTGGTTTTGAACTCTATGTCCAGTCGCTTGTTCTCCTCCATTTCTTTGGTTTGTGATCTGTTTCCTTGCCTTCTCATATTCTCTGCTTCCCTAAGTTGGTAGGGTAGTTTTGTGTACTAGGTGTCCTATTGGTTCAACGGGTCAGCCTCCCAGTTACTTGAGGTGGACACTCTTGGTGTACCCTTGTGTACTGTGTGTCCCCCAGCAGGAGCTACAGCAAGGGCTAGTTTTCTCCTCCTTTGCTTGGGCGGTTTTGGAGCAGTCTGACTGGAGCTGCAGTTGGTTAAGCTGCTCCAGAACAGGCCATTTATATGCAAAAGCCGCTGTGTGGAGCCGGGGCCTCAGGGCTGGGTGGGGTCTCAGGGCGTCACTAGGCTAGGGCGTGGCCAACGGCGATGGCTGCCATCAGCCGTCTCTGCCTTTCCACGTTTCCAAGTCCCTGCGCCCCGCGCTCCAGCGCAGTAAACAATGATTGCTGGGCGCACCACTGCAAAAGTCACTCTCACTTTCCGACCCGATGGCCGAGAGTCCAGCTTCTCCCCGTAGGTGCCTGGGTCCCCCGAGTGTCCCCAGAAACTGGATTTCAGAGTGATCGGGAGCTTGTCTCCCTGCGGGTTGAAGAAAAGCCGCGCACCCAGCCGCCCGCCAGCCCGATTCGCGTGCCTCCGTACCTCAGCTTTTCAGCGATTGTGCTTCTTTCTCTTCTTAGTTGTAAATCTTCCACTCAGCCAGCTTTCCCGTGGTTCTGGGTGGTAGACGTTTTTGTCTTTTAGTTGTATTTTTGAAATTGTTGTGTGAGGCAGCAGATTAGTTGTTTAACTATGCCGCCATCTTGGTTCCTCCTTACAAAATAATAAAAATTTATTAATAATATAGTAACAGTAATAGCTAACATTTGAGTCCTTATTAGGTTCTAGACACTATTCTAAGCATTTTATATATAAAATCTGTGACATAACATATAAGGTAATACCATTGTGATCTCTGTTTTACCAATAAAGAAGTGGAGGCATAGAGAGATTAGGTAACTAGCGCCAGGTCACACAGCTAGTAAAAGTCTGGATGGATTCAAACACAGGCAGCTTTCCCCAGAGTTCACGCTCCTAGTAATTCCCAAGCTCTTTTTCATTTAAAAAAAGGATGGACCACTTCTTCCCGCAGTCCCTTGATCCAGGCAGTCACCAAAGGAAAGTATCTTGGGCTAAGTCGTAAGGCTGGAATTAGAGTCCTGTGGAGTTTTCACAGTCCTTTTCATGCGTATGTTTAGGGGGAAGTATTCTGTAGTGACTGGAGAGAGCTGGCCCTGGCAGCAGAGCAGGTGCTTCCAATCCAGGGTTCCCCTTTGACAGGCTGTGTGAGCTTGTACACGTTTCTCAGTTTCTCTCACCCTCACTTGTTTCATCCATAAGATAGGATTAGTAATAATGCCTACCTCATCGGTGCTCAATAATGTTGTCTAGCAGTAGAGATTTCAGACTTCAGTTTTTTCAGCGTGATCTCCACATGGAGTTTAAAGGAAAGGGTGCCGTGATCGAAACTATATTACTAGAGGCTTCGTTCAGCTCTGACCACTCATTTACAACTATTTTCAAACAAAAGTAGCTGTCAGTGTTGGAAATGAGAGTTAAACTAGTGTTCTTTGAAAAAGAAGCATAGTGTTACTGTAAAGATAGGTATGGACCATAGTAATTATAAGAAAAATTATTTTTCTCATGGGCATGGATAGCCTTAAATTACATTTCAAGGAATGATTTGAATTAAAAAATGTCTACCTATTCAGTGGGAAATACAGAAAAATGTTAACCAATAAGAATCTTTGATATAATTGAAAAAATTATTAATGATGAATCTATCAGAACTAATTATCATTTAATGTGTAGAAAACTGAGACAGAGTGATGTTAAAGTGACTTCTTCAAGTCTTTGACAGATATCAATAGTTAAATTACTAAGAGTTGGGAAAATTTAATTGTGAAGAGCTCATTACACTTTTAATCATTTAAATAGTTCATTTCTGTCTTTGGAATATGAAACCTTTTCAACCCCCTGACTTTTAGGTAGAGCTAATTGCTCATTCTTTTGTGTTCCCTTATCCTTTATATATATATATATATTTATATATACATAAACACACACACACACACTAGAGTACTAGAGGCCCAGTGCATAAAATTTGTGCACGGGTAGGGTCCCTAGGCCTGGTCGGCGATCAGGGCTGATCGGGGCCTTCCAGCTGCTGGCTGGGGCCTTCCTTCTTTCTGCACCGCCTCCTGGTGGTCAGCGCATGTCATAGTGAGCAGTCGGTCTCCTGGTTGAACTCCTGTGGGGAAAATTTGCATATTAAGCTTTTATATATATATATATAGATTTCTATAGCACTCATATATAATCCTATCTAATAAAAGAGTAATATGCAAATTGACCATCACTCCAATACACAAGATGGCCCCCCCTATGTGGACACAAAATGGCTGCCACAAGATGGCCAGCAGGGGAGGGCAGTTGTGGGCGATCAGGCCAGCAGGGGAGGGCAGCTGAGAGGAACCTGGCCTGCAAGGGAGGGCAGTTGAGGGCGACAAGGCCTGCAGGGGAGGACAGTTGGGGGGGACCCAGGCCTGCAGGGGAGGGCAGTTAGGGGAGACCAGGCCAGCAGGGGAGGGCAGTTAGGGGTGACCGGGCTGGCAGGGGAGGGCAGTTAGGGGTGACCGGGCTGGCAGGGGAGGACAGTTGGGGGGGAGCAGGCCTGCAGGGGAGGGCAGTTGGGGGCGACTAGGCCAGCAGGGGAGGGCAGTTAGCGGTGACCAGGCCTGCATGGGAGGGTAGTTGGGGGCGACCAGGCCTGCAGGGGAGGGCAGTTTGGGGTGACCAGGCCAGCAGGGGAGGGCAGTTAGGGGTAACCAGACTGACAAGGGAGGGTAGTTAGGGGTTACCAGGCCAGCAGGGGTGGGAAGTTGGGGGCAACCAGGCCTGTAGGAAAGAATAGTTAGGAGTGACCAGGCTGGCAGGGGAGGACAGTTAGGGGTGACCAGGCCAGCAGGAGAGGCCAGTTAGGGGCAATCGGGCTGGCAGGGGAGCAGTTAGGTTTCAATCAGGCTGGCAGGGGAGTGGTTAGGGGGTGATCAGGCTGGCAGGCAGAAGCGGTTAGGGCCAATCAGGCAGGCAGGCGAGTGGTTAGGAGCCAGCAGTCCTGGATTGTGACAGGCAGTCGGACATCTCTCAAAGGGGTCCCAGATTGGAGAGGGTGAAGGCTGAGCTGAGGGACACCCCCCCCCCGCATGAATTTTGTGCAGCGGGCCTCTAGTATATTTATAAATACATATATTTCTAAAATGGAATTGAATATTTACACACTTTCCTTAAATACAGGGATCATGTCTTTTGTTTTCGTTAATCTTTGCCAGAGGATATTTTTTCCATTGCTTTTCAGAGAGTGGAAGGGAGGGAGGGAAGGGGAGGAGAGAAAGAGAGAGAGAGACAGAGAGACAGAGAGAGACCTCAATGTGAGAGACATATTGACTGGTTGCCTCCCACAACCACCCCAACCAGGGGCGGGGAGCAAACCTGCTATCTTTCCCACCTAATAAAATTCCTAACAATAGTTGATGTTGCATAAGTATTTGTTAAATGGACTAATAGATGACTAAATAAAATGCAGTTGCAAATTAAGTTATTAAAAGTAAATTATTTTAAGGGAATTCTATATTTAAAGGAAAACTTGGTAATACAAGTATTCATGTGTATGTAATCTCTATTGGTAAGAACTTTGTATATTTTTCATTTCTCTTAAACCATGTCATTACATGGATGTCTATGAATTAGAATTTTGGAATTATATATATATATACTAGTAGCCCATTTGCAGGAAGAATCCTGCAAGCGGCTGCTGCGGCCGAGTGCGCTGCTGCTGCCGCCGCCGTTGCAGCCGCCGCACCTGCACCCGCGCGCTGCTGCCGCCTGCCCCGCTCCACCCCGCTCCGCCCCGCCTGGGCTTTCCCTCTGGCAGCCACCTTGCTTTCCGCTTTTCCTCCCTCTTCCTTCTAAGTTGTCTTCAGTCTTCACTCCTCCCTCCCTCAGCGTATGCAAATTAACCACCATCTTTGTTGGGTAATTTGCATACTCGCCCTGATTGGCTGGTGGGTGTGGCTTTGACTGGTGGGCGTGGCTTGGGCGTAGCGAAGGTGCGGTCAATTTGCATATTACTATTTTATTAGGTAGGATTATAATAGTATTTCTTTTTAATATACTTCTACTTGAAATAGTATACTTTAAAAAATATGGATAGTATAAGAATGTAATTAAAAGAAACACAGAGTTAAACTGAACAAACATTAATAGAATAAGCAGTCTATTACTATATTTTCATTTAGCAATTTTGGGCACTGAAGATGATTTCAAAACATGAACTCTTTCCTGCCTGGGTGTCCCAGTACCTTTTGAGACTGATGAGGTAAGGTAATCTAATGATTTACAAAAAAACATGTGACGTATTACTTTAGCATAGTCAATCCATGAGATCCCTCCCTTTCCATTTTTTACCATTACCTTTTTACTCCTGGGTACCTTGCACTGGTTGAGGCGTCTGTAGTAACACTTCACCCATGGGGAGCGCACTTAACTGTTCACCTCAGCTCTCCAATAACACAGTTCCCCAGGCTTCCCAAGCCCTGGAGCAGGAGAGCTCCTTAGGCTCTTATCCAACGTTTACTTATTGGCACATCTTGTACAATTTTAAGAAGTTACCTTGTTTTGTAACTCAAATGAACTAGAAGCAACAAACAAGAAAGAGTAAAGGAGTTGTAGGTAGAGGCAGCTGAATGAAAACCGCAGGACACACAGGAGCAAATAGCCCGTCACAGTTTAATGGCCACTGAGATCTATTTATTAAGATTATCCTGAGTAATCAAGAAAAAGGTAAAATATTTTCAGAAAACTGTTTAAAGTAAGGAAAGGTTTCAGTCAATTTTTACTATTTTTAGACAAATATTTTTAACTTGTAAAAGTAAAAGGGTTGGTATTGTCTAAAATAACTAAACAAGGTAGTATTTTACATGTTTAATCAATTCAGTATTTTCTATATTCCTACTGATTCAATGTGATTAAAAAATTTTTTTCAATATTTGTCTTATGAAGTAATTCCTATCCTTTTGGAAAAAAGATATAGCTTGGAAAGATGGTAGATAATTTTGTCTTTTGTTTTATTTATTTTTAGTAACATGAATGATTCGGATTTTGAAAGAAGAAAAAGAATGATGAGTAAGTAATCATTTTGATGTTTTAAAAACTTTAAATAATCACATAAAAGCAACATTTTAAAAACCAGAAGTAATTACGTGAGGGAACTAAGTTTTTGTTTTTGTTTTTAAACTGGAAGAATTCTAGATGAATAAATTTTAGTTGAATTGAAGTATTATATATGAACTTTCTAATTCTAGTGGGTGATTTTTTAAAAATATATATATTTTTGCTGATTTTTTACAGAGAGAAAGGGAGAGGGATAGAGAGTTAGAAACATCGATGAGAGGAACATTGATCAGTTGCCTCCTGCACACCCCCTACTGGGGATTGAGCCTGCAACCCAGGCATGTGCCCTGACTGGGAATCGAACCCGGGAACTTTTAGTCCACGGCCCAACACTCTAATCACTGAGCCAAACTGGTCAGGGCTCTAGTGTGTAATTTTAACTCAGAGTATGAAAACTCTGTGTTTAGTAAGTTTGCATACTGGTCTTAAAGTAATATAGTCTTAAAAGATGGTGGAGAGATAGGAAAATGGCTTGGGTTATGGTGGAAAGAACGTGAGTTTTAGAATCTGGCAGTTGAGGCCTAGCCAGCTTGGCTCAGTGGATAGAGCGTCGGCCTGCGGACTGAAGTGTCCCAGGTTCAATTCCGGCCAAGGGCACATGCCTGGATTGCGGGCTTGATCCCCAGTGGGGGGCGTTTAGGAGGAAGCCAATCGATGATTGTCGCTCATCATTGATGTTTCTCTCTCTCTGTCTCCTCCCTTCCTCTCTGAAATCAATAAAGAAATATATTAAATAAAAAAAAAAAAGAATCTGGCAGTTGAATCACATCTTGCCACTTTAAAAAAAAAATCTTTATTGTTGAGAGTATTACAGATATACCCCTTTGGTCTCCCCATTGCCCTCCTCTACCAGGTTCCCAACCTACCCCAGGCCTTCACCACCCTATTGTCTGTGTCCATAGGTAATGCATATATGCATATAAGTTCTTTGGTTAATCTCTTTCCAACCCCCTCCCCCGCTTTCCTCTGAAATTCTTCAGTCTGTTCCATGTTTCCATGCCTCTGGTTCTGTTTTATTCATTAGTTTATTTTGTTCCTTAGATTTCTTGTTTGTTTATTTGATTTTTAGATTCAATTGTTGATAGATACGTATTTATTGCCATTATATTGTCCATATTTTTTATCTTTTTCTTCTTCACTGCTTTTCTCTTGCTGCTTTTAAGATTCTCTCTTTAACTTTGGCATTTTAATTATGATGTGTCTTGGTGTGGGCCTCCTTGGGTTCCTCTTGTTTGGGACTCCCTGTGTTTCCTAGACTTGTAAGTGGATTTCTTTCATCACATAGGGGAAGTTTTCTGTCATTATTTATTCAAATAGATTTTCAGTATCTTGCTCTCTCTTCTCCTTCTTGGCACCCCATAATGCAAATATTGGTATGCTTAAAGTTGTCCCAGAGGCTCCTTACACTATCTTTGTATTTTTGGATTCTTTTTTCTTTTTGCTCTTCTGATTGGGTGGAATCCTCTACTCTACTATGGAATCCCTGAAAATTATTCTTTTTTTTTAAATTTCTTTATTGATTAAGGTGTCACATATTTGTCCTCATCCCCCCATTCCCATCCCACACCCCTCCCCACGGATGCCCCAACCCCCCGTTGAACTTAACCGTTGGATAGGCTCATATGCATGCACACAAGTCCTTTTGTTGATCTCTCCCCCCCCCCCCCAACCTCCCCTATCCTCCCTCTGAGGCCCGATAGTCCGATCGATGCCTCCTTGTTTCTGGTTCTGTTCTTGTTCATCAGTCTATGTTGTTCATCATTTCCCCTAGATGAGCGAGATCATGTGTCACTAGAGATATACTTATAAGAACTGAATGTGAGACGAGCAATAATAGTTATGCTGACAGGCAAATGAATCAGTCTGTAGTGAGTTTCTTTCTGGACCAACAGTTCTTTAGAGACCCAATTTCAATGTCCACCAGTTCCTTATGTGTACATGTCAGCACTGACCCCTCAGCTCTGGATGGTGGACAAATGGTGGTGACGGAGGTCCGACTCCCTCTGGTTTGGTCTCGGCCGGACCCAGGGGCACGGCTTCACCTGGATCCAGGGACACATGGCCTCACCCGGACCCGGGGGCGTGTGGCCTCTCCCAGACCCAGGGGCGCGTGGCCTCACCCGGAGCTAGGTGCGCAAGGCCTCACCCGGACCCGGGACCCAGCCTCACCCGGATCCAGGGACACATGGCCTCACCTGGACCCGGGGGCGCGTGGCCTCTCCCAGACCCAGGGGCGTAGCCTCACCCAGACCCAGGGACACGTGGCCTCACCTGGACCCGGGGGCACGTGGCCTCTCCCATACCCAGGGGCGCGTGGCCTCACCCGGACCTAGGTGTGCGAGGCCTCACCCGGATCCAGGGACACATGGCCTCACCCGGACCCGGGGGCGCGTGGCCTCTCCCAGACCCAGGGGCGCGTGGCCTCACCCGGAGCTAGGTACGCGAGGCCTCACCCGGACCCGGGGACACATGGCCTCACCTGGACCCGGTGAAAATTATTCTTTATTTCAGTTAGTGTATGCTTAATTTCTGACTGATCCTTTTTCTTTTTATAAATTTTAAAATATATTTTATTGATTTTTTACAGAGAGGAAGGGAGAGGGAGAGAGAGTTAGAAACATCGATGAGAGAGAAACATCAATCAGCTGCCTCCTGCACACCCCCCACTGGGGATGTGCCCACAACCAAGGTACATGCCCTTGACCGGAATCGAACCTGGGGCCCTTGAGTCCGCAGGCTGACTCTCTATCCACTGAGCTAAACTGGTTAGGGCTGATCCTTTTTCATGTCTTTGAAATTCTCACTAAGATCCTTGTAAATCTCACTAAGTCCTTTGAAGCTCTTATTAAGATCCTTGAGCAACCTTTTAACCATTGTTTTGAACTCTGTGTATAGTAGTTTGCTTGCTTCCCTTTCATTTAGTTCTTTTTCTGGAGATTTCTCATGTTCTTTCATTTGTGACATGATTCTTTGTCTCCACATTTTGGTTGCTTCCCTGTGTTTCTGTGTATTAGATAGATCTGCTGTGTCTCCTGGAATTGGTAGAGTGGCCTTGTGTAGTAGGTGTCCTGTAGGGCCCAGTGGCTCAGCCTCCCCAGTCACCTGAACTGGACATTCTAGGTGTGCCCTTGTGTGGGGTGTGTGCACAGTCTTGTTGTAGTTGAGCCTTGATTGCTGTTGGTATCACAAGGAGGAATTGACCTCCAGTCCAATCGGCTGTGAAGACCAGCTGCTACTACAGTGGGAAGAGCTGCTGTGCAGGAGACACCTCTTTGGAGCAGGACTTGCTTCAGTGGGGCTTTGGTGCTCACTGAGTCTGCCCCTTGAGTGCGTTGCTTGTGGATGTGTAGAGTTGTAATCTGGTATGGTCTGAAGCTGTCCATCAGGTGCACTGGCTCTGTCTCCTGGGATGTGCAAAGTCAGCCACTGCCTGGGGCCACCCAGCAGAAGATACAGAGCAATCTTCAGGTGGCTGCTACTTGTGTTGGGCTTAGAAGTGCCCAGGCAAGGCCAAGCTGTCTTGGGCCCCTTATTGATAAGTATGGGTCTCGCTGACACCAGCTGCTGCTTGTTTGAGAGATTTTAGGAAAGTCTGAAGCCTGAACTAGCAGGCTGGTTCATATAGAAAAGATGCTGCAAACAGTTTGGATAGGGCTGCAAATTGTATGGGGTGTGATCTCAGGGAATCACCAGGGTGGAGCAAACAGTGTGAGCCACGCTGATTAGAACTCAGATATGGCTGCCAGTCAGCTCTGCAACAGGGAAGGTCTCAGCATAGGAAGAATGGCCGCTGCGAACATCCCTGCCTGGGAGAAAGCTGCCCCTAAATTCCTGCCCCAATGCCAGACAGTCCAGTTGCTCCCTGTATGTCCCTGGATCTCTATTAGCTGTTCCTCCAAAGGGAGTGCTGGAGCTCAGAGGGAGTAAGTAGTAAGTCCATGAAAGTTTGTACACTGGCCCTTTAAAAGGAACTGCCTGGGTCACTCAGCCACAATCCCTGCTGGTTTTTACAGCCTGAAGTTATAGGGACTTCTTTTCCCAGCTCTGGAACCCTGAGCTGGGCAACTGGTGTGTGGCTGGGACCCCTTGCTCCTCAAGGGAGCCCTAAACAGCAGAAATATCCCTCCCTATTGCAAAAAGTGCCACACACATGAGTGTTGGACCAGCCCATTCCGTGCCTCCCCCTTACCAGACTCTGTGTGCTTTCTTCTTTTTCTTTTTAAAAAATTTACATTCTTTATTGTTGAAAGTATTACATATGTCCCCTTTTCCTCCACTGACCTCTCCTCACCTACTTTCAACTCCCAGCACAGGCCCCCACCCCTCTACTGTCTGCCCCTCCTACTAGTCTCGTGTGCTTTCTCCTCTCCCTCCTCTTCCTCATCCCCCTCCTCCTCCTTCTCTCCTCCTCCTCATCCTTTTCCTCCTCCTTCATCTTCCTCCTCCTCATCCTTTTTCTCCTCTTCCTCCTCCTCTTCGTTCTCTTCCTCCTCCTCCTCCTCCTCCTCCTCCTCCTTCTCCTTCGCCTTCTCTTCTTTCTTCTCCTTCTCCTCTTCCTTTTTAATCTTTATTGTTGAAAGTATTGCATAGGTCCTCCCTTTCCCCCCCATTAACCTCTTCCAGCCCAATCACGTCCTCCCTACCCGCCCCCCCCAGGCCCTCACCACCTTATTGTCCATGTCCACAGGTTATGCGTATATGCATACAAATTCATTGGCTTATTTTTTAAAAATAAATCTTTATTGTTCAGATTATTACAATTGTTCCTCTTTTTTCCCCCCATAGCTCTCCTCCACCCAGTTCCCACCCCACCCCCTGCCTTTCCCCCCGCCACTGTCCTCATCCATAGGTGTATGATTTTTGTCCAGTCTCTTCCCACACCCCCCTACACCCCTTACCCCCCAAGAATTGTCAGTCCACTTCCTTTCTATGCCCCTGATTCTATTATATTCACCAGTTTATTCTGTTCATCAGATTTGTTTTCCAGATTTTTTATTCACTTGATTTTTAGATTCACTTGTTGATAGATATGTATTTGTTGTTCATAATTTTTATCTTTACCTTTTTCTTCTTCTTCCTCTTCTTAAAGAGTACCTTTCAGCATTTCATATAATACTCGTTTGGTGGTGATGAACTCCTTCTAGCTTTTTCTTATATGTGAAGCTCTTTATCTGCCCTTCAATTCTGAATGATAGCTTTGCTGGGTAGAGTAATCTTGGTTGTAGGTTCTTGCTGTTCATCACTTTGAATATTTCTTGCCACTCCCGTCTGGCTTGCATAGTTTCTGTTGAGAAATCAGCTGACAATCGTATTGGTGTTCCCTTGTAGGTAACTGTTTTTCTCTTGCTGCTTTTAAGATTCTCTCTTCGTCTTTTGCTCTTGGCATTTTAATTATGATGTGTCTTGGTGTGGTCCTCTTTGAATTCCTTTTGCTTGGGGTTCTCTGCGCTTCCTGCAGTTGTAAGTCTATTTCTTTCACCAGGTGGGAGAAGTTTTCTGTCATTATTTCTTCAAATAGGTTTTCAGTATCTTGCTCTCTCTCTTCTTCTGGCACCCCCATAATTCGGATGTTGGTATGCTTGAAGTTGTCCTAGAGGCTCCTTACACTATCTTCATATTTTTGGATTCTTTTTTCTTTTCTGGTTGGGTGTTTTTTGCTTCTTTGTATTTTAAATCTTTGACTTGATTCTTGCGATCCTCTTGTCTGCTGTTGGATCTCTGTATATTATTTTTTATTTCAGTCAGTGTATACTTAATTTCTAGTTGGTCCTTTTTCATATCCTCGAGGGTCTTGCTAAATTTATAGTCCTTTTCTAGAAAATTCTTGAAAAACCTTATAACCGTGGTTTTGAACTCTATATCCAGTAGTTTGCTTTCCTCCATTTCTTTCGTTTGTGACCTGTTTCTTTGTCTCCACATTTTGGCTGCTTCCCTGGGTTGATAGAGTGGCTTTGTGTGCTAGGTATCCTATAGGGCCCAGTGGCTCAGCCTCCCTAGTTACCTGAGGTGGACACTCTTGGTGCACCCCTTTGTGGGCTGTGTGCACAGTTTTGTTATACTTAAGCCTTGATTGTTGTTGGTATCATTGGGAGGAATTGACCTCCAGGCCAATTGGCTGTGAGGATCAGCTGTGTCTAAGCTGGGAGAACTTCTGTGCTGGAGACACCTTTATGTGAAAAGACTTGCAAAAGCCTCTGTGCTCAGCTTGGATAGGGTGGAGTCTCAGGGCAGAGCAGACAGCATTGGCTTCCTGTCAGCCTTGCCCTAAGAGGCCCCTGGGTCTCAGTGTCTTGCGGTAATCGCTGCAAGCACCTCTGAGAGAAAGCCGCCCTTCGAGTTTCGCCCACTGCCAGACAGTCCACTTTCTCCCCGAATGAGTCTGGGTCCCCAGAGTCTCGCCCGGAACTGGAGTTCAGAGCCGTCGGGAGTTTTTGTCTCCCTCCCGCTTGAGAAAGCCAGCCGCGTACTCAGTTGCCCGCTCTCTCTGAGCGCGCGTGTCTCCGTACCTCTGCCTTCTGAAGCTCCTCTGAGTCTCAGTGTGCTTTTCTCTTTTTTTCTAGTTGTAGAATTTCCACTCTGCCAGCCTTCCTGTGGTTCTGGATGATGTCCGTTTTGTCTTTTAGTTGTAGTTTTGAAATTGTTGTGCAAGGCAGCAATTTAGGTGTTTATCTATGCCGCCATCTTGGTTTTCCCCATTGGTTTATTTCTTCCCACTCACCCTCTCCTGCCTTCCCACTGAGGTTCAACAGTCTGTTCATGCTTCTATGACTTTGGATCTATTTTTGATCATCAGTTTATTTGGTTCATTAGATTCCATATATGAGTATGATCATGTGCTACTTACCTTACTCTGACTGGCTTATTTAACTAAGCATAATACTCTCCAGCTCCATCCATGCTGTGGTAAATGGTAAGAGTTCTTTTTCTTTCTTTCTTTTTTATTGCCACAGTATTTCATTGTGTAAATGTACCATAGTTTTCTAATCCACTCATCTGCTGATGGGCACTTAGGCTGTTTCAAGTCTTAGCTATTGTAAATTGTGCTGCTTATATGAACATAGGGGTGCATATATCCTTTCTGATGAGTATTTCAGGTTTCTTAGGATATATTCCTAGAAGTGGGATGATTGTTCTTTCTTCTTTACTTCTCTAGTTGTAGGACTTCCCTTCAGCCAGCTTTCAGGTTGTTCTGAATGATCATTTTTCTGTGTCTTAGTTGTAATTTTGATATGGTTATGGTAGGCGGCAAGTACCAGCATTTACCCATGCTGCCATCTTGGTTCCTGCATTTTTTCATTTTGCCACTTTTTAGATGTATAATCTGAAAGATATTTAACTCTCCCAAGTTTTAAGGCCCTCAGCTTTGTAGAATTGGGATATTTTGCAAGCATGTTGTAATGATGAACAATAATGCATGTAAAGTATCTTGTTACAGTGCCTGGGCCATAATACATGTTCAAAAGATAGCTCTAAAAATAAATCAACTTTATATATTGACTAGAGGCCCAGTGAACAAAATTCGTGCACTGGTAGGGTCCCTAGGCCTGGCCAGCAATCAGGGCTGATTGGGGCCTTCTGGCTGCTGGCTGGGGCCTCCCTTTCCCGGCTGCCAGATGGGGTCTTCCTTCTTTCCACGCCACCCCTTGGTGGTCAGCGCACATCATAGCAAGTGATCGAACTCCTGGTCTCCCGGTCGAACTCCTGAGGGGACAATTTGCGTGTGCCCCCTGGACACAGCATCCAGACTCATGGAGGGGCTGACAGGCCCAGACACCAACGGCAGTGGACCCAGCCTCGCCACTGGACTCCCGCAGCCCCCGACCAGGCTGACAGGCCCAGACACTCCAGCAGCGGCAGAGTGGCGACGCAGCAGCCGCCGCTGGAGTGGGCAGATCCTGCCTCGCCTCTTGGCTCCCGCGACTCCCGGCCAGGCTGACAGGCCCGGACACTCCAGCAGGAGTGGAGCAGTGAGGCTGGATCCCCCCACTCTGGCGGTGGATCCAGCCTCGCCGCTTGGCCCCTTTGGCCTCTGGCCAGGCAGACAGGCCCAGACACTCCAGCAGCACCATCTTTGTTGGGTTAATTTGCATACTCGCTCCTGATTGGCTGGTGGGTGTAGTGGAGTGACAGTCAATTTGCATGTTTCTCTTTTATTAATGTATATTTCAGTTTGCTATGTGACTCTTGGCTTGGAGAAAGAAAAAAAATAGAAGTTCTTTTTGCATTGTGAATTCCAACAAGATTAAAGAAGTTAAGACAGAAGAACCTAAATCCTTACATTCTCTTTTTTAGGGTTTGGCTGGTGATGTGGGCTGTGAAAGAATTCACATTTGAGAGAGGAGATAGATGCAGAGAGGAAGTTTATTTTATTTAACCCTAAGGGAAAGGGCTCTGCATTGCTAATTAATCCAGGAACAAGAAAACAAAGGGCAGCTCTCCTTTTAAGTCCTGGCTGTTGTTAAACAATAAGGAAGGGAGAGGGATTTGGGGGCTGAAATTGAGCAGACATCAGGGTGGTTGTACTTAGTTTGTTCTTTAGGAAACAGTCCAGGGTAGATGTCCTAGGGAGGTGTCTTGTCAGTATTTTTCCAAAGCCTACAAAACATTTTTAGAGCAAAAGTTATGAAAAGTTCAAAAGAGGCTTGTTTGAAGGGGTGGGGGCAGGGAGGAACTTTCTACTAATTATCCCTGAGTTATAAAAACAGCTGGGAGGAAGTGTATGTAAAAATGTAGCCTTGAAAGTAACATGTTGTCTTGCAGTTTGAGTAGAGGGGCTATTTGAATCAGAGGAGCTAACAATCTTGGAGTTTAATTACCAGGTGCTTCTTATAAATTATGGAAGGCTACAGCAAAGAAAAAGAGTATCCTAATACTCTTGCTTTACTTAGGGCTTGTATAGAGAACTACTAGTGTCAACTGAGTCATGTCAATGCAATAAGGATGACACTAATAGGTTAGGTTACTCTAGGTCAAGCATGCCAAACTCCTGGCTGGCGGGCCGTGAGTTTGATATGCTTGCTCTAGGTAGTTCCAGCATTATGCTAGGGAGATTTTTTAAAAAAAATATATTATTTTATTGATTTTTTACAGAGAGGAAGAGAGAGGGATAGAGAGTTAGAAACATCGATGAGAGAGAAACAACGATCAGCTGCCTCTTGCACAACCCCTACTGGGGATGTGCCCGCAACCAAGGTACATGCCCTTGACCGGAATCGAACCTGGGACCCTTGAGTCCACAGGCTCACGCTCTATCCACTGAGCCAAACCGGTTTCGGCATAGGGAGATATTTTTTAAAAGCCCTAAAGTAACTCCATCTGCAATAAAACAAGGTTGGTTGTAATTCTAAAAACTTAGCAGTGTAATATTGCTTTTCTTCAGGCCTAGAAATGAATTTTGTTTTGTTTTTGTTAATCCTCACCTGAGGATATTTTTTCCATTGATTTTTTTAGAGAGTGTGGAAGTGAAGGAAGAGATATATCAATGTGAGAGAGACACATGAGTTGGTTGCCTCCTGCACACCCTGATAGGGGGCCAGGAATAGAACCTGCAAACCAGGTACATGCCCTGATTGGGAACAAAACCCGTGATCCTTTGGTGTGTGGGCCAACACTCTAACCACTGAGCAATACCAGCCAGGGCCTAGTTGTGAATTTGTGGTGCATGGTCAGAAGAATCTTTGTCTTCATTGGTCAGCTGATTAGAACACAGCTATTTAGAGCTCAAGGCAAAGTTAAGTTGAAATCCTGGGTTTGAATCTCATTTTAGAATATAACCTTAGGCCTACTCCATTGACCTTCTACTTAACATTTTGCAAATGGCATGCCACTGATCATGAGGGAATGAATTGGCCCAAACGGGCTGGCTCAACACAAACTTACTGCTTTTGGGAAATAACAAACAGAATGCTAGACTCATTGCAAGTCAGGCACATTTCCTTTGTGTTCTGAGGACGCTCAGTGGAAATTAAACCAGATCATTTGGGAATCAAGGTGAAAGGGCTATCAGTTAAGGCAGCGATTTTCAACCTGTTTGCCCTAACACAAGAATTTTTAAGGGGCTGGGGGCAAGGCAGAGGGGGTACCCCCGGCCGGCCTTGGTGGGGGCTTGGTGTGTCCTATGAGATGCTGGTGTTGGCCTAGAGGGGACCGCCTGTGGGTGGGAGTGCTGAGGCAGTGGGGAGATTGTGTGGCATGTAGCCAGGACCATGGAGGGGAAGAGCGGCTGCTGCAAGATTGTGGTGAGGGATTCAGAGTGCGTCAGGGTGTTCTCTAAAGATGCCTACACCTGGAGTTATGTCCCCACCATGTTTGAAAACTACACTGGGAGTTTTAAGTAGACAAGTGCCGCATTGAGCTCAACATGTGGGGCACTTCAGGTTCCTCTTACTGTGATAACATCTGGCCCCTGGCCTATCCTGATTCAGACGTTGTACTCATCTGCTTAATGACCAGAAACACTGGCCAGTCTCCCCAAGAAGGGGCAAGGGGAGACTCAGGAGTTTTGCCCCGATGCCACGGTTGTGCTGGTTGGCTGTAAAATGGACATGTGGACCAACCTGGCCCACACACTGAGGGAGCTGTCCAAGCAGTGGCTTTTCCGTTACACAGGAGCAGAGTACTGAGCTGGCCAAGCAGGCAGGGGCCGTGTCCCGCGTGGAGTGTTTCTCTTGGTCCTCTGAGCGCAGCATCAGGGCTATCTTCCACATGGTCACAGTGGCCTCCCATAGGTAGCTGCGCCATACTGACTCACTCCAAGTACTGCAGCGATCCGCTCAGCTGGCAGGATGCCAGACTGGGGGACCTGGCAAAGATACACAAGGATGAAGGTGAGATATACAAGGATGGAGCCATGAGTTGCAGCCTCATGTGAGGAGCTGGGGAGGGGCAGAAGGTCAGGAGGAGTGGTGAAGGGCACAATTGTTTCCCTGCCTGCAACTTGGCTTCCTGACCTCCTGACTCTGGCTGGGACTTCAGGGCAGGCTGAGTGAGCAATTCTCCTAGGCAAGGAACCCAGAGGCAGAGGTTCACCATTCCCCACATCTTCCTCCTCCTCTCCACAAGAAAGTGAGGAAGCTAGCAGGGCAGGCATTTGGGTCAGGAGTCGGGATGGGGCAGTGGGCTTGGGGAAGTTGGCATCGAGCAGTGACCTTGGTTGAGTCTCAGTATATGAAGAGTGCCTTCCCTCCCCACCCATGGTCCCAATATCCTGGTCCTGGCTTTGTGCCCTAAGAAAGTGTCCATTCCATGACCTTCCCTTTTCCTCTTCTCTCACCTCTACAGCATTCTCACTCATCCCAACCTGCAGGCAACCTGCACTAAAGTATATAGCAAATTGAGAAACCCCTTCCCCCATATCTACCAGTCCCGGCTCCTCTCTCTTCCCCCGACAGTCCCCAAATAAAGCCCATGTCATGGGGGAGGGGAGGATAAAACCTGCAGTCAATACCTGACTATTTAGTAAGGGGCACTGACCTCTTTTTCCTTAGATTGTTAAATTAAAAAATGACAACAGCCAACAGAACAATAGCCATCTGGTATGAATGAATCAAAATTATACCTATTTTTTTTGTCAGACCTGCAAAAAATATAACATTTTTTTTGGTGTATTGCAGAATTTTAGTAATTAGTTTGTGTGCACCATGAGATAGAAAAGGTTGAAAATTGCTGAGTTAAGGTGATAGTGTTGTTATAGATAAGCTGCCAGGCGGCGTGGGAGAATAATCAGTCGGGCACTCAGGAGTCAGAATAGGATCCTTTAATGCACTAGTGCCGTGACTCAGGGAGTCAATCTCCAAATCCTGAGCCATGAATATGGATGAAGCTTTCCCTTTATACCCTTAGTTCCTTTGTCCTCCAAATATGGATCAGGCTTCCGGACTTCTGGGGACTTCCCATGGGCTTTGCAGCCCTCCGTGAATTGGGATGGGGGAAGTGAGATTACACTCAGAGTCCTGTCTGGCGCCAGTGCTGCCAACACCCTCAGAGGGTTGTATATGTCTCATGGTTTATGGCCTCTGTAAAATAGGAGTATTCCAGGAAACAGGTTCTGCAAGGCAGGACAGGCATCACAGATAAGAATGGAGTTTATCGGCAAGCAAGAGTGTCCGTCAGAATGCAGGTTATTGGCACAGATTCAAAATGCTAGCCCGCCAAATGTCTTATTTTTTCTTTCAGTGTAAATTTATTAGGTGTACCGGTTAATAATGCGGATTTTTTTTCAATAGATGGAGTCATACATATGTTGATATATATATGATTTGATATGTATGCTATTTTGTTGTATTGACAAGCTTCAAAACTTCATATGTCAAATTTTTTGAAGGTGTTAACATCATAGATATTTTTACGCTTAAAAATGTCAAATTACATGCCAAAAAAAGAGCATTTGCGGGAAGTTTTAATTCATTACTTTATTTTGAAAAGAAGTGCTGCTGAATACTTCGAGAAGCTTATGGTGAACATGCTCCATCTCAAGATACTTGTGAACGCTGGTTTAAATGCTTTAAAAATGATGATTTCGATGTGAAAGACAAAGAACGTTCAGGTCAACCAAAAAGGTTTGAAGACCAACAATTACAAGCATTATTGGATGAAGATACGTGTCAAACAACTTGAAGAAAGATTAAACATTGCTCAGCAAACAATTTCCGATCGTGTACAAGCAATGGGAAAGATTTTAGAGGAAGGAAAATGGGTGCCACATCATCTGAATGAAAGACAAATGGAAAACCGAAAAGTCATCAGTAAAATGTTGCTTCAACGGCATGAAAGAAAGTCTTTTTTGCATCAAATTGTGACTGGCGATGAAAAGTGGATTTATTTTGAGAATCCCAACTGCACAAAATCCTGGGTTGATCCAGGTCAACCATCAACATCAACTGCAAGGTCAAATCGCTTTGGAAAGAAGACAATGCTCTGCATTCGGTGGGATCAGGAAGGTGTGGTGTATTATGAGCTTCTAAAACCAGGTGAAACCATTAATACTGATCGCTACCGACAACAAATAATCAATTTGAGCCATGCTTTGAACGTGAAACGACCAGAATGTGCCAGAAGACAGGGCAAAGTAATTTTGCTTCATGATGACACACCATCACACACTTCAAAACCAGTTAAAGATACGTTAAAAGATCTTTCCTGGGAAGTATTAACCCACCCGATGTATTCACCAGACCTTGCTCCTTCAGATTACCACTTGTTCTGATCGATGGCACACGCACTTTCTGAGCAGCACTTCAAAACGTATGAAGAAGTGGAAAATTGGGTCTCTGAGTGGTTTCCTTCAAAACAAGAAAAGTTCTATATGGACGGATCCACAAATTACCTGAAATATGGGGGAAATGTGTAGCTAGCGATGAACATTACTTTGAATAAAGCACTTTTGATGTTTCTCTTGAAATTATCGTGTTATCTTGGATTACAAAATCTGCATTATTAACCGGTACACCTGGTAAATAGTGGCCTCAAGTTCATATTGGAGACTTGACTTTTGGTAGAGTAGAATAGAAGAAATTTTCTACTTTATCCCTTCTCTTGGGCATCAAAAAGAGAGAGAAAGGAGAAAAAGTTGAATATGCTAACTTCAAATAATTTTTCTTAAATTATTTTAATAACTACTTAATAATTGAGTCATTTATTTTAATTTATATATTTTTTATTTTATTAAATAAATGATAAATCAAACTACCATTTTCTAGCTTCATTGCCAGCCCATTAGAGATTAGTTGAACTTAATAATTTGAAGTGTTTAGCTTTTGTGTGTGTGTGTGTGTGTGTGTGTGTGTGTGTGTTCAGCCTATGCTGAGTGCTTCCACAGTTTTTATTGCATGTCGTTTTAATTTTGTTTAAAGATGGCCTATATATATTTTGTGTACAGGGGTTTTTATTTTAAAGTAGTTGTCTATGAACTCTTTAAAATTTGAAAAATGCAGATTTGTAAAAAGAATAAAAAAGATCCCTGTATTCCCAAAGATAATTACTATTTACTTTAAAAAATATATATAGCCCTAGCTGGTTTGGCTCAGTGGATAGAGCGCCTGCCTGCGGACTGAAGGGTCCCAAGTTTGATTCTGGTCAAGGGCACATGCTTGGTTGCAGGCTCAATCCCCAGTAGGGGGCATGCAGGAGGCAGCTGATTAATGATTTTCTCTCATCTTTAATGTTTCTATCTCTCTCCCCCTTTCCCTTCATCTCTGAAATCAATAAAAATATATTAAAAAATACATATATGTTTTTATTGATTTCAGAGAGAAGGGAGAGGGAGACAGAGATAGAAACATCAATAATGAGAGAGAAGCACGGATCGCCTGCTTCCAGCATGTTCGACACTGGGGATCGAGCCTGCAACCACAATCTGGGCATGTGCTTTGACCAGGAATAGAACCATGATTCCTGGTTCATGGGTCAACACTCAACCACTGAGCCATACTGGCCAGGCACTATTTACTTTTTGATGTATTTTCTTCTAGTCTCTCTTTTCTGTGTGTATTGATTAGGAGAAAATGTAGTAGTAATCATACAGGGTTATAATTTAAGGTCTTTTTTTCACTAAAAATAAAATAAGCAGCTTTTCTTGCTGCTTCATTCTTTATAATGTAATATTTTTAATGGTTCTATCATAATACTTCTTTGAAAGGATATATAATGTTTTACTTAACTGTTCCCCTCTTATTAAGATTTTAAGTGGTTTCTAGTTTTCCTTAATAATATGAATAATATATTTAATATTAAAGTTGTCCCAATAGACTATATTTTTAGAGAATTCGAATTACTGAGTCACAGGACACTTTTTTTTTTATTATTATCTCTCATATCTTATGAGATCTTTAAAAATAAGTTGAGCCCAGCCAGAGTGGCTCAGTGGTTGAGCATCAACCTATGAACCAGGAGGTCATGTTTGGATTCCTAGTCGGGGCACATGCCTGGGTAGCGGGCACAATCCCTCGTGCGGGGCATGCAGAAGGCAGCCAATCGATGATTCTTTCTCATCATTGATGTTTCTATCTCTTTCCCTCTCCCTTCCTTTCTGAAATCAATAAAAAATATATTTAAAAAATAAAAATAAATAAAAACAAGTTGAAATGCAATTTGTTCCTTCCATTCAAGTCACTCAGAAAACTGCTGATGAGAACCACAAAATGGTAATTTCTGCAGGCCTCTAGAACTTCCCTTATATCACCCAGTTGATAAATTATTTTGGAAAAGTCTCATCTCAAATGAAGACATAGTTTCTGGAATTTTTCTACATGTGCCATTGTTACAATGCATTTTAATATTTTAAAATGCATAGTTACTATAAAAATATCAATGTATAAAGAATTTTGCCTGCAGGTAACCTTTTCTGTATGCTCTTGGCAGCATCAGCACTAAGCAGTCCTCCCGAGTCAGACCTTAATTCTGTGATTGAAGATGTTAAAAGCAGCAACTTTACCCCTCTCCACTTAGAATAAAGGGCTTAATTCAGATGAACTCACTACTTTTCCATGCTTTATGAAATGCTTAGCAAACTGAACATAGTGAAATAGGCAACTTAATGCTGAAACACTGGAAGGAAAAAATGTTGCTCATAATTCTCAGAAAGTCTTTTCTGTACCATCAGGTAAAAAATACTGCACATCCTATATAATAAAAGGGTAATATGCAAATCAACCGAATGGCAGAATAACCGGTCACCGTGACATGCACTGACCACCACGGGGCAGACGCTCAACATAGGAGCTGCCCCCAGCCCACAGGCCCCAATTCTGATCGCCCGATCAGGGCCTGCTGGCCAACCTCTCAGTCCCTTCCCCCAGCCAGCAGGCTCTGATAGCTCGATGGGGAATAGGGAGCCAGGGGTGGGTGGTGGTGGATGTGGGCAGCACCAGGCCAAGGCTCCTACCCCGCAGGTCACCCTACACACAGAGAATGACCAGCGGTGGGGGGCGGGGCCAGCGAGTGGGCAGGAACGGCCAACCTCTTGGTCCCTCCCCTGGGCCGGCAGGCTCTGATTGCCTGATGGTGAACACGGAACCCGGGGTGGGGGGTGGTGGATGTGGGCAGTGCCAGGCCAAGGCCCCGCCCCACCAGTCACCCCACACACGGAGGGCGTCCTGTGGCGGGGGATGGGGCCGGCAAGCAGGCAGGAACAGCCAACCTCTTGGTTTTTCCCCCCCCCCCCCCCCGGCCTGCAGGCTCCAATCGCCCGATGGTGAACGGGGAACTGGGGGTGGGTGGCAGCAGGGGACGGGGTCGGCTGCCAGCAGCTGGGGAAGATGGCCCTGATCTCAGGCCAGGCCTAGGGACCGTACCCATGCACGAATTTTGTGCACTGGGCCTCTAGTTGTTTATAAACAGTCAAAATTGACTAATGCTGGTAATTTTTCTCATTAGAGACTTCCAGCAAAGTTATTGAGTATTATCTAATTTCAGCTGTAATTTCATATGACCTGTGTTGACCTAATAATTTATGGTTCCAATAAGTGCTTTCCCCTCTTGTTTAAGCTGTTAATCCTAGATACGTGCTGAAGAACTGGATGGCAGAGTCTGCAGTGCAAAAAGCAGAAAGGAATGATTTTTCAGAGGTAAGGTGGTTGACTTTTCTGCATTTATTTTTATTAATTTTAACTATGTCACATTTAAATTTTTTATTTTATTTTTTATTGTTGACAGTATTACAGATATCTACCATTCCTCCACCCCCAAACCCCTTTAATCTCCCTCTGCCCAGCCCCTGCCTACCACCCAGGTCTTCATCACCCTATTGTTTGTGTCCATGGGCTATGCATATAAGTATATAAGTTCTTTGGTTTATCTCTCTTCATCCTTCCACCCGCACATGGAGTTATGTCAGTCTGTTCCATGCCTACATGCTTCGAGTCATATTTTGTTGTTCAATTAGTTTTATTCATTAGATTCCATAAATAAGTGAAATCATGTGATATTTGTCTTTCTCAGATTGGCTTATTTCACTTAGCATAATAGTCTCCAGGTCCATCCATGCTGTTCCAAGGGGCAGGAGATCCCTCTTTTTTATTTATTTATTTATTTATTTACTTTTTAAATAAATCTTTATTTTTCAGATTATTACAATTGTTTCTCCTTTTTTCCCCCCATATCTCCCCACCACCTGGTTCCCACCCCTCCTCTGCCCTTACCTCCCCTACGCTGTCCTTATCCATAGGTGTATGATTTTTTTTTTTTTTTTTTTATTTATTTTATTTTTTTTAATTTCTTTATTGATTAAGGTGTCACATATTTGTCCTCATCCCCCCATTCCCATCCCACCCCTCTCCCCACGCATGCCCCAATCCCCTGTTGAACTTAACCGTTGGATAGGCTTATATGCATGCATACAGGTCCTTTGGTTGAACTCTCCCCCTCCCCCCACCCTCCCCCTACCCTCCCGTATCCTCCCTCTGAGGCCCGATAGTCCGATCGATGCCTCCTTGCTTCTGGTTCTGTTCTTGTTCCTCAGTCTATGTTGTTCATCATTTCCTCTAGATGAACGAGATCAAATGTCACTAGATATATACTAATAAGAACTGAATGTGAGACGGGCAATAATATTTATGCTGACAGGCAAATGAATCAATCTGTAGCGAGCTTCCCCCTGGACCACCAGTTCTTTTGAGACCCAATTTCGATGTCCAGTAGTTCCTTATGTGTACATGTCAGCACTGACCCCTCAGCTCTGGATGGTGGACAAATGGTGGTAATGGAGGTCTGACTCCCTCTGGTTTGGTCTCGGCCGATCCCAGGGGCACGGCGTCACCTGGACTAAGGGGCACGTGGCCTCACCCATATCCAAGGGGCGCGTGGTCTCACCCGGGCCTGGGACCCAACCTCACCCGGATGGATCCAGGGGCGGACGGCCTCACCCGGACCCAGGATCTGGCTTCACCCGTACCCAAGGACACTTGGCCTCTCCCAGACCCAGGGGCACGTGGCCTCACCCGGGCTTAGTTGCACAAGGCCTCACCTGGATCCAGGGACACATGGTCTCTCCCGGACCCAGGGACGCTTGGCCTCTCCCAGACCCAGGGCCACTTGGGCTCACCCGGGCCTAGGTGCACGAGGCCTCATCCGGATCCAGGGACGCATGGTCTCACCCGGACCCAGGGACGCTTGGCCTCTCCCAGGCCCAGGGGCACGTGGCCTCACCCGGGCCTAGGTTCACGAGGCCTCACCCGGATCCAGGGACACATGGTCACACCCAGACCCAGGAACGTTTGGCCACTCCCAGACCCAGGGCCACTTGGGCTCACCCGGGCCTAGGTGCACGAGGCCTCATCCGGATCCAGGGACACATGGTCTCACCCGGACCCAGGGACGCTTGGCCTCTCCCAGACCCAGGGCCACGTGGGCTCACCCGGGCCTAGGTGCACGAGGCCTCACCCGGATCCAGGGACACATGGTCTCACCCGGACCCAGGGACGCTTGGCCTCTCCCAGACCCAGGGCCACTTGGGCTCACCCGGGCCTAGGTGCACGAGGCCTCACCCGGATCCAGGGACACATGGTCTCACCCGGACCCAGGGACGCTTGGCCTCTCCCAGACCCAGGGCCACTTGGGCTCACCCGGGCCTAGGTGGACGAGGCCTCACCCGGATCCAGGGACACATGGTCTCACCCAGACCCAGGGACGCTTGGCCTCTCCCAGACCCAGGGCCACTTGGGCTCACCCGGGCCTAGGTGCACGAGGCCTCACCCGGATCCAGGGACACATGGTCTCACCCGGACCCAGGGACGCTTGGCCTCTCCCAGACCCAGGGCCACTTGGGCTCACCCGGGCCTAGGTGCACTAGGCCTCACCCGGATCCAGGGACACATGGTCTCACCCGGACCCAGGGACGCTTGGCCTCTCCCAGACCCAGGGCCACTTGGGCTCACCCGGGCCTAGGTGCACGAGGCCTCACCCGGATCCAGGGACACATGGTCTCACCCAGACCCAGGGACGCTTGGCCTCTCCCAGACCCAGGGCCACTTGGGCTCACCCGGGCCTAGGTGCACGAGGCCTCACCCGGATCCAGGGACACATGGTCTCACCCGGACCCAGGGACGCTTGGCCTCTCCCAGACCCAGGGCCACTTGGGCTCACCCGGGCCTAGGTACACGAGGCCTCACCCGGATCCAGGGACACATGGTCTCACCCGGACCCAGGGACGCTTGGCCTCTCCCAGACCCAGGGCCACTTGGGCTCACCCGGGCCTAGGTGCACGAGGCCTCATCCGGATCCAGGGACACATGGTCTCACCCGGACCCAGGGACGCTTGGCCTCTCCCAGACCCAGGGCCACTTGGGCTCACCCGGGCCTAGGTGCACGAGGCCTCACCCGGATCCAGGGACACATGGTCTCACCCGGACCCAGGGACGCTTGGCCTCTCCCCGACCCAGGGCCACTTGGGCTCACCCGGGCCTAGGTGCACGAGGCCTCACCCGGATCCAGGGACACATGGTCTCACCCGGACCCAGGGACGCTTGGCCTCTCCCCGACCCAGGGCCACTTGGGCTCACCCGGGCCTAGGTGCACTAGGCCTCATCCGGATCCAGGGACGCATGGTCTCACCCGGACCCAGGGACGCTTGGCCTCTCCCAGACCCAGGGCCACTTGGGCTCACCCGGGCCTAGGTGCACGAGGCCTCATCCGGATCCAGGGACACATGGTCTCACCCGTACCCAGGGACGCTTGGCCTCTCCCAGACCCAGGGCCACTTGGGCTCACCCGGGCCTAGGTGCACAAGGCATCACCCGGATCCAGGGACACATGGTCTCACCCGGACCCAGGGACGCTTGGCCTCTCCCAGACCCATGGCCACTTGGGCTCACCCGGGCCTAGGTGCACGAGGCCTCATCCGGATCCAGGGACGCATGGTCTCGCCCGGACCCAGGGACGCTTGGCCTCTCCCAGACCCAGGGGCACGTGGCCTCACCCGGGCCTAGGTGCCCGAGGCCTCACCCGGATCCAGGGACACATGGTCTCACCCGCACCCAGGGACGCTTGGCCTCTCCCAGACCCAGGGCCACTTGGGCTCACCCGGGCCTAGGTGCACGCAGCCTCACCCGGATCCAGGGACACATGGTCTCGCCTGGACCCAGGGGTGTGTGGGCTCTCCCAGACCCAGGGGCGCTTGGCCTCGCCCGGGCATGGGGTCCAGCGTCATCCGGGTCCAGTGGCACTTGGCCTCACCCGGACCCGGAGTCCGGCCTCACCTGGACCCAGGGGCATGTGGCCTCACCTAGACCCAGGGACGTGAGGCCTCACTTATACCCAGAGGCGTGTGACCACACCCGAGTCCAGAGGCGCGCAACCCCGCCCGCACCCGGGTCTCAGCGGGGCCCCGTCTTCCCGATCCCAATTCCTGCCGGTCAATCCCCCCTCAGCAATTCCCCTGGCCATCCTTCCAGAGCTCCAGTATGGCTGCTGCAGAACTCGTCGGGCGGTGGCTCGGCGAAGTTCCGGTGCACCCGGTGCATGGCGGTGGGCCAGTCTGGCGTCGCTGCGTCGGCCCTTGGGTCTGCATAGGTGGCCGGTCGCCGAGCATGCGCACCTGGCCGCTTCCGGGGCGTTGAGATTCTTGACGGACTCAGAGGTCAGCAAGCGCGGAGTCTCCCACCCCATGTCTCATAGGGGCTCGTCTGTCCGTGCTTGGCTGCCAGTGGAGCCGTCCCCTCAGCCGGAGACCGCCGGGGGAACTGCGCCGAGCACGTTCCAGGCCGCTGTTGTATCGCCTGAGCCATAGTTCTTTTGTGTCGCCTGAGCTGTAGTTCTTAAAGTGTGGTCTTTGGGTCACCGGCATCAGCATCATCCCACATACCCCTCTTTTATTCTAGTTGTAGAGCATCTACTCAGCCAGCCCTATGGTGGTCTTGGATGGTGTCTGCTCTGCTCTCTTGTCGTAGTCTCAAAGTTGTTGTGGTAGGCAACAATCAGGCTTCCGCCCTATGCCTCCATCTTGGTCCTCCTTTGTATAGTTAAGTCTTGATTGTTGTTGGTGTCACTGGGGGGGCTCTCTTTGTCTATAAAGGAAGAGTTGCTGTGCAGGAGACACGTTTATGGGCCGGGTCTTGGTGCAGCAAAGCTTTGGCGCTCACTGAATATTCCCGTTGAATGTGTCCCTTATGCACATGGTTGAAATCTGGTGTCATCTCCCACAGACCACTAGATGCCCTCGTTTCTGGGTCTCCAATAGGGTGTAGATCAGCTACTGCCTTAGGCACTCAGCAAGGATTACAGCAAAAACTGTAGTTTCTTCCTCCTGTCTGAGTGGCCCTGGAGCAGTCCGACTAGAACAGCAGATCATCTGGTCCGCTGCCAGAGGGCAGGCCACCCACATGCATAAGCCGTTGCTTGGGGCGCAGGTGTGCCTGCAAGACTTGCGGGGCAGGTCTTCAAAACGTGCGGGGCGGGTCCCAGGGCGGGGCGGGGTCTCAGGGCGCCAACAGGCCATGGTGCGGCGAGCCTCGATGGCTGTGAGTCTGGTCCTTCTGCCTTCCATGTATCTAAGTCCCCTCGTTCCGTACTCCAGCGCAGCAAACACTGATTGCTGGGCGTACCTCTGCAAGAGTCCCGCCTCTCCCCGCAGGCATCTGGGTCTCCCGGGGTTCGCCAGAAGATGGGTTTCAGGGTGATGGAGAGCTAATCTCCCTTAGGTTTGGAACAAAAGCCCCTTTCCCCCGCCACCAGCCAGACCCACGCACCTCCACACCTCATCCCCTCCGATTTCGCTGGGTGCGAGGCAACAGAACAGCCTTTAACCTCCGCCGCCATCTTTTTCAAACTTCTCAATTTGTACTTCTTAATCCCTTCATTTCAGTCAACTCTACTGAAGTCTAGCGCCGCCGGGAGGTGCAGGGAAAGGGCGCCCGGGCCTCCGTCTGTTGCGCGGTGCGCGCGTCCCGCGGAACCAGGCGCGCGAGGGCTGCGCGGCTGGGACGGGCGCTGGGCGGCCGCCGAGCTCCAGGCACCGCCATCACCGTGTTCCGGACGTCGCCGCCGCGGCGTCCCCCCAATTTATACTTTTTAATCCCTTGAATTCAGTCAACTCTACTGAAGTCTAGCGCCGCCGGGAGGTGCACGGAAAGGGCGCCCGGGCCTCCGTCCGGTGCGCGGTGCGCGCGTCCCGCGGAACCAGGCGCGCGAGGGCTGCGCGGCTGGGACGGGCGCTGGGCGGCCGCCGAGCTCCAGGCACCGCCATCACCGTGTTCCGGACGTCGCCGCCGCGGCGTCCCCCCAATTTATACTTTTTAATCCCTTGAATTCAGTCAACTCTACTGAAGTCTAGCGCCGCCGGGAGGTGCACGGAAAGGGCGCCCGGGCCTCCGTCCGGTGCGCGGTGCGCGCGTCCCGCGGAACCAGGCGCGCGGGGGCTGCGCGGCGGGGACGGGTGCTGGGAGGCCGCCGGGCTCCGGGCGCCGCCGCTGCGGCGGCGTCCCCAGCGTCCCGGGCCGGGCGGCCTGCGGGGGCGGCGGAGTTGCGAAAGTGAGTGAGTTTCCCAGGGTTTCGCCCGGAATGGGGTTCAGTGCAATCGGAGCCGGTGCTCAGCGCACTCCGGAGCCTTTATCTCCTTCCTGCCAGTGAACTCCGGCCAGGTCATCAGCCGCCCCCTCCTCTCCGGTTCCATCCTCCCCGCAGGCGCGTGTGCTCGTGTCTCCGCCCGTTTCTCCATACCTCAGGCTTTTACGGCTTCCCCGACTGTCCCCGTGGCCTTCTCCTTCCCCCCAGCTGTGGGCATTTCAGTCCGCCAGCTCTCCTGTGGTTCTGGACGATGTCCTTTCTGACCTCTAGTTGTATTTTTGAAATTGTTGTGCCCGGCTGCAGGTTAGGTGTTTAACCTATGCCGCCATCTTGGTTTCTCCCCAGGTGTATGATTTTTGTCCAGTCTCTTCCCGTACCCCCGACATAGACACCCCTTTCCCCCTGAGAATTATCAATCCACTCCCATTCTATGCCTCTGATTCTATTATGTTCACCAGTTTATTCTGTTCCTCAGATTTTGAATTCACTTGATTTTTAGGATCAATTTTTGATAGATATGTATTTGTTGTTCATAATTTTTACCTTTACTTTTTTCTTCTTTTTCCTCTTTTTAAAGAATACCTTTCAGCATTTCATATAATACTGGTTTGGTGGTGATGAACTCCTTTAGCTTTTTCTTATCTGTGAAGCTCTTTATCTGCCCTTCAATTCTGAATGATAACTTTGCTGGGTAGAGTAGTTTTGGTTGTAGGTTCTTGCTATTCATCACTTTGAATATTTCTTGCCATTCCTGTCTGGCCTGCATAGTTTCTGTTGAGAAATCAGCTGACAGTCATATGGGTGCTCCCTTGTAGGTAACTAACTGTTTTTCTCTTGCTGCTTGTAAGATTCTCTCTTTGTCTTTTGCCCTTGGCATTTTAATTATGATGTGTCTTGGTGTGGTCCTCTTTGGATTCCTCTTGTTTGGGGTTCTGTGCGCTTCCTGAACTTGTAAGTCTATTTCTTTCACCAGGTGGGGGAAGTATTCTGTCATTATTTCTTCAAATAGGTTTTCAGTATCTTGCTCTCTCTTCTTCTGGCACCCCAAAAATTCGGATATTGGTATGCTTAAAGCCATCCCAGAAGCTCCTTACGCTATCCTCACACTTTTGGATTCTTCTTTATTTCTGCCTCTCTGGTTGGGTGTTTTTTGTTTCCTCATATTTCAGATATTTGGTTTGACTCTTTGGGTACGGTGGTCTACAGTTGAGTGTCTGTATATTCTTTATTTCAGACAGTATATGCATAATTTCTGACTGGTCCTTTTCCATTTTTTGGTATTCTCATTAAGGTCCTTGAAGGTCTCTTCAAGTTTCTCAGCGGTTTTTAGAAGATTCTTGAGTAACCTTATAAATGTGGTTCTGAACACTGTGTCGTCCATTAGTTTGCTTTCCTCCATCTCTCCTACTCGTGACATACTTCTGTGTCTCCGCATTTTGGCTGCCTCCCTGTGTGGCTTTGTGTGGTCAGTGACCTATAGGGGCCGGTAGCTCAGCTTCCCCAATCACCCTAGGTGGTTGCTCTTGGTACACCCCTTTGTGGGCTGAGTGGAAAGTCTTGGTGTAGTTAAAAGCCTTGATTGCTGTTGGTACACTGGGAGGAATTTACCTCCAGGCCAGTTGGCTGTGAGGACCTGCTGTGTCTATAATGGAAGAATTGCTGTGCTGGAGACACAGTAGGGCGTTGGTGCTTTAACTATAACACTGAGTCTGCCTCTTGAATGTGTCCCTTATGAGAGTGGTTGAAATCTGGTGTCATCCACACCGACCACTAGATACCCTAGTGTCTGGATCTCCAATGGGGTGCAGGTCTGAGGCCTCCCAGCAGGAGCTACAGCAAGAGCTACAGTTTTCTCCTCTTTGCTTGGGCGGTTTTGGAGCAGTCTGACTGGAGCTGCAGTTAATTTGGTTGAGCTGCCACAGAACAGGCCATTTATATGTAAAAGCCGCTGAGTGGAGCCTGGGCGGGTTTGTAGAATGTGTGGGGTGGGGTCTCAGGGCGGGGTGGGGTCTCAGGGCGTCACTAGGCTGGGGCGTGGCCAACGGCCATGACTGCCTTCAGCTGTCTTTGCCTTTCCGCGTTTCCAAGTCCCCATGTCCCGCGCTCCAGCACAGCAAACCCTGATTGCTGGGTGCACCTCTGCAGAAAAGTCACTCTCACTCTCCGACCGATGGCCGAGAGTCCAGCTTCTCCCCGTAGGCGTCTGGGTCCCCCTCGTGTCCCCAGAAACTGGAGTTCAGAGTGATTGGGAGTTTGTCTCCCTTCAGTTTGAAGAAAAGCCGTGCGCCCAGTTGCCCGCCGCCAGCCCGCTTTGTGCGCGCCTCCATACCTCAGCTCTCCAGCGTTTGCGCTCCCTTCTCTTCTTAGTTGTAAATCTACCACTCAGCCAGCTTTCCCGTGGTTCTGGGTGGTAGACGTTTTGTTTTTTAGTTGTATTTTTGAAATTGTGTGAGGTGGCAGTTTAGTTGTTTAACTTTGTTGCCATCTTGGTCCCTCCTCATCACCTCGAGATCCCTCTTTTTTTACACCTACATAGTATTCCATTGTGTTAATGTCCCACAGCTTTTTTATCCACTCATCTACTGATGGGCACCTGGGCTATTTTCAAATATTAGCTACTAGAGGCCCGGTGCACAAAATTCGTGCACTGGAGGGGGGGGGTTGTCCCTCAGCTCGGCCTGTGCCCTCTTGCAGTCTGGGAGCCCTCAGAGGATGTCCAATTGATGGCTTAGGCCCACTCCCCACGGGCCATCAATTGGACATCCTTAGTGCTGCTGTGGAGGTGGGAGAGGGACAGGGCTTCTGGCTGAGCGGCACTCCCCCTGTGGGAGCGCTCTGACCACCAGGGAGCAGCTTCTGCATTGAGTATCTGCCCCTGATGGTCAGTGCGCATCATAGCAACTGGTTGTTCCGCCGTTTAGTCGATTTGCGTATTAGCCTTTTATTATATAGGATCTTTTATTTCTAGAAGTTCCACTTTGCTCTTTTTTTTTTTAAATTTTTTATATATTTTTATTTATTTCAGAGAGTAAGGGAGAGGGAGAGAGAGATAGGAGCATCAATGATGAGAGAGAATCATTGATTGGCTGCCTCCTGAATGCCTCCCACTTGGGATCAAGCCAGCAGCCCAGGCATGTGCCTTTGACTGGAGTTGAACCCAGGACCCTTCAGTCCACAGGCCAATGTTCTATCCACTGAGCCAAACCAGCTAGGGCACACTTTGCTCTTTTCTATATCTTCTATTTTTCTCCTTATTATGTTCATCCTTTCCTTTAAGTTCCTCAACATATTTATAATAGTTGTCTAAAATTCTTGTCTGCTTTCGATCATTATTGTGTGTGTGTTTTTTTAGTCTATTTATATTTCCTGATTTGATTCCCACTTTCCTGCTTCTTCCCAGTAATTGCTAAGTGTCTAAATTTTTTGTTCTTCTTTTAAAGAGCAGTTTACCTGGAAGACAGTTAAATTGCCTGCAGATCAGCTTTCAAGACTTGAATTTAAGCTCTGTTGGTATGGACTCATGGTGGCCTTTAATCTAGGGCTATTTAGCCATAATATCAAGGCCTGGCCCTTCTGGGGTCTCTATTAACTGTACCAGATGTTCATAAAGGTCTCATTACTGTGTGGGATCAGAACTCTACCATCTCTCAATTCTCTGTTAGTGCTGGGACCTGTCTAGCCTATAGCTTCCTAGTGGTTTGTTCTGTTCTCAGTAATTGTTCTTTGACCAACCACTTGAAGTCTCATTCTAAGTATTCAGGGCACAGTATGCAGCTAGAGACTCAATGAGACCCCATGCAGATGTTTGGGCTCCTTTTCTGGGCAATGCCCTTCTCTCTGATACACTGGCCCACAAAGTCCAGCCACTGCAGCCTCCTGATCCCTGATCTGTTTCCCCAACTCAGGGAGACCACCATGCTTTGTTTAGAATCCCCTTCCACATACTATGTATGATCCAGAAAATTTCTCCAGGCAGAAAATCAGGGACATACATATTAGGACTCTCACCCTTTGTTTCCCTTCTTTCAGTGATCAAAATTCTGCATTGCCAGCTGTCTAATGTTTGCAAACAGATGTTTCATAGACTTTGTCCAGTTCTTTCTTTATTTACAATGAAGAAAGGCACCCAGGACCCGGGCTTCCCTCCAGCCCCGGCTTCGTCCGGGAGGACTTCTGGGATGACGTCCAGTCTAATTAGCATATTACCTTTTTATTATTATAAATTGCGAATAATGCCGCTATGAACATAGGGTGCATATATTCTTTCTGATTGGTGTTTTGGGGGATTTTAGGATATATTCCTAGAAGTGGGATCACTGGGTCAAACAGTAGTTCCATTTTAAATTTTTTTCAGGAAACTTATACTGTTTTCCATAATGGCTGTACCAATCTGCAGTCCCACTAGCAGTGAACTAATGTTTCCTTTTCTCCACAGCCTTTCCAGGACTTTTTGAGGTGATTTATTGATGATAGCCATTCTGACAGGTGTGAGGTGATATTTCATTGGTTGTTTTTTTTAAAATATATTTTTATTTATTTCAGAGAGGAAGGTAGAGGGAGAGAGAGATAGAAACATCAATGATGAGAGAAATCATTGATTGGCTGCCTCCTGCATGCCCCCCACTGGGAATCAAGCTTGCAACTTGAACATGTGCCCTGACTGGAAATCGAACCATGACCTCCTGGTTCATAGGTCGACGCTTAAGCGCTTAACCACTGAGCCATGCCAACTGGGCTCTCATTATGGTATTAATTTGCATTTCTCTGATGATTAGTGACTTTGAGGATTTTTCCATGTCTATTGGACCTGTATGTCCTCTTTGGAGAAGTGTCTATTCAGGTCCTTTGCCCATTTTTAAAAAAATCTTTATTGTTGACCCCATTGACCCCCTTCAGCCTGCCCCACCTCCCTGCCCCAGGCCTTCAGCACCCTATTATCTGTGTCCATGGTTTATGCATATATGTATACAAGGTCTTTGGTTGATTACCTCCCACCCACCTACTCTCCTCCACCTTCTCTCTGAGATTCCACACTAGTATGTGCTTGATGTCATATAGTTTATTCTTCATTTCTGTCTGGTTCTTTTTTTTTATATAAGTCTTTATTGTTCAGATTATTATAGTTGTTCCTCTTTTTTCTCCCCATAGCTCCCCTCCACCCCATTCCCACCCCACCCCATGCCCTTACCCCTCCCATTGTCCTCATCCATAGGTGTTCGATTTTTGTCCAGTCTCTTCCCGCACCCCTACACCCCCTTCCCCCTGAGAATTGTTAGTCTACTCCCTTTCTATGCCCCTGATTCTATTATGTTCACCAGTTTATTCTGTTCATCATATTTTTTATTCACTCAATTTTTTGATTCACTTGTTAATAGATATGTATTTGTTGTCACTTTGTTATTCATAATTTTTATCTTTACCTTTTTCTTCTTCTTCCTCTTCTTAAAGAATACCTTTCAGCATTTCATATAATACTGGTTTGGCAGTGATAAACTCCTTTAGCTTTTTCTTATCTGTGAAGCTCTTTATCTGACCTTCAATTCTAAATGATAGCTTTGCTGGGTAGAGTAGTCTTGGTTGTAGGTTCTTGCTATTCATCACTTTGAATATTTCTTGCCACTCCCTTCTGGCCTTCATAGTTTCATTGAGAAGTTACCTGACAGTTGTATGGGTACTCCCTTGTAGGTAACTAACTGTTTTTCTCTTGCTGCTTGTAAGATTCTCTCTTTGTCTTTTGCCCTTGGCATTTTAATTATGATGTGTCTTGGTGTGGTCCTCTTTGGATTCCTCTTGTTTGGGGTTCTCTGTGCTTCCTGGACTTGTAGGTCTATTTCTTTCACCAGGTGGGAGAAGTTTTCTGTCATTATTTCTTCAAATAGGTTTTCAATATCTTGCTCTCTCTCTTCTTCTGGCACCCCCATAATTTGGATGTTGGTACACTTGAAATTGTCCCAAAGGCTCCTTACACTATCTTCATATTTTTGGATTCTTTTTTCTTTTTGCTTTTCTGGTTGGGTGTTTTTTGCTTCTTCGTATTTCAAATCTTTGACTTGATTCTTGGGATTCTCTAGTCTGCTGTTGGATCTCTGTATATTATTCTTTATTTCAGTCAGTGTATGCTTAATTTCTTTTTTAAAAAATATATATTTTATTGAGTTTTTACAGAGAGGAAGAGAGAGGGATAGAGAGTTAGAAACATCAATGAGAGAGAAACATCGATCAGCTGCCTCCTGCACACCCCCTACTGGGGATGTGCCCGCAACCAATGTACATGCCCTTGACCGGAATTGAACCTGGGACCTTTCAGTCCGCAGACCGACGACGCTCTATCCACTGAGCCAAACTGGTTTCGGCGTATGCTTAATTTCTAATTGGTCCTTTTTCATATCCTTGAGGGTCTCACTAAATTTCTCAGAGGTTTCTAGATGATTCTTGAGTAACCTTATAACCGTGGTTTTGAACTCTATATCCAGTAGTTTGCTTTCCTCCATTTCTTTCATTTTTGACATATTTCTTTGTCTCCGCATTTTTATGGGGCAGGACTTGTTTCAGTAGGGCTTTGGTGCTCACTGAGTCTGCCCCCTAAGTGTGTCTCTTATGGATCTGAAGAGTTGTAATCTGGTGTGATCGCACTTTGACCACTGGTTGCACTGGCTCTTGGATCTCCAAGGAGTTGCAAAGTCACCCCTTCCCTGAGGCCACCCAGCAGGAGCTACAGAGAGATATGCAGATTCCTCCTCTTAGTTTGGGGTTTGGAGGTGCCCAGATGAGGCGCAGCTGTGTAGCAGTGCAGGCTGCTGACGAGCCTTAGGCCTTCTTTTGGAAGCTCATATATAGTAAAGAGCTTTTCTCTTTCCTTCTTGTTGTAGAACTTCCACTCAGCCAGCCTTCCCATGGTTCTGGATAATATCCGTTTTTTCTTTTAGTTGTAGTTTTGATGTGGTTGTGTGAGACAGCAAGTTCAGGTGTTTACCTATGCCGCCATCTTAGTTCCTCCCCCCCTCCTCCCCATGTCTGGTTCTTGTTCATGGTTTCTGTTCCCCTTTTCATGCTGTTGTAATTTGCATTAAGTTCCTTAAGCATCTTTATTACCATTGCTCTGAATTCTGTCTGATAGGTTGCTTGCCTCCATTTCATTTAGTTCTCGTTTTGGAGATTCCTCCTTTTCTTTCATTTTGGGGTTGTTCTTTGCTCCCCATCTTAGCTGTCTCTTTGTATTTGTTTCTATGTATTCGATAGAACTGTTATGTCTCCCAGTCTTTGTGGGATGGCCTCATGTAGAAAGTGTCTTGAAGGGTTCAGTGTTGCAGTCTCTTTGTTCTCCTGAGCTGGATGCTCTGGGATTACCACTTGTTTGTGTCATTCGGGCTCTCCTGCTGTAGTTGGGACTTGATTATTTATATATCACTCATGGTAGGGATCTCCCCTCTGACTTCCTGACAGTGAGGCTCAACCCCAACCTCGTGCCAGCTGTTATGCAGGTTTTTAAGAACAGAACAGTACACAATAGGACCAAACCAAAAACACCATGAAAATCAAGCTATGCAAAACAACAATAGGAAAGACTAAGATGGAAAAAGAAGAGAAAGCTAAGCAAAGAAAAAATAAAAATAATACTAAAAGATACAAGACCAAAGACTTAGAGGGGATATAGTGAAAAAAGGAGAAAGAAGAAGAAGAAGAAATGGCAATATGGGAGTAAGAAGGAAGCTAAAAGAGCTAGTATAGGAATGAAAAAGAAAAGGAAATAGCAAATAATTGAAATAATAATTTAAAATGTAGTAACAATGGATATATTTCGATGTAGATAGGAAAAGTTAAGTGGAAAAAGAAAAGAGAACAGAAAAGAATAAAATTAGAAAAAGCAATAATAAAAAGAAAAAACAATAGAATCAAAGGAGAGAGAGAAATTAGAGATATGCAAGAAAAAAAGAAGAAAGAAAAAAAGGGAAGAACAAAAGTCACTCACACACACACACACACACACACAAAACCACACATATTGACACACTCATAAACCTTTGGGCTATTTGTGGAGCTCACTGGATTTTGCTCTGATGTTGTTGAATCTGTACCTTGGTGTGTTTATCCTGGATCTCCTGGGAGCTTCTATGGTACAGGCCAAAGTGAGTCACTTTCTCTTATTGGCCCTGGGCAACCTGACTGAGGGCCAATAGGTTGAAGCCCATAGTAATCTAGCGGGTGGGCCTCCTTAGCCTAGAGGCTGGGTCTGCCTCAAGTCTCATGCCTTGAGTGCCCCAGTTCTGAGCTGTTCTCCCTTCCCCCATGGAGCTAGGCTCTCCTCCTCCATCACAGTGGTGGATCCAGGCAGGCACATGAGTGCTTAAAGAGAAATACATCACATTTTAAACACAATGATTTGTTTGTAGACCTGCTAAACTAGACCATTGCCAGCACAAGTTTTCCAGAATTGTCATTGCCTGATCTTTCTTTAAATTACTTTCTCATATCTTCTAATTTATTCTTTAATGTATTTAAATTTTAAAATATTTATGTTATATAGGTACATTATTTGAACATCTGAGGGTCTTATTCTCCTGTTATTATTTACTAGATGCCTGGTGCACAAAATTAGTGCATGGGGTGGGGGTGTGTCCATCAGCCCAGCCTGCACCCTCTCCAATCTGGGCCCTGTGGGATCCGGCCTAAAAGGACAGTCGGACATCCCTCTCACAGACCAGGACTGCTGGCTCCCAACTGCTCGCTTGCCTGCCTGCCTGATTGCCCCCTATACACTCCCCTGCCAGCCTGATCGATGCCTAACTGCTCCCCTGCCAGCCCAATTTCCCCCAACTGCCCTCCCCTGCAGGCCTGGTCACCCCTAACTGCCCTCCCTTGCCAGACTGGTCGCACCTAAATGCCCTCCCTGCTGGCCTGTTTGCTCACAACTGCCCTCCCCTGTAAGCCTGCTTCCCCCCAACTGCCCTCCCCTGCAGGCCTGGTTGCCC
The DNA here is from genome assembly GCF_027574615.1 of Eptesicus fuscus. Taxonomy (NCBI): domain Eukaryota; kingdom Metazoa; phylum Chordata; class Mammalia; order Chiroptera; family Vespertilionidae; genus Eptesicus; species Eptesicus fuscus. Next base: position 15,934,560 of record NC_072474.1, read on the forward strand.
CCAACTGCCCTCCCCTGCAGGCCTGGTCCCCCCCCACTGCCCTCCCCTGCAGGCCTGGTCCTCCCTAACTGCCCTCCCCTGCTGACTGGTTGCTCCCAACTGCCCTCCTCTGCAGGCCTGCCCCCCCCAAACCCAACTGCCTTCCCCTGCTAGCCCGGTCACCCCCAACTGCCTCCCCTGCAGGCCTGGTCCCCCCCAACTGCCCTCCCCTGAAGGCCTAGTCCCCCCCAACTGCCCTCCCCTGCAGGCCTGGGCCCCCCCCCCACTGCCCTCCCCTGCAGGCCTGGCCCCCGCCCCCAACTGCCCTCCCCTGCAGGCCTGATCGCCTCCAACTGCCCTCCCCTGCCAGCCATCTTGTGGCAGCCATCTTGTGTCTACATGGGGGCAGCCATCTTGTGTGTTGGAGTGATGGTCAATTTACATATTACTCTTTTATTAGATAGAATGTTTAGGAATTTTGGATTCAATCTCTGAAATCCAGTGAGGCCTGATGGCAGTAATAACCTGGGTCCACTTAAATTAATCTTGACTGCAGTGAAGATGAATGAACTAGGTTTATATGCATCAGCATGGATGAAGCCCACATGTAATGTTAAGCAAAACAAACAGTAGCAAAGGAATACATACAATGTATTACCACTTAATTTTGCTGAAAAACATGCAAAATCATGTTACTTAGAGATATGCACATATATAGTAAAAGTAACAAAATAAATAGGGATGACAGACATCAACTCTGGACAGTGGTAATGGCAGTAAGAAGGAAATTTGAGTCAGGGAAGGATACTTGACTCAAAAATTGGAAGTATTTTATTTCTGAAGCTGAATGGAGGCTACACAGGAGTTCATTATATTATTCTCCATACTTCTATGCCTCAAGTATTTCATAGTTAATTGTTTAAAAATGCATTGCATATAATATATGTTTTTAATTTTTTTCATCTTCACCCAAGGAGTGAGGATTTTTTTCCATTGATTTTTTTTCTTTAGAGAGAGTAAAAGGGAGGGGGTTGGGGAGAGAGAGAGAAAAACATTGATGTGACAGAGATGTTTGGTTGCCTCCTGTATGCGCCCCGACTGGAGCTGGGAATGAAACTGCAACCCAGATACGTGCCCTTGACTGGAAATTGGACCCACAACCCTCTGGTGAATAGGCTGATGCTCTAACCACTAAGCACACCAGCCAGAGCTATCCTACCTAATAAAAAGGTAATATGCAAATTGACCATACCATCAACACACCCACAATCCACGCCCACAAGCCAATCAGAGCAAGTATGCAAATTAACTCAACCAAGATGGCTACAGCCACAGAGAGCAAGGTTTCCTAGGTAACAGAGGAAGCCAAGCTTTCCGTGAGCTGTTGCAGGCCTAAGCCTCCACTCAAGCTACAAAGTTTCAATTATAGAAGGTAAACAAATTCAAACAGAAATGGCGGCAGAATGGAGCTTGAGAGAGCAAGCCAGGGTTGCTGGCGGCAACAGGGGAAGCAAAGCTTTCCGCACACCCTGGCTGGGCCCAGGCCTCCACTTAAGGCTACAAAGTTTCAATTATAGAATTAACTGCCACAGAAATGGCTGCCGGCCAGAGAGAGCAGCAGGCTTGGCTCCACTCCAGGCTACAAAGTTTCAATTGTAGAAGGAAAATAAATTCCAGATACTAGGGCCTCCGCTTGGGTTGCCAGGGGTTGTGCCTGGCCTGCAAACCACCACAGGCCCCTCGCTCAGGCCGCCCCATGCCCCAAGGGAACCCCACCCTGATCAGGGACACCCTTCAGGGCAAACCAGCTGGCCCCCACCCCTGTACCAGGCCTCTATCCTATCTGATAAAAGAGTAATATGCAGATTGATCATCACTCCAACACACAATATTTCTGCCCCCATGTGGTCAAAGATCCTCCCCATGTGGACACAAGATGGCCACTACAAGATGGCCAGCAGGAGAGGGCAGTTGAGAGGCACCAGGCCTGCAAGGGAGGGCAGTTGAGAGGGACCAGGCTTGCAAGGGAGGGCAGTTGGAGGTGATCAACCCTGCAGGAGAGGGCAGTTAGGGGTGACCAGGCCGGCAGAGGAGGGAAGTTGTGGGCAAACAGGCTGGCAGGGGAGCAGTTAAGCATCAACCAGGCTGGCAGGGGAGTGGTTAGGGGGTGATCAGGCTGGCAGGCAGAAGCGGTTAGGGGCAATCAGGAAGGCAGGCAGGCGAGCAGTTGGGAGCCAGCAGTCCTGGATTGTGAGAGGAATGTCCGACTGCCCTCCAGGGGTCCCAGATTGGAGAGGGTACAGGCTGGGCTGAGGGACAACCCCCTCTCCGTGCACGAATTTCATGCACCAGGCTTCTAGTCCTAATGTATAAAAACCCTGGGTCCGTCACATCCACAACGACCAACTGGAGGCTCGACCCCCAGGCTAGGGAGCTGAGGGAGGGGGAGGTGATCAATCAGTGGCAGCGGTGACTGGCCAGGCGGACCTTTTGGTCCCTCCTCCCGGCCCTCAGACTCCAATCAATCCAGGGCGGAGGCGGGCGGAACTGGGGACCTTCTTAGTAGTCCTTCAGGTTCAATCTCAAGAGGACAGGCCAGGCACCAACGGACCAGCGCTGCCAGCACCATCCCGACAGTGCTGCGGGCCTCCGGCACTGAGCTGCTTCTCAGCCCTAGAGGCCAGCGGGCTCGGGTGGGAGGGGACTTGTGGCAGCGGGGACAGGGGCGGGGGAGGCGGGGCTGGCGGCGGGCGGCCTGTGCTCCCCACGTGGCCCGGGCAGCTGTGAGTGCTGCTGATGGCCCACAGGCGCTGCTTCAGCTCGGCCTGCAGGCTCCGCTTGGCACCGGTCATAGAAGCACAGGCACCACCTCCATGCCACACCCCACTCCCATCAGCCCCACCGGCCCTGAGGCGCCCTCCCCCGGCTGTTTCAGGAAGATTCTGCCCTCGGAGCGCGCCTGGCTCCGAGGAAGCGGTTGGCACTGCAGGCAACATTTGGTGGCCATTATTCTGCCTACCACAGTATGAATCAGAAAGAACACAGTGAAAGGGACGTGTAAATCTGGACGGCGGATGAATGTGGTCCGTGCCTTAGCAGCCCGAGGACATTGCCCCTGAAGTGGACCCTAAGCCAGGAGTGAGAAAAGCGAAGGGGCACCAGGGGTTACCCCACAAAACCCCCAAAGGCGCCCGTGTTAATGAACTAAGTACCCCTGGCAGTGGGAGCAAAGCTGGGGCCCAAAACAAGAGGATTGGTCTACAAAGGGCTCTAATCCCCAGCTTTCCTTCTCCCCTCCACACAGCTGGGCAGCTGCCCCGCCCCCGCCCCAACAAAGACAGAAGGTTCATTGTCCTGAGAGGATAAAACAGGGTCTCTGAACCCAGGACACAGCAGGACAACTGGGGGGGGGGGGGTAGCCCTGACTGGTGTGGCTCAGTTGGTTAGGCATCGTACCCTGCACCAGGAGGTTGCCGGATTCCCTGTCAGAGCATATGCCCCGGATGTGGGCCTATTGATGTTTCTCTCTCTCTCTCTCTCTCTCTCTCTCTCTCTCTCTCTCATTCCCTTTCTCTCTCTCTCTAAAAACAATAAACTATTCTTTAAAAAAAATAAAATAAAATGGGTCAGCAAACTACAGCCTGCAGGCCAAATCCAGCTTCACCTGCTTTGTAAATAGTTTTATTGGAACGCAGCTACACCCATTTGGTTTTTAAAAAAATCTTTATTGTTGAGAATATTACAATGTCTCCTTTTGTTCCCTCCATTGCCCCCTCCACCCTGTTCCTGCCCTGCCCCAGGCCTTCACCACCCTATTGTCTGTGTCCATAGGTAATGCACACCTTAATAATAAAAGGCTAGTATGCAAATGGTTGTTACTTGCAATCAGCAGGAGACTTCATCCCCCGCCCAGCAGGGCTTGATGGGGGACCTGAGGCTGTGTCTCCCGTCCTGGTGGGGTTTGAGGGGGCTCCCCCCCCCCCCACAGATCTGGGTCTCATGCGATTTTGAGACATATGTGGGTGGGCGGAGACTTGACTCTGGGTTCTGCGGCCCGTCTGAGACTTTGACAGGAGGGAGATTTTTATATACATTTTACTAATTTTCTTTCATCTCTGACACTTCTATTATAGAGAAAGGGCAAATAGCAATATTAAAATATTTCCTCTAATTAATTCCCTTTTAATGTGCACGATTTTGTGCACCAGGCCACTAGTAATATATATTTTTAGAAGTGGAATGGCCTCAGCACCTATGCTGTCATGTCACTCCTTTGTTCTGCCACAGGAGCAGACATTATTGATTATCATGGCCCTCTTACTCTCTAAGACTGGTCACAACCTCAGAATCATTTTTTTTTAATATTTTTTATTTATTTCAGAGAAGAAGGGAGAGAAAGAGAGAGAGAGAGAAACATCAATGAAGAGAGAGAATCAATGATCGGCTGCCTCCACATGCCCCCCACTGGGGATTGAGCCCACAACTCGGGCATGTGCCCTTGACTGGAATCGAACCTGGGACCCTTCAGTCTGCAGGCCGACACTCTATCCACTGAGCCAAACCAGCTAGGGCTCAGAGTCATTTTCATCACACGTGCGCTAGTCACTATTTTCCCCATCAGAGAGAAAATTGGCTATTTCTAATTTGAAACTTGCATTAATTATTTTTATTCCAGTAGTTTAATTAGCCTGACAACTCTAGGTTTTCATTTTTAAAAATAAAAAATTCTTAAATATACTTTTTTTTCTTTGGTATTAAGGAAAAACAAAGAAAAGGGAGATAACTCAACAATTATCTTTAGGTAAAGCAGTCTAAGCTCAGGAAACTAAACATTGTTTAATAATTTGTTTCATTTGTTGTTTCTTCTTTTATTCCCTCCCTTTTGTTTCTTTCCTCTTTTCTTCCCTCTCTTAAAATTACATTTGAGTAATGATGCAGTGTCCACTGTGGGTAAGGAGGTATTTTCCTAAGTTCAGGTAAACATTCAGACTTATAAGACTATCGCAGGCTGCTCTCGGCCCCGCTCCACTCAGAAAGATACAGGACAGAAGCATGTCTATGAACAGGGCAGCATCAGGTTCCTCACTGGCAGACTTCTGGCAGCAGCCACACCAGCAGGAAGGCACAGTGGGAAGGCTCAGGTGTGAGGAGACGAGGGCCACACTGGTAAGATGCAGGGGCAACCCCAGCTGAAAAGCTTCATGTTCTAAATCTTGGCTATTGTAAGTAATGCTGCAGTGACCATAGGGGTGCAATATTCTTTCAAATTAGTGTTTCTGTTTTCTTCGTATATATTCCCAGAAGTGGAATTAGTGGGTCTTAATACAGTTTCATTTTGAATTTTTTGAGGAAACTCCATACGGCATTCCCCAGTGGCTGTACCAATCTTCATTCCCAGCAATGGTACACGAGGGTTCTCTTTTCTCTATATTCGCGCAGTACTTTGTTTGATGATAGCGAAGATTTGAACAAGCCCAAGTGTCTTATCAGTAGATGAGTAGATTAAAAAAAAAAACCTGTGGTACATTTACACAATGGAATATTACTCAGCTATAAAAAAGAAAGAAATGTTACCCTTTGCAACAGCGTGGATGGACCTGGAGAGTATTATGCTAAGTGAAACAAGCCAGTCAGAGAAAGACAAGTACCATATTATTTCACTTGTATGTAGAATCTAATGAACTAAATAAACAAAATAGAAACAAACTCATAGATATAGAGAACAGACTAACAGTTGTCAGAGGGGAAGGGGCTAGGGTGCTGGGTGATAAGGGTAAAGAGATTAAGCAAAAACAACAACAACAAAAAACAATTCAGACACAAAGTATGGTGATCACCAGAGGGAAAGGGGCGTGAGGAAGGTGGAAAAAGATAAAGGGGAGATAAAAGGTGATGGAAGAAGAATTGACTTTGAATGACAAAGACACAATACAATATACAGGTGATAAATTATAGAATTGTACATTTGAAACATAATTTTGTGAACCAGTGTCATCCCAATAAATTCAATAAAAATAAAAAAGCAATATTCCTTGTCAGGGCCATAGGTGTAGTTTCCAGTGTCCCCACAGGAGACCTGCCTTGAGAGTCAGCACACTGAAGAAAGCCCTAGGGATTCTATCGGGGATTTACAGTTCCCAGGCCAGAAGCTATTTTCAGTCAGTAGCAATGTTGTGTGGTGATACAGTTGATGTACCACCTCACCTCATCAGGTTACCAGGGAACTGAACCTAGAATGTTAACTAAAGTTTACATTCTCATACAGGAAAGGACAAAAAAAATTATTTTTGATAAACCTTTTACATGAAATTCTTTACATATACAACTTGTGTTTACCTTCTTGCTTCAAACATTTCTTGAGAATCCACTCTATGTGAGTGCTGTGGAGAAGTACAGAAATTGATTCAGGGAGCTTTCCAACTAGTAGGTGAGATCAGATAGATTTAAGACTGACTTTAATAAAAGGATGTGTATAGAAAGTACCTGGGGAGAGTTGAAGAAGGGCTCTAAGATTGATGACGATGCAGTCTTTCTATTTAAAATATTGGTAGTATAGTAGTATACTCTATTTGATCTCTTGGCTTTACTTTCTTATTATAATCATCCACTGTTTTCTTTTACAACTATGCATTATCTTCATAACTCAAGAAAGTGATAAAACCACTGGGAAAATAGATTAAATTGAGATATAGTTAACATATAATGCTATATTAGCTTCAGGTGTACAACATAATGATTCTATATTTGTACATATTGCAAAATGATCACCACAATAAGTCTAGTTAATATCAATCACCATACGTGGTTACAAAAATCTTTTTTTTCCTTGGGATGAAGACTTTTAAAATTTACTCTCAGCAGCTTTCAAATATGCAATATAGTATTAAATATCATCACCATACTGTACATTACATCTCCATGATTTAATTATTTTATAACTGGATGAAAATATACATCTTCCCCTAGAATTATTATTTAAAGAAGTGTGCTCTTTGATGTTTATAACCATGGGGCAAAATTGTAATAGTTGTTACTTAAAATTTCTGTTGTTCCACAGAAAGTTCCTTAAGTACTTGGGGCAAAATGAGGAAGCAGTCTAAGTTGGAATCATGCCCTTGATTTGGAATGATTGAAAATTATTGACATTGTGTTATTTTTGTTAATATTTCAGAAAATTATAATCTAACTGCTGTGAATTTTAATAATCAGGATATGTATGTAGTCTTCATGACACTACATATTCACTCTCCTGTTTTAATATAAAACTAGTACTTAAGTGACTTTCTGTAACAACTATAATTGAAGTTTTAATAAAATGTAAAATATAAAATGTTTAAACATTTTCAGACAAATTTAAAACTTACCTTGTTAGAAATTTAGAAAATTAGTAAGCGTCCTAAGGGAGAAAATCTATATTTATCTATTTAAATTGTTTACCAGGTCTATCTTCTGCAGCAAGTTCTTCAGCATCCTTTTCAGAAGCATTCTGCAGCTGAGAAAGCAGGCTACTCCTCACCTACTCCTGCTTGGGCTAGAGATCTCAGAGTTAGCTGCTCATCTTGATTTGGAAAAAAGAAATTAAAGAATACTTCTATCATTGAACTTAACATAGAATAATTAATTTGATAAATTCTTATCTACATTTTGATGAAAATCCTGAATTTCATAATGATTACATATAAAAATATTTTTTAACCAGATAAACTGGACCTATTCTTTGTAACATCTTTGTGGTCATTTTTTTTCTAATTAATAACTTTAATGGAATAATGAAGTGTTTTTGGTATTGAGAAATCTTGATAATATTTTAATCAATTTGTAAGTGTTCATTTAATACTATGTACCCAGTACTTTGGGACACATCTAATAAGTATAATAGTTTCATTGTACTCTAGAGCTTTGTTTTGTCTATTACGGTAATTCTCAAACATTTACTAAAGAAAAGAGCATAGTTTAATGAACCTCATTTACCATTCAACCAGCTTATTAATCATCAATGTATGACCAATCTTGCTTCATCTATACCCCTACACACTTCCCTCAAGTTCCTAGTTACTATTTTAATTGAGGTATAATTTATATATCCCCAAGTATTTTAAAGCCCTGCTGGTTTTTCTCAGTGATTAGAGCATCAGCCCACAGACTTAAGGGTGGTGGGTTCGACTCCAGTCAAGGACATATACCTTGGTTGCAGGCCTGATCCACAGCCCCCATCAGGGCACATGTGGGAGGCAACTAATTGATGGGTCTCACATGGATGATTCTCTTTCTAAAAATCAATGGAAAAAAATACCCCCATGTAAGGATTAACACACAAACACACACAATAAATTCCCAGACATTGTTTCATTTAGTTTATAGATATTTCTGAATACATCTCCAAACATTAATAATTTAAACACATACCCATGATACCATTATCATCTTAAGAGAATTAACAACTAACTCCCTAATGCATGAAACCAAATAGCCAATTTTCAATTTTCCCCCATTATTTTATGTTATCAGCATTATCTAATAAAAGAATAATATGCAAATTGACCATACCTTTGCTACACCCACAAGCCATGCCCACCAGCCAATCAGGAGCGAGTATGCAAATTAACCCAACCAAGATGGCTGTGGCCACGGAGAGAGCAGGAGTCTTGGGTTTCCTGGCAATGGAGGAAGCCAAGCTTTCCGCCTGCCCTGGCCTGCCTTGGCCTCCACTTAAGGCTACAAAGTTTCAATTATAGAAGATAAATAAATCCCAACAAAAATGGCGGCAGCCATGGAGCTGGAGAGAGCAGGAGGCTTGAGTTGCCCCTGGCAATGGAGGAAGCCAAGTTTCCACAGCCCTGGCCTGCCTTGGCCTCCGCTTAAGGCTACAAAGTTTCAATTATAGGAGATAAATAAATCCCAGATACCAGGGCCTCCGCTTGGGTCACCAGGGGCCTTGGCCAGCCTGCAAACCACCACAGGCCCTTCGCCCAGGCTGCCCCAAGCCCCAAGGGAACCCCACCCTGATCCGGGACACCCTTCAGGGCAAACCAGCTGGCCCCCACACGTGCACCAAGCCTCTATTCTATTTAATCCTCCTATCCAATAAAAGAATAATAGGCAAATTGACCATCACTCCAACACAAGATGGCTGCCACCATGTGGTCAAAGATGACTGACCCCATGTGGACACAAGATGGCCACCACAAGATGGCCAGCAGTGGAGGGCAGTTGGGAGGGACCAAGTCTGCAAGGGAGGGCAGTTGGGAGGGACCAGGTCTGCAAGGGAGGGCAGTTGTGGGTGATCAAGCCTGCAGGGGAGGGCAGTTAGGGGTGACCAGGCCAGCAGAGGAGGGAAGTTGGGGGCAACCGGGCCTGCAGGGAAAGGCAGTTGTGGGGGGACCCAGGCCTGCAGGGGAGAGCAGTTGAGGGGCAACCAGGCCTGCAGGGGATGGCAGTTAGGGGAAAACAGGCTGTCAGGGGAGCAGTTAGGTATCAATCAGGCTGGCAGGGAGTGGTTAGGGGGTGATAAGGCTGGCAGGCAGAAGTGGTTAGGGGCAATCAGGAAGGCAGGCAAGCAGGCAAGCAGTTGGGAGCCAGCAGTCCTGGATTGTGAGAGGGATGTCCGACTGCCCATTTAGGCACGATCCTACCAGGATCTGCCCCCCGCCCCCTGCACGAATTCTGTGCACCGGGCCTCTAGTCTATATATATAAAAGGCTAATATGCTAAGTGTCCATCCAGGTAATGACATCATGTAGCAACACCCACTTCCTCTCCCTAGTGACTAGCCTCCTTGGAGTTTCTTTAGCCTGACTTGCTTTATAGCCAGGTGGAAACATTTTACACTTTAAACAAATGTCTGAAGTGTTTTCACATGCTTCATCTCATTTGATCCTCACAGAAGTCCTGGAGTAAGTAGATAGGAGACTTGGTGGAATCTTTTTTTTTTTTTTTCATTAGCCAGAAAATGGAGATTTAGAAAGCTTAGAAACTTGACCCAACTGAAAAGAAGTAAGAAACGGTGGACCTTGAAAATGACTTCAGGTTTTCTCACTGCTCAGAATATAGTCAAACACTGCTGCAGTTAAATATTTTATCCTTTGTTCTCCCTGTGTGATCTACAATAATAATCTGCTTCCTGTTGTTATTTACTGCTGTGTTGCTGACAATTATATAAGCGAGAAGTTAGGGTGCTTCACTGGGCTGGAAAAAGTTTAGCTAAATCAGAAAGCAGGTCTAATCAAGTTTATTCTATATCTATAAAAGGCTAAGTTGACTCGTGCATGCCCAATACATATAAAGCTCTCGCTGGCGCTAATCACATGCATGTGTTTCCATCTGTCATTGTCGATCATGAATTTGGTTGACACTTCTATAGAGAAAGAGCAAATAGTGATATTAAAATATTTCTTTTAATTATTTTCCTTTCAATGTGCACAAATTTGTGCACCAGGCCACTAGTTTTTTTATAATTGTTTATTTGAATCAGGATACACATAGTGACTGCACATTAAAATTAGATAATAAAACTTCTTAAGTTTCTTTTAAAAAAATGTTATTGATTTTAGAGAGAAAGAGGAAGGGAGAGAGGAGAGAGAGAAAAAAAACATTGATTTGTTGTTCTATTTATTTATGCATTCATTGATGATTCTTTTACACTCCCTGACTGGGGTTCAGACCTGTAGCCTTAGCTTTTCAGGACAATGCTCTAATCAACTGAGCTACCCATGTAAGTACTCTTAAGTTTTTTTGTGTGTTTTTTAATCTGGCCACATCTTTTTTTTTTTTTTTTTAATATATTTTATTGATTTTTTACAGAGAGGAAGGGAGAGGGATAGAGAGCTAGAAACATCGATGAGAGAGAAACATCGATCAGCTGCCTCCTGCACAACCCCCACTGGGGATGTGCCCACAACCAAGGTACATGCCCTTGACCGGAATCGAACCTGGGACCCTTGAGTCTGCAGGCTGATGCTCCATCCACTGAGCCAAACCGGTTAGGGCAGGCCACATATTTTTTTCTTGCAATTTTTTGTTTAGTTTTGGTTGAAAAAAACACACTGATAATTTATTCTGTAGTGTTTCCCAGTCTGTATTTTGCTGATTGCATCTCTGTGGTATTGTTTAACATGTTGCTGCATCATATATATATATATATATCTATATATATCTATATATATATATATATCTATATATATCCCTAATATGCAAATAGACCGAATGATGGAACAACCAAACAACTGGTCGCTATGATGTGTGCTGACCACCAGGGGGCACACGCGGAATATGGTGGGCATTGGCCATGGTGGGATGGTGGAGCAGGTGAGCGAGGGTGCCAGACCAAGGTGGGACACTGGTCGCTGTCATCAGGGTGAGCCTCTGGTGGTTACTGAAAATTCTTTGCTCCTGCATGCCATGGTTCCTGCTGCTGCCCTGCTTGCACCCACTGCCAGTGCCAGAGCCGCTGCTCACACCCGCTGCTGGTGCTTGGCGCCAGCCCTGATTGCTTGGCACCATCAGTGAGTGCGAGTGGCGGCTGCTGGCCCCAATCGCCCCTCAGGGCTTCTCCACCTCACCCTGCTCCTGAGGGGCGATCGAGGCAGCAGCCGCTGCTCACACCCGCTGACAGTGCTGGCTCTGTTTGCACCCGCTGCTGGTGCTGGCCCCAATCACTCCACACCATCAGTGAGTGTGAGCAGGGCTGGTGCCATCAGTGTGTGGGAGCAGCTGCAGCAGGGGGAGCAGGGCTGCCAGCAGAAAGGGGATCAGGGGCCAAGGTGGGAGGGGCCAGGCGTAGGTGCGGAGGATGGGCAGAGACTTACCCCTGTGCCCACCGCAGCCTAGTGGCCCACAATTCCTTTCAAGGTGCACGAATTTGTACACTCACAATAAGTGTCTAGTATTTCTATAAATCTAGAGCTTGATTCATATTCATATTTATTTGATAGAAATACTTGCTATCAGGAGGTAAATGTTATGTACTTCCACCAGGTCTCTTTTTGTAGTATCAGTACCATTGACAATCACCTTGACCCACTGATTCAATAAAGTTGTTGATGATGACAATCTAATCCTATCATTTATTAGGAATCCTTCTAAAAAGGAAAACTTCTTATCATTAATTATTTGGTTATCCTGAGATACAGAAAGGCAAACTAATGAGTGTGCTCCCAAGCATGTTAGTGTCAGTATGAACTCTTGAATTTAAGCACATTTTATGTTTTATACAATTGCATTTATTATCTTTACTGATGTACAAAGTGTCGCATGTTTGGCCAGTGAGATTTTATTCATACTGGCTCCTTTGGACATAATCCTAGAAGTTTTTGATAACTTCTTTGTTTTCTGGTATGTAAGATGTTTCAGGTTCATCCTGTATATTTTTTACCTTAACCCTGAAATCAATTACTAGCAATGTAAAGAAAGAAGTATAATTGATGTGCTAAAAAAGGAAAGAAAATGGAATCATATAAAATGCTTAGCTCTTTGCCAGGTGATGTCAGGAATGGCAGTATGAGATCCTCTAGGCCTCTCACCTTGAAGTTTTCACAATTTGAACAGTTATAACTCAACCAAGGATTACCCTGCTCATTGCAAAAATACACTGGAGAGAGCCATGCATTGAAACATCTAAAGGTGGATAAATGGAGCAAAAAGGGAAGGCCAAAGGATGACTGGCTGATAGAGTCAAGGATGCAGCCTGGCAGCTGAGAACTCACAGCAGGTGCCACAACCTTTTGCAGCAAGGATTCAGGATCTGGAGAAGGGGCTGCACGTAAATGGATACACTAGACAGAAATATAAATTTAGAAGGCATGGGGGAAGCCAGGAGGAGACCTTACTCTCTAGCGGAGAGGTTCCTCGAATCTCTGGACCCATAGCTTTTTATTTACTAGAATACACATTTGCCCTTTAGCAAAGCAAACACACATATCAAAGGTAAGGTTTGGTAAACAGTAAAAGATTATCAGGTTAGGGGATTGTCTTGAGCCACCATTGTCTTGAGAGAACAATCAGTGCATAGCTTTTAGACCTTGCTAAAGCCCAAGGTCCATCAGCCTTCTGTGTTCCCTGGTGTACTTTCATGATAGTGTAGACAATGGGTAGCTTCCAGCAAGCAGGGCTTTGCCGGAGAGGGGAGGAATCTGGTTGTGGCTGACATTCTCTCAGCTAGGAGTAACAAAGGGGCTAGGTGGGCACTCCAGCAGGAGTGAGGAGTATGAGCTGTGGCTGAACCAAGAGACCTGAGCAAGGACACATAGCACGGGAGTGTGCTGTGGTTGTCAGGCAGTGGGCATTTCAGACAGAAAAACAACTATGGAGCCTGATTGCCTCCCCTTAGCCTCCCAGAATGCACCTTTCTTTGCCCTTGGTGTCAGGTTGTGGAGCACATTGTCTGTGAGCCCAAGAACTGGCCCTACAGAATTGCATTTCTCCCTGAGTGAAGGGTGCACTCTGTGATCAGTTCCAGGAACAGGGTATAAGGGGGACCCCTATAAATGAAAATAAAATAAATAAAATAAAATAAAATAATAAAATGCTCACTTAAAATACAAAAGGCAGAAAAAGAGTGGAAGTCAAATATAGGAACAAAGAACAAGGACAACTAGTAGAAAATAGTACCAAATATGGTAGATGTTAATCCAATGATGTCAATAATCAATTTAAACAGCAATGGTGTAAACATACCAATTAAAAGACAGAAATGATCAGAATGGATCAAAACCCAATATTTTTTATTGCTTTTCCCTGTGAAGAAAGGGTATGTTGTGGAGAGACTTTAGGAGACGAGGCTATCATCCAGCTCTGGGGGATCTAGGTTAAGCACATCTGCAGGCCGACGTCTTCCTAGGTTTATTTTTGTAATAAACCTTTTAATGACTAAATCAAGCATTATACTTTCTTTTTTTTTCTTTTTTTTTAAATTTCTTTATTGATTAAGGTGTCACATATTTGTCCTCATCCCCCCATTCCCATCCCACCCCTCTCCCCACGCATGCCCCAATCCCCTGTTGAACTTAACCGTTGGATAGGCTTATATGCATGCATACAGGTCCTTTGGTTGAACTCTCCCCCTCCCCCCACCCTCCCCCTACCCTCCCCTATCCTCCCTCTGAGGCCCGATAGTCCGATCGATGCCTCCTTGCTTCTGGTTCTGTTCTTGTTCCTCAGTCTATGTTGTTCATCATTTCCCCTAGATGAGCGAGATCATATGTCACTAGATATATACTAATAAGAACTGAATGTGAGACGAGCAATAATAGTTATGCTGACAGGCAAATGAATCAATCTGTAGCGAGCTTCCCCCTGGACCAACAGTTCTTTTGAGACCCAATTTCGATGTCCAGTAGTTCCTTATGTGTACATGTCAGCACTGACCCCTCAGCTCTGGATGGTGGACAAATGGTGGTAATGGAGGTCTGACTCCCTCTGGTTTGGTCTCGGCCGAACCCAGGGGCACGGCGTCACCCGGACTAAGGGGCACGTGGCCTCACCCATACCCAAGGGGCGCATGGTCTCACCCGGGCCTGGGACCCAGCCTCACCCGGATGGATCCAGGGGCGCACGGCCTCACCCGGACCCAGGATCTGGCTTCACCCGTACCCAGGGACGCTTGGCCTCTCCCAGACCCAGGGGCACGTGGCCTCACCCGGGCTTAGTTGCACAAGGCCTCACCTGGATCCAGGGACACATGGTCTCTCCCGGACCCAGGGACGCTTGGCCTCTCCCAGACCCAGGGCCACTTGGGCTCACCCGGGCCTAGGTGCACGAGGCCTCATCCGGATACAGGGACGCATGGTCTCACCCGGACCCAGGGACGCTTGGCCTCTCCCAGACCCAGGTGCACGAGGCCTCACCCGGATCCAGGGACACATGGTCTCACCCAGACCCAGGAACGTTTGGCCACTCCCAGACCCAGGGCCACTTGGGCTCACCCGGGCCTAGGTGCACGAGGCCTCACCCGGATCCAGGGACACATGGTCTCACCCGGACCCAGGGACGCTTAGCCTCTCCCAGACCCAGGGGCACGTGGCCTCACCCGGGCCTAGGTGCACGAGGCCTCATCCGGATCCAGGGACACATGGTCTCACCCGGACCCAGGGACGCTTGGCCTCTCCCAGACCCAGGGCCACTTGGGCTCACCCGGGCCTAGGTGCACGAGGCCTCATCCGGATCCAGGGACGCATGGTCTCACCTGGACCCAGGGACGCTTGGCCTCTCCCAGACCCAGGGCCACTTGGGCTCACCCGGGCCTAGGTGCACGAGGCCTCACCCGGATCCAGGGACACATGGTCTCACCCGGACCCAGGGATGCTTGGCCTCTCCCAGACCCAGGGCCACTTGGGCTCACCTGGGCCTAGGTGCACGAGGCCTCACCCGGATCCAGGGACACATGGTCTCACCCGGACCCAGGGACGCTTGGCCTCTCCCAGACCCAGGGCCACTTGGGCTCACCCGGGCTTAGGTGCACGAGGCCTCACCCGGATCCTGGGACACATGGTCTCACCCGGACCCAGGGACGCTTGGCCTCTCCCAGACCCAGGGCCACTTGGGCTCACCCGGGCCTAGGTGCACGAGGCCTCACCCGGATCCAGGGACACATGGTCTCACCCGGACCCAGGGACGCTTGGCCTCTTCCAGACCCAGGGCCACTTGGGCTCACCCGGGCCTAGGTGCACGAGGCCTCACCCAGATCCTGGGACACATGGTCTCACCCGGACCCAGGGACGCTTGGCCTCTCCCAGACCCAGGGCCACTTGGGCTCACCCGGGCCTAGGTGCACGAGGCCTCATCCGGATCCAGGGACACATGGTCTCACCCGGACCCAGGGACGCTTGGCCTCTCCCAGACCCAGGGCCACTTGGGCTCACCCGGGCCTAGGTGCA
This sequence comes from Eptesicus fuscus, assembly GCF_027574615.1. Classification (NCBI taxonomy): domain Eukaryota; kingdom Metazoa; phylum Chordata; class Mammalia; order Chiroptera; family Vespertilionidae; genus Eptesicus; species Eptesicus fuscus. The sequence continues at coordinate 15,950,408 of NC_072474.1, forward strand.
CGAGGCCTCATCCGGATCCAGGGACGCATGGTCTCACCCAGACCCAGGGACGCTTGGCCTCTCCCAGACCCAGGGGCACGTGGCCTCACCCGGGCCTAGGTGCACGAGGCCTCACCCGGATCCAGGGACACATGGTCTCACCCGGACCCAGGGACGCTTGGCCTCTTCCAGACCCAGGGCCACTTGGGCTCACCCGGGCCTAGGTGCACGAGGCCTCATCCGGATCCAGGGATGCATGGTCTCACCCGGACCCAGGGACGCTTGGCCTCTCCCAGACCCAGGGGCACGTGGCCTCACCCGGGCCAAGGTGCACGAGGCCTCATCCGGCTCCAGGGACACATGGTCGCACCCGGACCCAGGGACGCTTGGCCTCTCCCAGACCCAGGGCCACTTGGGCTCACCCGGGCCTAGGTGCAAGCGGCCTCACCCGGATCCAGGGACACATGGTCTCGCCTGGACCCAGGGGTGTGTGGGCTCTCCCAGACCCAGGGGCGCTTGGCTTCGCCCGGGCACGGGATCCAGCGTCATCCGGGTCCAGGGGCACATGGCCTCACCTGGACCCGGAGTCCGGCCTCACCTGGACCCAGGGGCATGTGGCCTCACCTAGACCCAGGGACATGAGGCCTCACTTATACCCAGAGGCGTGTGACCACACCCGAGCCCAGAGGCGCGCAACCCCGCCCGCACCCGGGTCTCAGCGGGGCCCCGTCTTCCCGATCCCAATTCCTGCCGGTCAATCCCCCCTCAGCAATTCCCCTGGCCATCCTTCCAGAGCTCCAGTATGGCTGCTGCAGAACTCGTCGGGCGGCGGCTCGGCGAAGCTCCGGTGCGCCCGGTGCATGGCGGTGGGCCGGTCTGGCGTCGCTGCGTCGGCCCTTGGGTCTGCATCGGTGGCCGGTCGCCGAGCATGCGCACCTGGCCGCTTCCGGGGCGTTGAGATTCTTGACGGACTCGGAGGTCAGCAAGCGCGGAGTCTCCCACCCCATGTCTCATAGGGGCTCGTCTGTCCGTGCTTGGCTGCCAGTGGAGCCGTCCCCTCAGCCGGAGACCGCCGGGGGAACTGCGCCGAGCACGTTCCAGGCCGCTGTTGTATCGCCTGAGCCATAGTTCTTTTGTGTCGCCTGAGCCGTAGTTCTTAAAGTGTGGTCTTTGGGTCACCGGCATCAGCATCATCCCACATACCCCTCTTTTATTCTAGTTGTAGAGCATCTACTCAGCCAGCCCTATGGTGGTCTTGGATGGTGTCTGCTCTGCTCTCTTGTCGTAGTCTCAAAGTTGTTGTGGTAGGCAACAATCAGGCTTCCGCCCTATGCCTCCATCTTGGTCCTCCTTTGTATAGTTAAGTCTTGATTGTTGTTGGTGTCACTGGGGGGGCTCTCTTTGTCTATAAAGGAAGAGTTGCTGTGCAGGAGACACGTTTATGGGCCGGGTCTTGGTGCAGCAAAGCTTTGGCGCTCACTGAATATTCCCGTTGAATGTGTCCCTTATGCACATGGTTGAAATCTGGTGTCATCTCCCACAGACCACTAGATGCCCTCGTTTCTGGGTCTCCAATGGGGTGTAGATCAGCTACTGCCTTAGGCACTCAGCAAGGATTACAGCAAAAACTGTAGTTTCTTCCTCCTGTCTGAGTGGCCCTGGAGCAGTCCGACTAGAACAGCAGATCATCTGGTCCGCTGCCAGAGGGCAGGCCACCCACATGCATAAGCCGTTGCTTGGGGCGCAGGTGTGCCTGAAAGACTTGCGGGGCAGGTCTTCAAAACGTGCGGGGCGGGTCCCAGGGCGGGGCGGGGTCTCAGGGCGCCAACAGGCCATGGTGCGGCGAGCCGCGATGGCTGTGACTCTGGTCCTTCTGCCTTCCACGTATCTAAGTCCCCTCGTTCCGCACTCCAGCGCAGCAAACACTGATTGCTGGGTGCACCTCCGCAAGAGTCCCGCCTCTCCCCGCAGGCATCTGGGTCTCCCGGGGTTCGCCAGAAGATGGATATCAGGGTGATGGAGAGCTAATCTCCCCTAGGTTTGGAACAAAAGCCCCTTTCCCCCGCCACCAGCCAGACCCACGCGCCTCCACACCTCATCCCCTCCGATTTCGCTGGGTGCGAGGCAACAGAACAGCCTTTAACCTCCGCTGCCATCTTTTTCAAACTTCCCAATTTGTACTTCTTAATCCCTTCATTTCAGTCAACTCTACTGAAGTCTAGCGCCTCCGGGAGGTGCACGGAAAGGGCGCCCGGGCCTCCGTCCGGTGCGCGGTGCGCGCGTCCCGCGGAACCAGGCGCGCGAGGGCCGCGCGGCGCTGGGCGGCCGCCGAGCTCCAGGCACCGCCATCGCCGCGTTCCGGACGTCACCGCCGCGGCGTCCCCCCAATTTGTACTTCTTAATCCCTTGAATTCAGTCAACTCTACTAAAGTCTAGCGCTGCCGGGAGGTGCACGGAGAGGGCGCCCGGGCCTCCGTCCGGTGTGCGGGGCGCGCGGCCCGCGGCACCAGGCGCGCGGGGGCTGCGCGGCGGGGACGGGTGCTGGGAGGCCGCCGGGCTCCGGGCGCCGCCGCTGCGGCGGCGTCCCCAGCGTCCCGGGCCGGGCGGCCTGCGGGGGCGGCGGAGTTGCGAAAGTGAGTGAGTTTCCCAGGGTTTCGCCCGGAATGGGGTTCAGTGCAATCGGAGCCGGTGCTCAGCGCACTCTGGAGCCTTTATCTCCTTCCTGCCAGTGAACTCCAGCGCACTCCGGAGCCTTTATCTCCTTCCTGCCAGTGAACTCCGGCCAGGTCATCAGCCGCCCCTTCCTCTCCGGTTCCATCCTCCCCGCAGGCGCGTGTGCTCGTGTCTCCGCCCGTTTCTCCATACCTCAGGCTTTTACGGCTTCCCCGACTGTCCCCGTGGCCTTCTCCTTCCCCCCTGCTGTGGGCATTTCAGTCCACCAACTTTCCTGTGGTTCTGGACGATGTCCGTTCTGACCTCTAGTTGTATTTTTGAAATTGTTGTGCCCGGCTGCAGGTTAGGTGTTTAACCTATGCCGCCATCTTGGTTTCTCAAGTGTTATACTTTCAAAGTGACAACAGAACCTCCACAATATTCAAATCATGTCAGTTTTATATGCCCCCAGAGGAAGAAGCAGGGGAGGGAAACTCGCTTTGTTTTTTTGGGTCTTCCTTGAAGTCCATGACAACCATTTCTCCCTTTCCCCTTCCCAGCACCCAGGTGTGTTCTCTGGGTCCGGTTGATCCACAGTGATGGGGCCCACTACCTCTTTTGTCAAGTTTCAGCTGCAAATGATTTGACAAGGAATGACCCTTAACTCACCCCAGGCCAGTGAGGTTCTGTTTTAGATTTTCCCCTTTCATTTTTCTGAAAATTCTGAAAGTCATGGAGGTGAAGGTAGAAAATATGTATCAAGACTTCAGACCAAGCATGTCAAACTTGCGGCCCATGGGCTGCATGCGGCCCACAATGAATATTTTTGTGGCCCAGCCAATATAACGGTATGTAAGAAACGTTTTAATAAAAATTTCACAACTTAATTTTTACAATATCCTGTTATACATAATTCTTTATTTTTTTAAAGTATGTTTTTATTTATTTCAGAGAGAAAGGGAGAGAGAGAGAGAAACATCCTTGAGGAGAGAGCATCCTGGATCGGCTGCCTCCTGCACGCCCCACACTGGGGATCGAGCCCGAAACCCGGGCATGTGCCCTTGACCGGGAATCGAACCCGTGACCTCCTGGTTCCTAGGTCCACGCTCAACCGCTGAGCCATGCCGGCCAGGCATACATAATTCTTAACGAACTACAACGTTCGCTAATGACTGATTACTATAATCGTGTTGCATTCATTTCCCTTACATGCAGGTGCACCATTTCTCTCCACTAATACTAGCGGTGAATATTTTAGCAGCCGATTGCCACATCATTAGTCTTGTACTGACTTGTTTGGTGTGCGCAACAAGAATATTTCGTTTTCAGAGAACAAGAAAAATAGGTTTATTTGTGTTATACTTATTAATTTGTGCAGTTATTCAGTGTCTGGTAAGTTAATGTTCAAGAAAAAATATTGATTTTTATTAAAATGTTCTATTATTTTATGTCAATGATTACTCATTTATTTCAGCCCTTTGTATTCAGCATGTCTCTATTGAAATAAACCTACGTTTCTAAGAAAATTGAAGCTTTTGTTTATTTGCGGCCCACATAAACTTAAACCTTGCTTATTTGGCCCATGTTAGCCTTTGAGTTTGACATGCTTTCTTTAAAAGGTGTGGGATTTTTAAAGCTCTTTTTAAAATATCAAGTATATTATTAAAAGTGTGGATATTGCATTAGATTTATACATTGATATTTCTAGAAATACCATCTTCTGGGGGAAAATTTAAACTTTTATTAATTTGATGCTCTGAACATCATAAAATAAATGAACATAAAACATCATTTTGGTTAACTTGGAAAGCAAGATACAGTCCACTGACTTGGAAGTCACAGGGAAGATATGTACATGTAGACAGGTATTCTAAATTCTGTTAGGTTAATGGTTATGAATGTACTTGAGAACAGTGAAACGTTTTACATCATTTCTAATCAGAATACTTCAATATTTTATCTGAAATGATCAAGATGTCATGACAATAAAGTAAGAAAACTACATCTGTGGTTAGAAGGGATTATACCGATCACACAAAGATATCTGCATGTTTCCTTTAGGGCAAGTTCCCTCTTTTCTTCTGCAAAGCTTTCATGAGATCTGACATGAAATCCTGCTCCCCGCCCCCGCCCGGCCCCCCGCTGGGCGGTCCTGGGTTCTCTTGCCTCTTTGGGGGAATAGGAGGCCTTTTGGTGGCAATGGGGGGCGGCCTCTGGGATTCGGGTGCCAGGGCGGGTGGTGGCGGAGGAGGGGGTGGTAATGACCCCGCGTCCCCTACAAATGACGGCGGAGGGGGAGGCACAAAGTCCGGGGGCGCATCGTTAAAATCGGGGGGTGGTGGCGGGAGCTCTTGGTCCTCCAGAGGCGGGGGCGGCGGCGGCGGTGGCAGAAAATCATCGGGTGGGGCTGGGAAGCCGGTGCCCTTGGCCTTGGCCTTGGCGGGTATCACGGGGCTGCCGCTGGTATCTGAGGACCGCCGTATGGGAGGCGGCGGTGGCAGGCCGGACTTTGGACGGTGATGGGCCCTGGGGGTTCCTGGGTCCTGTTGACCAAGAGCTGGCTTCTTATCCTTCAACAAAGCAACAACAGCATTATTCTGGACACGCAGCCACAGGAGAGACGACATTTCCATTGACGGGTGAGGTCTGGCTATCGTCAGACCTGTGAGGCAGTGTCTGCTCCTGGGAGCCCCAGCCCCCCAGTCCCTGAGGCTACAGGTTGTTTCAGGAGTTCATCTTTCCTCTGGGACGGGAGAGAGACTCCAAAAGGTCTTTAACATTGTCACCTGGGGCACTAACCTACCCTGTCTCCTGTAAAGGCCAGACTGCAGGACAGCAGTATGGGAGGAGTTGTCTATCGCATTTAGACATACATGTGTCTCCTCAGAACAGCTGTTATCTTTGAAAGAGCTTAAGTGGGGTAGAGCTTAGCTACCTGGGAGGTAGCCTCAGGAATTAAAAAGGAAGTAAACGGGCTCTCCTGGAATTCCCACTTACGCCCCAGGGTGCAGGCATATGCATCCATAGCATTTTTCTTGGTCTGGATTGGGCTGGCTGTGAAGCTCAGGGGTCAGGAGCAGGTGTCTCTACAATTATTTTGCCCTTGTACTGTATACCCTCAGTGGCAGAGAGGGGGTTAAGGAGAGTCCCAAAACCTTCCCCAAATCTCAAACGTTCTGTTTTGGAAGGGAAAAAGAAAGCCAGGACAGTTCTCTGTGGACTACAGGTAACCCTTGTGTAAACCCACCATAAAGGCTGTCCATCCGGGCAAGAACAGTTTCCCTGCTGGCACGCTGAGAACAAAGGTGCCTTTTCCCAGGACTGAGGGCTTCTAGGGAGGAGCTAATTATAGGCTTAACAGCTTCAGGGGAGGTGGTAGGTGGTGGAGCAGGAGTGTGCACACCTGGTCTAGAGTCTTAAGGATTTACCTTTTCTTACCTGTGTGAAAACCAGCTGGCTAGTTATAATCCCTATTATTATCTAGGGTTGTCTCAGGGTTATGATGCAATCAAATGAGATAAATGTGAATGGTTCCAAAGAGGAAGATCATGAAGCATGTGCTAGTGGTAGAAACCAGAGCACCAAACTTGGTCAAAGGCTAACAAAAGCATGCCAATGGTAGAAGAGATCATAATAAATTTTGAATAATGTAACTTCCCCAGAAATTTCAGGCAGCTGAATTGAATCCTTCTGTTTTAGTGATAATTATCATTGCAATTTACTTTTTATCAGGCTTTCATTTCTTTCTTTCTTTGCCTGATAACCTCTTCCCAGTAAAGATTCCATTTAGAAGTTTTCTTCCCCTCACAAAGTGCCTTACAATAGAGTTTCTATTTTGGTTTATTTACTTAACACGATAAGCTAATTAACTGGTGATGTAGTTTTTAAATTTCTGAACAGGCAGTTGGGGAATTGACGTTGACACATAATTAAGTGATTTCTATTCTGGGATCCTTTCATTGCTTCCAGCTTTTAAAAGTGTTTGTCTTCAACTGGCACCACAGAAACCGTGGACGTCACACAGCGGAAAGCACAGTGCGAGCTGAGGTGGCAGGAACACAGCTTGTGACCGTCTACAGGGGTTTTCACAAACTCTGAGAAGATCAATAAGTATAAGATTTACTTGTTTCCACCACTGGCTGATGGACAAAATGAGAGGTGGAAATGAAGTGAAACTTTTCTAAACGTGCAATTATTTAAGGTTGTTTTGAATCACACATGGGAAATATTCAAGGAAACTTGTATAGTGAATGGAGATGTTATCAACTGGGCTAGTAACTAAATTATAGCTTCTAGCTACAGTTTTTAAAAAAAATATTTTATTGACTTTTTACAGAGAGGAAGGGAGAGGGATAAAGAGTTAGAAACATTGATCAGCTGCCTCCTGCACACCCCTACTGGGGATGTGCCCGAAACCAAGGTACATGCCCTTGACTGGAATTGAACCTGGGACCTTCAGTCCATAGGCTGATGCTCTATCCACTGAACCAAACTGGTTAGGGCTCTAGCTACAGTGTTTAGAAGGATTTAATGAATCTTCATTAACCCCCTCTACTGAAAAAAAAAAAAAGAAAAGTTATGGAGACTATTATACCAATTTGGCTATTGTTTTAAAATGTGTTTTCTTCTCCATCACCCTGAGGATGTATGTAGAACATTAACAGAAAAATTTAAATGCACATTTTATAGTGAAATCCTTTTAGTAGTAGTCTTCTAATATGGTTTTGGGGCTCAGTAAGCATTTAATGTAGGGCTTCTGACTAACTCGTTGCTCTAATTTATTCAGAAAAAGTAAGTAGAAATCCCAAGGGCTTAAAACCCAGGAGCCACTTTCAGAGAGTCTAAAACCATTGACTAAACCAAGATAATCGCTTCAGCCAGATACATGTAGCTAAATTAAAAAGAGTTGTCAATCCTCAGTATTAATATAAAAATCATCCATTTCCCCAAAGCACTGTGATGACAGTTGGTATTAACTTTCCATTCTAGCCTATGTAATTTTAAGATAAAAAATATATAAAGCAATTATCGAAATGAAGTTATAGGGCCTTAGTTGTTGGAACTAACTACTGTATTCTCTTTTTAAAAGGCCAGTTATTAGAACACCACTGATGGTTTAGAACAGTGGTCGGCAAACTCGGCTCGAGAGCCACATGCAGCTCTTTGGCCTCTTGAGTTTTTAGCAAAGGCCAGCTTAGGAGTACCCTAATTAAGTTAATAACAATGTACCTACCTACATAGTTTAAGTTTGAAAAATTTGGCTCTCAAAAGAAATTTCGATCGTTGTACTGTTGATATTTGGCTCTGTTGACTAATGAGTTTGCCGACCACTGGTTTAGAATATGGGTTTACAGGGGACAGTTGGATAGAGTGTGTCAGTTACTCTCGGGCCTACCTTAGTTGTGTCAACGTGTCTCTGGGCTTCCTCGAGAACAGCACTCGCTGAGTGTGCAGCCTGGGGAATCTGACCATTGGCCTGGGCGGTGCCTGCTGTAAGTCCTGAGAGGGAGGAAGAGAGACAAGATGAGTGGGGAAGACGTTTCAACATTCTTGAAAGTTCATCTGAAAATAGAAAGCAATTTATATCTTTAATGCAAAAGAAAGGGATTCATGGGCATGGTATGGTTAACTGGGAACCTTAGGAAAAATCCGAAGTTTTATGTCAGGACTTCATGAGGTTCAGCAGATGGTTCAGGAAAGTGAATGCTTTATACAGGCTACAAAGTCTGGATTAACAGGAAGATAGTATGTTCCACTTTTAAATACTTTTTAGTCATCCTATATAATAAATAGGTAATATGCAAATTGACCATCACTCCAACAAGAGGCAACCAATAGATGTTTCTCTCTATCCTACCTAATAATAGACAAATATGCAAATTGACCACACCTTCGCTACGCCCAAGCCACGCCCACCAGCCAAGCCCTGCCCACCAACCAAATTACCCCAACAAAGATGGCGGCTAATTTGTATATCAAGACAGCGTAGAAAGAAGCCAAAAGCTGCAGAAGGGAGCAAAGCTGCGGAGAAGCAAGCAAGCCGGTGGGAGGAGAAGGGAGGAGTGGAGGCGGGGCCAGAGGAGAAGGAAGGAGAGCAGGCGGGGCCGGGGGAGAAGGGAGGAGAGCGGGTGGGCTGGTGGAAAAGGGAGAAAAGCAGGGGGGGCTGGTGGAGAAGGCGGGGCGGGGGACAAGGAAGGAGAGCAGGCGGGGCGGGGTAGAGTGCAGCAGGAAACCCTATTGCAGGATTTTTCCTGCAACGGGAATGCTAGTCTATATATAAAAGGCTAAGCAGCTGGTAGGTATGACGCACACTGACCACCAGGGGGCAGACACTCAATGCAGGAGCTGCCAAGTGACAGCAACTTTGCAGAGTGCCCTCTCGCACTCCGGGACCCCTCAGGGGATGTCGGACTGCTGGTTTCGGCTCGATCCCCGCAGGCCAGGCTGAAGGACCCCACCTGCTGGAGGGACCCCACTCACTCTGCAGATACCCTTCGAGCCCCGGCTCCACCCCAGGTATGGCTGGTAGGGGAGGGACCACGGGAGATTGGCTTCAGGGTGTGTCCAGCCCAACTTGCCCAGTCCTACCCTGCCGGCCACATTCTAATTAATTTCCTTTCAATGTGCACGAATCCGTGCACTGGGCCACTAGTATATACATATTTAAAGAAATGTTTTTTATTGACTTTTAGAGGGAGAGGGATAGAGAGGTAGAAACATCAATGAGAGAGAAACTTCATCGATAAACTGCTTCCTGCACATTCCCTACTGGAGATCGAACCCACAACCCAGACATGTGACCTGATGGAAATCTAAACTGGAGACCTCTTGGTTCCTGGGTCAACACTCAACCATTGAGCCACACCGGCCAGGCTCTCTCTTTCTGTCTCCCTTCCTTCCACTCTAGAAATCAATGGAAAAAATATCCTCCGGTGAGGATTAACAACAACAAAAAAGAATCAATGACTCATTGTTAAGCACTTTGGATGTAGAACAGTGCCTCCATGTTTTCTCAGTAGGATGACCATAGCAGAAACACATGGATCCCATGTGGTTTATGCCACCCAGCCAGCGATCTTGCACCACTTGGGCGTGTTTCTCTAGGACTCTGGTTCAACAATGTAAAGAAAAGGGCAGGAAAAGAGGAAGGGTAGTGTTAGGGTTTTGGGCAAAACTAAAGAAGGGATACAGAGAGGAAGTTTAGGATGAGGGCCAGTGCATTGCTAATCAACAGCAAAGAACAAAAAAATCAACCTCTCCCTGCCCCCACCCTCTTTTAAAGCCTTCGACAAGGGAGGCAGTGGGGTTTGTTGGGCTGAAATTGAGCAGACATCAAGGGGTTTGTATTTGAAAATTTGATTTTTAGTCTGGGCAGATGTGATAGGGAGGTATCTTTTAATCAGCCTGTAAAACATGCTTAGAGCAAAAGTTATGAAGAGTTCAAAAAGCGCTTGTTTGAAGGGAACTTTCTACTAATTATCCCTGAGTTGTAAAAAACAACAAGGAGAAGGGGTTTGTATGCAAGAATGTAGGCTTGAGAGTAGCTTATTTTGTCTTGCAGTTTGAATCGGAGGAGTTAACAATCTTGGGTTTTAAGTAATTACCAGGTGTTTCTCATAAATTGTGGAAGGCCACAGGAAAGAAAAGAAAGGCCCCCTTTCTGTCCTTATAGGGAGGAGGTGGGCAGAAAGGGATTCTAGATCCCCAGAGAAAAGCTGCCAGCTAAAGCTGAGGAGGCATCAGGCAGAATGGGACCCGGGCTTACTGCCTCCAGCCCTACCAAGTGAAGTCACAGCATGTTCTCCCAAGGTACAGCTCGTGCCAGCTCCACACTCACCTCAGCCCCAGTTCTTGTTATGACCTATGGTGTGTAATTTCAAGGTCGGGGGATCACTCCTCTCTGAGGGAACCCCACTCTGTAGTCCAATGACTCAGGCTGTGGGTGAAGGGGGCTCCCTGACTAGTGCCCCAAACAGCCTGAGGTTCAAGTAAGTGCAATCAGCCAGTAACTCCTGACCCCAAAGAACATATTTTAATAAAACACTATTTTTGAGGTTCACCTTAACTGTTTTTTTTGTGTTGTTTTTTTTTTTTTGTGTGTGTGTGGAGGGGGTGTTGGAACGATCATAGAGCTTGATTTGTACCAGGCCCTTTGGATGGACACAGGTCCCTGAAACATTTTTGGAGAGCCCTACTTATTTTGTGCTGTGAGTTCAGATGAAGAGAGAGGCTTTGATAATAATACTTGGCAAGAACTGAACTCAAGCAGTTTTCTGTTGCTAAGATGTGATCATGGTCACTGTGTATGTATATGTTGGTACATACAGAGAAGAATGAACTTCACCTTCTATTTGAAAGTGCTTCACTTCCTTCTAAACTCATCTTCAGTTCCTTCCACACTAGTCACTACTATAGAACTTAAAATCCTACACAGCCAGTGCTCATGGCAATACATTCTAAGATATAAACTGAAAGAAAGTTTCCATTGAGGATTTTTTTCTCTTTAGATGCTCACTGAAGCATTTTATTAATAAACAGGGGTGGCTCCCAGTATGGTTTATTTAAAAAAAAACTCAGCATGTTTGTTCTCTGTAGGGCTGGTGTCAATGACAGAACCTAAGGATTTTTGATAAATAAGACTCTACAGCAGCACCAACATGGGTTAATTCAGTAACTACTAAGGGATATTCCATCATGTACAAGATTCACCTTTTTAAACAATGGAAATCTCATCTGACTGCTGCAATGGTGTTCTTCAAAAAATACATCAGTTTGACTTCCAAACTGATGTATTCAACAGTCTGCTCAATGGTTTTCTGGATATATTCAACATGGGTTAATTCAGTAACTACTAAGGGATATTCATATTGAATACATCAGTTTGGAGGTGTTCTTTAAAATGGTTTTAAGCAATCATTTAGAAGGAATGGAACTAACATTTGTTGTGCATTTAACATTAAGGACATTAACATACATTATTTCACTTAATCTTCAGAGAAACTCTATGTTAGGACTGTAGGGCAATACAATCCTTACCAGCCATTTGTAAGCTTCCTGCCATAGGAGAACGTAAGACCAAGAAAAACTCAATGGACTCCAGGAGTCAGACCATACAAGGAATTGAAACTGTCCTGAAGACACCTGATCGCACACCTGCATTCCATCCACATTTCACGCCCACCAGCTCAGCCCCTCAAACGCACTGATGACAAATTTCCCACCAGTGACTACATATAAGGATGAAACTCCACCCTAGGTGCTGCCATCATCAACCCAATGTCCCCTTGGCTCGGTACTGTGTAGCCAGCCCTTCCCTTTGGATACTCCAACCCCTTCCCCCTTTCCTTAAATAAATTCAATTTTCTTTAATCACCATATGAGATGGCTATTAAATACTTGTTTCATTTGTTGTCCCAACCATCTTCTAATTCCAGCTAAGCATCTATTATCTGCCAGGCATTGCACTTGGTTCTGGGGAAACCACAATACACAAGACAGAAATGGCCCCTGGCCTCGTGCTTTCCATCAGAGTCTAGAGGAAGGAACTCACGGATTATTAATCAAGCAGGGCTTATTAATTATTTCAAAGGACAGTTCAGTTGAGACCTGGGATAGTAGGGATACAGCATCTGTAAAGTCTCTGAGAAAGGATGGTGCTGGGGGATTTACAGAACTGGGAAAAAGCAAATGGTATATATGGTAGAAACAGGAAGATAGGGAGGGAGAAGAGGCAGGAGAGATGGATAAACACATATTATGCAGGTTTGTTGGTCTTGCTAAGGACTTGGAACTTTATCTGAGAGCAGTGGCAAGTTTCCAAAGTGCTTTAGATAGGGGACGATCTCATGGAGGGGGAGAAGCCTGCAAATGCAGGCTTAGCTGGAGGCCAGCTCAACTCAACTCAACCAGTGCATGAGGCCAAGTGAAAGATGACGGGTTTGATGAGATGAAAAGACAGGACAGATCTGACCAATAGTTAGAAGGAAGCATCAACAGGATTTAGGAGTGACTGGATTTGAGGGTGTGTCCTGTATGAGAAATCGGGTAGATGATGATCTTATTTATGAAAACAGAGAATAGCAACCGTGGAGCAAGTTTGGAGGGTAAGATGATGAGATCCGTTTCACAGATGTTGGGTTTGAGCTGTCTGTGATGTATCCAGAAAACCATTGAGCAGACTGTTGAATACATTGGTTTGGAGGTCAACAGAGAAGGCTGGACTGATTTGTATGTTTATAGGTAATCAGCACACAGATGGCGCTGAGAGTGGATTAAGTCTAGTTGATCTCACTGCAACTTCCACACATTCAAGCTGGTTTTATCCTTTGAAGCAGCAAAGAACGTAAATGCTGGCCTTTGCTATGACAACCCTTTAACACTGGAAAACTGACCAGACTGTTCCGCCATTAATAGTTGGCTCCAGTTCTTTCACCATTATTTATCTTAAAGATAAATGTGTTTGAATTCCAGCTCAGCCACTGAGATGATACTAGATACTAGTTTCTCTCAGCTTCAGTTTTCTCACCTGTGGCACGGGGATAATAATTTATACTTTGCAGGGCTGTTGTAAGAACCAAGCTATATGCCGCTGCAGGAAATCCCTACTTCATCCCTCATTGCCTGCCCTCAGAGACACAAGGAGCTGTAATGCTACCCTTAAAATGTGGTGTCAGGATTGGGTACAAAGCTCTAGCCATGATGTCACTGAGGCAAAACATCAGGGAATGATCTTGTCCTTGGTGTGAGCAGTGTGATGGAGACTAATGAAGCCTTGGACAAATAGAACACTTGTACTCTGATAAGATAGCTTCCTACCAGCTCACCCTAAGCTGGGGATCACCATCTTATCCACAAGCATATCATGAAAAAAAGGTCAAAGCTCTGCTAAAAGTCAGTTACAAAGAAACAGATACAGGCATGTATATGTGTAGGTATGTGTTTGTTTTTTATTGATTTTTAGAGTGAGAAGGGGGGAGAGAGAGAGAGAGAGAGAGAACCATCGGTTGCCTCCTGTACCTGCCATGACAGGGGATGAAACCCACAACCTAGTTATGTGCCCTGATCGGGAATCAAACCCGCAGCCTTTTTGGTGTGGGAGAACGCTCCAGCCAATTGAGCCACTGGACCAGGGCAATATGTATAGATCTTGAGCCTGACCATCAGAAGAGAAATATAGTCTGTACTGTCTACAAAGTTCTGTTTTTATAAAACGTGTTGGATAAGTTTGAACATGAGCTCTGTGTAAGGACAACAAAAAAGGCCTTTCTTTTTCTTTGCTGTAGCCTTCCACAATTTATGAGGAGCACCTGGTAATTAAACCCCAACATTATTAGCTTCTCTGATTCGAACAGCTCCTCTGCTTAAACTGAGGGATAGGATAAGTTACTTTCAAGGCTACATTCTTTCATCCTCTTCCCTGCTGTTTCCACCACTCAGGGGTAATTAGTAGAAAGTGCCCTTTCATGCTCTCCTTCAAACAAGCCTCGTTTGAACTCTTCATAGTTTTTACTCTAAGAATGTTTTACAGGCTTGTAAAGATGCTTATAAAGACACCTCCCTAGAATATCTGCCCCGTCTGTCTCCTAAGGAACAAACTATAATCCCCCTGATATGTGCTCAACTTCCTTGTTGCTTAGCAACAGCCAGGGCTTAACAGGGGAAGCCACTCTCCTTTCTTGCCCTTGTATTGATTAGCAACGCACTGGCCCTATTCTCTTCATGGAAAGTAAAATAAACCCCTCTCTCTGCATCCGTCTCTTCTCTCAGTTGTGAGTTCTTTCACAGCTTGCATCACGGGCCAAACCCTAATAGTCTGAGCTTGAAGAGGTGTCAGAATTTCTGCTCTGTGTGGTACCTGTAGAAGGCGGACTTGGTGTAGCTGCATTGACAGTGCCCAGGTTTGTCCACCGAGAGGCCAGCCCAGCCTTCGCCACGGCCCGCTGATAGTTGTCATAGAGAGTCTTTCCGTACTAGGGAGGAAACACAAAAGAAGCAAAAAGTCATCTATTTACTCCAAATTCTGCACTCATTTGCAATGTACATATTGAGGGGGAAAATACTTCATGAGTACTCTTTTTACTCTTTTCCCAAGTTGTTTTTTTAAATACAGTTGATCCTTGAACAATACTGGTTTGAAATGTGTGGGTTCACTTATATACAGATTTTTTTCCAATAAATATATTTTTTCTTCTTTATAATTTTCTTAATACTATGTTTTCTCTAGCTTTATTATAAGAATACAGTATATAATATATATAACATATAAAATATGTGTTGCCATGGCTGGGTGGCTCAGTTGGTTGTAGCCTTGCCCCATACACCAAAAGGTGGCAGGTTTGGTTCCCGGTCAGGGCACATACCCAGGTTGCAGGTTCGATCCCTGGTTGGGATGTGTAGTGTAGGCAACCGACTGATGTTTCTATCTTTCAAATCAATAAGCATATCCTCCAGTGAGGATGAAAAAAAGTGTTAATTGGTTGTTTATGTTATTGGTAATTCCGGTCAACAAGTAGGCTATTAGTAAAGTTTTTGGGGAGTAAAAGTTTATACCCAAGATTTTTAACTGTGTTATTTCATGTGTTAAATAATTTTCCAGATTAGCGAGAGACAGTTAATACTTTTACCTAGACATTCGAGGAGAGGTTTAGCTATGGAATTCTGATTGTATGTCTGTATAATTCTACACATTGTGTATGTAATTATACCTCATGTTTCGTAATTACACACTACACTTGCAATGCTCTCCATGAGTAAACAGAGATCTGAAAAGTCTCATGTGAAAGTAAACCTCTGATTCTCAGGTCATTGGAGAGGTCTATGTTTCTATCCCTGTCACCTATTTAAAAAATACAATGGGCAAATAAATAAGATCATATCGGTGGCATTGACCTATTAAGAATGGATCAACTGTTTTACAAGAACACAAGACTGGACCCAGGCCAAGCAGGTGGTCGGCAAATTCAAATTCAAGATTGGGTGGAGTCCAATGCTCACTCACCTTTGCGATCCGAATTCCCGTGACCCACTGGTTTAGAGTTCTTTCATCATCACAGCAGAGATACTTGATGTACTGGGACTCCTTCTGAATTTGGGGATGCTAGAAAATAGTCATATCAAAGATCATTCATAAACTCTTCATTCATTAGTGCTTTTCAAAAAAATTTTAATTTTTTTATTGAATTTATTAGGGTGCTAATAAAATCATATAGGTTTCAGGTATATAATTCTGTAATATTTCAAAAAAAACTTAAAAATTCTAACAATGTACGTGATTTCCTGAAATGGTGGCAATAGGTACTGGGAGTAATTTTAGGATTGGAAAGAGCAATACTTTTAAAATGGGCTAAATTTTGAAGGGACTTAGGAAATCTGGGACATGATTTATCATAAGCACTTCTTACTATATTATCAATTACAGTTTTCATTTCTGCTCTTTTAACTTTTGAAAGCTCTCACAACTATCATGTTTCTATCCTCACAAGAAATCTGAGTCATTTCTACATTTATCAGATTAAGGAATTTATCTGATATAATTCTTATGTCACAGAATTAATAATGTTTTTGTGATTGCCAGTCAATCCTAAGGTTATTTCTGCTACCTAGAAATCATGCTTTCTTTTTAAAATGTGTTTTTATTTATTTCAGAGAGAAAGGGAGAGGGAGAGAGAGATAGAAACATCAATGATGAGAGATAATCATTATTCGGCTGCCTCCTTCATGCCCCCTACTGGGGATCGAGCCCGCAACCCGGGCATGTGCTCTTGACTGGCATCAAACCTGGGACCCTTCAGTCTGTAGGCTGATGCTCTAGAATTATCCTTTCTGAACTGTCATCTCCTACCCAAATGAGCCATTTTTGGTCTCTGGATGGATGGCCTGGAGATGCAATAATTCTGTCTATTCTCAAGTGGCAATGTCCTTGGGTGTTGCAGTAGGAATCATCAGGCCTTCCCAGAGCTCAGAGTCAGTGAGAACAGTGATAGGGCAGGCACGAAGGGAAAGAGAGACACAGGTCCCTGGCCAGACAGATCACCCTGCACCCATCTTTCTGAATCCTCATTGCCTTTGTAATTTCTGTTTTATGTCTCTGTCTCTGGCAGCCTGTGTGCTTCATGAGGGTGGAAATCATGTCTGCCATTCACTGATGAAGACCCCCAGGGCTTAATACATGGCCTGGTACATGCTCGCTATTCCAGTCCAGAGGTGGAAATAATTGTCAAGAGAAATAAACAAGTGCAGGAATTCCTGTTCGCCAGAAGTCTTATGGCCATAAAGCGGGGGGGCCAGCAACCAAATCTAGGTTCTGAGATGAGAACCACGTCCATTTTCATGGGTCTTTATAATTTTTCATAAACTTTGAGATACAGAAAAATAATTTCCAACCATAACCATTTTGTGTGTGTGTGCTCAGGCACATGTTACCACCTCTGTCTTCCTCCATTTCTCAGAGGTGTTCGTTAACCCTGCTAGGATCAGCATAACATGGCGGGTGGTGCTGAAAGCTAGATGGAATGCCAAGAGAGCTGGAAGCCCGCTTCCGTGGGCGGGAAGGGAGTGAAGCTGTCCCCTTCTCCTCTCAGAGTATTTATTGCACAGACCTCCCCGCTGCACTTTTGCTTTTGGCTTAATCACTGACCTTCAAGGAAGTGGCCATTTCCAAGGGCATTGTGCTTTGAACTTTAGTTTGAACCTGAGAAGCAGCATTTGGAGTAGTCACCTTGCTGATCTATCTAATGACACAGACAGTAAGAGTCAGTGGTATTGCTGACTGTGCCCAGAACAATAACAAGACTCACAGAGCCTTGGAGAGCTTGGTGAGAGGTTAGTAACTTTTGGTTTTAAAAATGAGAAAACTGAGGCTCAGACAGGTTACTATATATTTTACCCCATGGCCCACTAGAAGCTTGGAATCTCTTGTCCTACCCCCTAGAATTCATGCATTTTTATCAAGCTATTAAGTCAAATTTCTAGTCTCTAAAGATGCCTCAGAAAAATTCAGAAATTATAAAGAATTCCTCCTTTTTGCCTTTGAGCCAATTGTTGAAAATCTACCTTTTTTACTAGAGGCCCAGTGCACTCCCTCCCTTACCCCGCCACCTGCTGCCAGCCAAGGGCCTCCCTTCCTTCCCCCGGCTGGCCCCGCCCCCTGGTTGAACTCCCGGAAGAACGCCTGGTCAAGGGGACAATTTGCATACTACACTTTTATTATATAGGATCTTTTTTTAAAGGATATTTTTATTGATTTCAGAGAGGAAGAGTAAAAGAGAGAGAGAGAGAGAGAGAGAGAGAGAGAGAGAGAGAGAGAGAGAGAGGGAACATCAATGATGAGAGAGAATCACTGATTGGCTGCCTCCTGCACACCCCCTACAGGGGATCAAGCCCACAACCTGGGCACGTGCTCTTGACTGGAATGGAACCCGGAACCCTTCAGCCCACAGGCGGAGGCTCTATCCACTGAGCCAAAGGCTAGGGCTATATTTTTATCTTTGCATAAACTGTTGCCTTTACTGAGGTCACTCAGCCCTCAGAATTTGTGTCAGCATCACTAGAACCAGTTCCACAGGTTTCCTCTCTCCTGAGCTCCACATTAGGCTCCTGAATGTTGCCTGTCCTTTTCCATTCTGGCCGGCAGATGGCAACACACACTTTTCAATGTGTTTTGAATGTGTAATGCCATTTTATTGGGGTTCAATGCTTCCTCATTAATTCTGAATACTAGGTTTCATTTTTGTAAATGTTATCCCAACTAAACATCTCCGTTTGAGTCCCTTAAAAGTGAAACTGACCATCAACTCAAATAATGTGATCCACCAGCAGAAAAAGGATTTGTTGCATTAATTAATCACAAGGTCACTAGTGAAAAGTACACTAAGCTGGGGATTCATTCACTGAATGGAATGTGACATTCCACAGATGCCTGCAGTTCTCCTTTCAACAATGAAGCTCACAGAACCAAGCCAGAGTCCTCTTTCAGCGCCAGAAACCCAGTTCCCTCACCTGGAACAACACTCTTGTTCTGACTGTCAAATAAGAGGGGAGAACATGGCCACTTCAGCAACTTAATGTTTATAATTGTTCTGAGAAAGCAGGTTTGTGTTTTTTTTTTCTGAGAAATTAAAAAAGGTGACATTGTTACTTTGGTTTTGCCATATTAAAAGTATTTATTTATTTATTTATTGCATGCCATGTGAGAGCCAGGCTCCCAGGAACAGACTATAACTCACATTGTGCTTGCAATGAAATGCACAAGGCAACTTAAGTAGAGGTATTCACATAAATAGCACAACAATTTCATCCAAATAGAGTAAAATGTGGTCATTCCCCTTAAACATATGGCTTTTGAGCATAAAAGAGAGGCAAGAACTCTTGAACTTGCGTTCTGTCAGTGGCTCCTTCTATGACGAGGAGACAGATGTACAGACCCTGGTTCATTTTCTCCAACATTAGTGGGGGAACCTCACTGAGGTCCTTACACCACATGTGTACTATGAACACATGGAGCAGAATTAAGCATCAGATGACCTCGAGGGCCTCTTGCAATGCTCAGGTTTTGTGGTTCAAAGATGAGTTACCTGGTGGACACCAGGCTCCGTGTTAACACAGAAATCCTTTTGGCTCCCCAGCCATCATAGAGCAAGTCGCCGTGCTGGTTCTCCAGTCATGTTTTGGGACCTTGCCAAGGGGTTTACTGCCTAATTTAGCCTTTTGTTGCAAAATTATTTGCAAAGGGGTTTAAGGGAAAAATGCTGGTTCAGTGCCACAAGCTAGACTCTTTTGCAATTGGTTTGATTGTTCCTACCATAAAAAGAGAGAAGCTCAGCACGGAGCACAGAGGTCGGGCAATTGCAGAACATCACTGTTAAAAGGGAACTTACAGATCCTCTAACTTACAAATGAGGAAACCAAGTGCCAGAGAGAGTAAGCCATTTGTCCAAGTCCAAAGAGAGTGGCAGAACCCTAACTAGAATGGAGGCCCCACACACTCAACAAACACTTCTGGGTGTTAAGAAATACACCAACTGCTGGGTAAATAAAGATGAGTAGGAGGCTCACACCGTAATGACCAGTAGAAGGGGTGCCTGGGGAATAAAAACCTTCTTGGCTGGACTTATCAGTCAGTGTGTGTCCGTGGAATCATGCAATCTTCTTCTTCTTTTATTTTTTTAAATATATTTTTATTGATTTCATAGAGGAAGGGAGAGGAAAAGAGACATAGAAACATCTATAATGAGAGAGAATCATTGATTAGCTGCCTCCTCCACGCCCCCTACTGGGGATCGAGCCCATAACCCAGGCATGTGCCCTTGACCAGAATCAAACTGGGACTCTTCACTCTGCAGGCTAATGGCCTAGCCTCTGAGCCAAACTGGCTAGGGTGGAATCATGCAATCTCTTAACATTTTTCTCCATATTTTGAATTTCTTTTGAAATGTAGGTATGTATTTTTTGAATTCTATAAATCTGCTTATCCCAATGAAATATTTGAATACCAACAATTCTTTTCATAGTGGACAGAAAGGAAAATATGTGACCAAAATGTTCATAAACAAATAAGTTCTCCAAACGGTGACAGAGCCTTATACTCAGCAAATTATTAAATATTCCCAATATTTTGGGAAGGAACTGACAAGCATGCAGAAGAGCAAAATGAGCAGGGTGATGGCACATGAAGAAATTGGCTTGAGGACAGATCGTTGTTGTGAGAAAGAAGGAAATGCATGTTCCGCTAGGGTTGCCCCTGACTCTTGTTGGTTCCTAGATCCATGAGGCCTGCAGGCTTCTCCACCTCTGAGCTTTCTTCCCCAATTCTTTCCTGGAGACATAGGCCTTGGAGATGAGGGTTTTAAAAGTTCTAGTCCAATACCCTGGGTCTCAGCATTCCATTTGCAGCAAAGCCCAGGATAACCTGTGTCCCAGTCTGATAATTCAACTTAGGCCATGACTCTAGGACTTAGTCCCAAATATGTGTGCTGGCACAGGAAGCTGAGTCTGTTCACTGTGTCTAAAGTCCCATCTTGGGGACTTGTAGGCCCGGAATCTTGTCTTTCTCCAGCCAGCCATCCCTGCTCCAGTCCATGGCCCTGGTGTTGGGGCTTGGGCCCTTGCTCCTTCTGACAACTTTCATCCTGTTTGTCCACTAGGGAGGGTATTTCATCACCAGCTAAGTCCTGACTGTTGATGTTTAGACTTAGGACACTGACCTTAAGAAAAATGGAGATTCCTGGGCCCCATCCTTAAATATATTAATTCAATGGATCCAGGGCCCTGGAATCTGTATTCAGCCAGTTTACTGACCAGCATTTCAGAACTTTTCTCCAGAATCTTCTCCCTACTCGAGAGATTTGGGCAACACTTCAGAGATGAAGTGCATAGAACTGTCCACATGGAAATGAGGGCCTCCATTCTGGTAATTTCTCAGGGTCTCAGGATTCCAAACGTGGGCCACAGGGTCAGATAGGAACTCAATGAAGACACGGTTCAAGGGTGCTGGCGGTGGTGTACGGTGGGAAGAGAAGATATTTTGTTTCCTAGTTAATAGTGTCTGAGAGAGTAGCGGCCTCTGAGGCTCCACCTTGCATCTCATTCTGGTTCCATGTCAAACCCAGGACGCTTCAGTCCGCAGGCCAAAGCTCTATCCACTGAGACAAACCAGCTAGGGCTGAATGAATGAATCTTGCTCTCTCTCTTTCCTCAGTCCCTTTACAGCCATTATCCTGGGACTACTCTGTCTAGGGCAGGCTTCTCGACAGCAGCACTGCTGACATTTGTGAGCAGCTAACCCTTTGTTGTGGGGTTGCCTTGTGCACTGTAGGGTATTTAGCAGTGTCCCTGGCCTCTACCCATCAAATGTAAGCAGTAACAGCCCCCCTCAAGTCATGACAAACAAAAATGTCTCTAGATATTGATAAAGGTCTGCTGGGGGCAAAATGCCCCTGGTTGAGAGATTCTGGGGGAGTGGCAGGCTGATTGAGCTAGGACAGTGGTTGTGGTTATTACTATCCTATATAATAAAAGCCTAATATGCTAAGTGTCCAGTTGACTGGCTGGCCATTCAACCAATCAACATGCTAATGATATGCTAAGGTTACTCAACCACTAGCTATGATATGCACTGACCACCAGGGGGCAGACAGTCAACCAGTCTACTAGTTGCTATGGTGTGAACTGACCACCAGGGGGCAGACGATCCGACTTGTAGGTTAGCTTGCTGCTGGAGTCTCGCTGATTGGGACTGAGCAAGATGAGCCGGACACGCCCTGGAGCCCTCCTGCAGACCCTCCCTGGCTGGCCAAACTCCCGTGTCTCTCCCTGGCCCAAACGTGCACTGGTGGGGTCCCTTGGCCTGGCCTGTGCCCTCTCGCAATCTGGGACCCCTCGGAGGATATTGGAGAGCCGGTTTCACTGCTCAGCCAGAAGCCAGGTCACAGCTGGCGAGCACAATGGTGGTGCGGGAGCCTCTTGGGAAGCCTAAGCCATCAGTCGGACATCCCCTGAGGGCTCCTGGACTGCGAGAGGGCGCAGGCCAGGCTGAGGGATCCTCCCTGCCCTCCGAGTGCATGAATTTCGTGCACCAGGCCTCTAGTTTGTAATGAAAGTGGGTGCTCAGTAATGACAAAGAGGACTATGGATGTCTAAATAAAAAACACCCATTATCCTGAGTCCTCAATGAAGGCAATCACTTCAACCAATTACTTGATAATAATAATCTATCTATATATATCTATATCTATCTATCTATCTATATAAAAGGCTAATATGCAAATAGACCGGAACAACCGAATAACTGAACAACCAGTGTTGCTACAATGTGCACTGACCACCAGGGGGCACACGTGGAACATGGCAGGCATCAGCAGCAGGCGGCAGAGTGTGGAACAAGGCGGGCATTGGTTGTGGTGGGATGATGGAGCAGGTGAGTGGGGGCGCCCGACCAAAGCGGGGAGCTGGTCACTGTCATTGGGGCAAGCCTCTGGTGGTTACTGAAAATTCTTTGCTTCTGTGCCACAGTCCCGCCTGGCGCTCGCACCTGCTGCCAGTGCCAGTCCTGCTCGCACCCACTGCTGGTGCCTGGCGCCAGTCCCAATTGCTCGGCGCCATCAGTGGGTGCAAGCGGCAGCTGCTGGCCCCAATCACCCCTGAGGGCTTCTCCACCTCCCCCCTGCTCCTGAGGGGTGATCGAGGCAGCAGCTGCTGCTGGCACCCACTGACGGTGCTGGCGCCGGCAGACAGGGGACTAGGGGCTGCGGCAGGAGGGGCCGTGTGGAGGCACGGAGGATGGGCCGAGACCCAGCCCTGTGCCCACCGCAGCCTCGCAGCCCACAGTTCCTTTCAAGGTGCATGAATTTGTGCACTGGGCCCTTAGTAATCTACACTGCTAAAAGAGCAACATGATAATTGACTGTACCTTCACAACACTCACCAGCCAATCAGGAGCGAATATGAAAATTAACCCAACAAATATGGTGGGTTAATTTGCATACACAGGTGCCGAGCAGCCGGGGGCAGGGCAGGATGCTTGCGTTGTTGCCATGGTGATGATGCAGGCGTTCCGCACCACCCCGGCTGCTCCGGGCCTCTGGGCAGTGTGGGAAGGCAGAAAGGCAGCCCTGGGCTAGAGGGGAAAGGCGGCTCCGGGCCTGAGGGGAAAGGTGGCTCTGGCCGGAGTGAAGGTGGTGCCGGCAGCCAGGGGAAGGAAGGCCCATTCTTGCACGAATCTTGGTGCATTGGGCCTCTAGTAAATAAATAAGAATAAATGTGTAGGGAGAGATCACTTAGCAGTCTTATTAAGACTGAGCCCAATTATTGTATTTCACTAAGAAAAAACCCCAAAAACTATCATGAAAAAAGATTTTTTTCCTAGTTTTTGTGTTTTTTGTATTTTTCTAGGTAATCTCATCAAGTTCCTAATTTCTAAAATCTTTTACAATGGAATAAGGGTCCAATAAGTAAAGAACTGAAAAATTTATTCAGTATTATCAATAAAATGGTACATAAAATTTGTTCAAAATGTAGAGCTTTCATTTTCATAAGCAATGAAGAAGCCCATACAGATTCACTTTACTTTTTTTCTTTTTCTTTCTTTTTTTTAAATTGAATTTATTGGGGTGACATTGGTTAATAAAATTATATAGGTTTGAGGTGTTTATTGTATTGTGTGTTCACCACCCCAAGTACAGTCTCCTTCCATCACCATTTACCCCTGTCCCCGCACTTTACCCTCTTCTACCTTCCCCATTCCACTTCCCCTGTCAGACAGATTTGCTGTAAAGTTTTAGACTTGGGAAATGATCTGAGCTGGTAGAAATGTTTCCTCCTTTCCTATGTTGGTTTAAAACAAAAAGCTTACTATTTATACTTGTGGTTTACTATATGACATTTGACATTTTTTTTCCTTAAAAGGAAATCTTAACTCACATTGCATATAGACATAAAGTAAGGACTTCTTACAACATACCTTTAAAACAAAGCAGTAGTCAGTGGGTGCTTTATATTTCATTTTACACTGAATCCCATAGTAAATGTTGACATTTTCGAACTGTATAAAACACGCCAAATCTCGAGATGTCTGAAAGAGAAGGAAAAAAAACAAACAAACCTTAACACAGTTGATGATTAATATTTTTCCAAGGTTGTTCTTTTTTTAAAAAAATACATTTTATTGATTTTTTACAGAGAGAAAGGGAAAGAGATAGAGAGTTAGAAACATCGATGAGAGAGAAACATCGATCAGCTGCCTCCTGCACACCCCCTACTGGAGATGTGCCCGCAACCCAGGTACATGCCCTTGACCGGAATCAAACCTGGGACCCTTCAGTCTGCAGGCCGACGCTCTATCCACTGAGCCAAACCGGTTTCGGCCCAAGGTTGTTCTTGAGGGCACAACTAAGAATGATATTTTAGTGGAAAAATGTTTAATTTTAGGTAATTTATTGAAGCATCTATCATGATTAGTTTTCTAAATGCCAAGCCTGCATTTTAAGAGGCGAAGGAGTTCACCTAAGGCAAAACAGCGTGCCACAGGCCCAAGAATGGAGTGCAAGCTTATACTGCTGTTCTGGCACCTGCACATGGACTCCCAGGGTCAGAGCTGACTGGTTAACCTTGAGGCATCATTATTGACAAGACAAGGTGACCAGCCACTTTATCAGAATGTCATTTTGGCTTTTGCCATTCTAAGTCACTGATGGATTTCATGATTGAGCATTAAAAAAAAAAAAAAATCCCCTTCAGGAGGAACAATGAGAGGTAAATGTGATGCTCAGGAAAATAGCATCTTCACGCACTTCTTCCGGAGGAATAAAGATTCCTTTCATACTTTCTCTTTATTGTCCATGGTGTTGCTATGGAAACAGAAACCCCTCCCCCCTGTATAATATGCATTGTGAAGACTGCAACCTCTAATTTACATATTTGGTTACACTTTAGTTACAAATTTGTTCTATTACTCTCCCCCCATCACATTCTATAATTCTTTACCAAGTTAGTGAATAGAGAGTGAAGGGCAGAATTGTTACACCTCAGTGCCCAATTATTCCTTTATTTATGGTGGGGTTTTTTTCTTATATGATATTTTCTTCTAGATTTTCAAAGTTTTAAGTTTTTAATTAGAAAAATAAAACATACTCATTATAATTTAAAGAACAATGCATATATACCTAATAAAATGAAAATCTTCCTTCATCATTCCTTTTTCTAATTCCACTCTTTTCTCCATAAATACTATTGTTAATAATTTAGTAGTCCTCTTCCACATGTTTTTGGGTAAGCATTTATACACATATGTATGTAGAGATACCCCCACATACATACATACATATTCTTACACACACACAATTTTTGAAACATGAGTGAAATTTTACTATAAATACTGTTTTATACCAATTTACCTTTCAACCTCTGTGCAAAGAGAGTGCCATTTTTCTTACCCACTCCTGCTGAAATTTGGATATTATCAATATTGTTAATATTATCAATCTCATGGGAGGAAATATTTCACTATTTAATTTACATTTCCCTGCTTTTAGTAAGATAGAGCAAATTTTAACTTATTCAGTGGCTACTGATATTCTTTTTTTCTGTCAATTCTCACTAAATAAGCTTTGCCCTTTTTTATGAGTATGTTTACCTTGTTCTTATTGATTTGCTGAACTCTTTGTATTTTATTGGTCTTCATACTTGGTTATACATGCTGCAGATGTACTCTCGGACTCTATAGCTAGTCTTTAATTTCTTGTTTGGATCTTTGGTCACGAGGAATTAAGAACAACCTGTCAATTTTCTCCTTATAACCTTGGGTTTTTAGTCTTGCTTAAGAAGGCGACTCCACCCCTAAATTATGAAAATATTAATGTATGTTTCTTCTAAGATTTTATATTCCCTTTTTCCTAAATGTGTTCAATAAATCTAGAATTTAATTTAGAACACGGTATAAGGCCCAAATCTATTTTTCCAAGCGGGTGTACATTTTTTTCAATGTTATTTATTGAATACCACATTTCCCCCCCATTGCTGTAAAATGCTTACTTTAATTTTCTTTCTATTACATGGCTCTCTGTTCATCTGCTTGGCTCTACCTGTCCTACTTTTATCTAATGTTTTTTTGAGGAGGAATTCTACCTTAATGTTCTTCACAATTTTTGGGGTGTCATCTTTCTGATTAATTTTAGAAACAGTCTGTGAACTTCAAGTAAAATGAATTCAACTGAAATTTTTCTTGGGATTGAATATATAGAAAATTTGGGGGGAAGAATTAATCTTTCCATCTAGTAACATGTTACATTTCTATTTATTAAGTTATTTCACTTCCTTTATTAAATTTTATATTTTATGCCATATAAGCCTTCAACATTTCTTGTTGGTTGTTAGGTATTTTGTATTTTTTATTTCTGCTATGCATGAAACCTTTTGCATTATATTTTAATTTGCATATTGTTTGTGTAAAGGAAAACAATTTCTTATTTGGTAAGTTTATTTAGTCCTTATAGTATTTCCATTGAGTGCCTTATATAGTTAGATAGACAATTGTGTCAACTGTGAATAAAGATAATTTTTGCCTCTTCTTTCCCAATAATTACATTTTTATTCTTTTTCTTGACCTACTGGCTAATTCCTCCACTCCATTGTTAGTTGCATCTGTGAGAGAAAGTATGTTGTCCTATTGTAACATCACTAAGGGTGTTGTTTGTAGTAGGTTTATCTATGTCTCATTTATATGTGAATGCCAAAGACATAGCATTTCTAAAATAAAACAAATCATTAGTGGGTCAACTGTGACGTCCCCCAAGTAGGACTGGACTGAAGATGGCACAGCTGGGACTGGACTGTATCAGTAGGAGCAGTAGCTGCCTTGGACCAAGCACTACCCATAATGCCTCTCTTGCATTCCAATAGAGATAACATTGTCTTACAGATTCTGGGAGCAGACTTGCATATTCACCAGGATTTCACCTGCATGGGGTTGTGGGTCAAGCAAATCAGAAGAAACCTGCAATTTGTAAATATGCCATTTGGTGGTGTCCTGGATTGGGAAGTGCAGGCAAAATGTTCTGGCTCACCCCAGATATAGATGAGAGACATTCTAAAGTTTTACAAGTTAAACAAAAGGTGGAAAAGCCCTGAGCCTCTAAGAAGGGTCTTTGAAAAAGATAACGATCAAAATGAGAGTTAAAATGATATTTCAAAGAAGAACTTACTCTATGCTTGTAGACTTGAGGCACTAACTCTGAATCACCAAGCAAAAGTTAAATGATGTCTGAGGAACTCTGCTAAGTTAGGAAAATGCATATAGTACACCTCAGAAGACAACTCAATATTCAGAGGTTAAGGGCTAAAATCTAAATGAAGATCTATCAAGACTTCTAATACCTCTACAATTTCAGATAAAAGAAATTTTACTATGACTATAGAACAAAATAGTCAATACAGGGGGGAAAGTTCTCAGGAGTAAGTATACAAAGTAACAAATTAATCTCTAGAAAAATACTTTGGGCATAATTTTTTTGTTGTGGTTGTTAATCCTCACCCAAGGATTTTTTATTTTTTATTTATGTATTTTTAGAGAGAGTGGAAGGGAGGGGGAGAGACAGAGAGAAATATCGAGTGAGAGAGACACATTGATTGGTTGCCTTCTGCACCCGCTCTGACT
Source organism: Eptesicus fuscus (assembly GCF_027574615.1). Classification (NCBI taxonomy): domain Eukaryota; kingdom Metazoa; phylum Chordata; class Mammalia; order Chiroptera; family Vespertilionidae; genus Eptesicus; species Eptesicus fuscus. The sequence continues at coordinate 15,978,183 of NC_072474.1, forward strand.
GGGGCCGGGGATCAGGCCTGCAACCGAGGTACATACTTTTGATAAGAATCAAACCCAGAACTCTTCAGTCCGTGGGCTGACTCTCTATCCATTGAGTCAAACTGGCTAGGTCTTGGTCATAATTTTTGAAACCTAACTTTAAACAGATAAAATTCTTCATCTTCAAGAGAGAGCTATAGGAAATATTACAAGAGGATTTCTATAAATCTATCCCAATAAGGTAAATATTAGTATAAATATTGTAAGAACATCAACTCCCACAACGAAGTAAATATATTTAAATTGCCACCTGAAGATTTCACTTCCATGACACTTTTTTTTTTTTTTACTAGATATTTTTGCTTTCTAACCTTAGTCTTCCCTTTGGGTACGTAATAAATTCCAGAAGCTCGTAAAAGGAAATAGCGCCTTTTCCAGGATTTCTTTCCATCTTCTTTCAAATAAAGAGCTCCTTCAAGTTCTGGCACAATGATAGATGTTCCACAGAAACTTTCCTGAAATTGAGATTCCAATGATATAAACACATGAAAGGTAAAATACATTTTGTTCACATTTAAACAAACTGTGGCAAACTAGCCTTTAAGTTAATAGTCATTTTTGTCTACAGCTCTGATCGAAGGTATCTATCTATATAAAAGCCTAACAACTGTTACGACCAAATGACTGGAACGACTGGTCGACCAGTCGCTATGATGCTCACTGACCACCAGGGGGCAGACGCTCAATGCAGGAACTGCCCCCTGGTGGTCAATGTACTCCCACAGCAAACCTCCTGCCACCAGCCAACCTCCCACCACTGGCCAACCTCCCGCGGTCCCTCCCTTGTCTTTCCCGCCCCCCTGCCCTCCCCTGCCCCTGCTGGCAGGCCCTGTTCAGCCCCACTCTGATAGGGACTGTGAGAGACAGCCCAATCGCCCTGATCGCTGGCCAGGCCTAGGGACACCACCCATGCATGAATTCGTGCACCGCGCTTCTAGTATATTTATATTGCATGCTGTTTGACTAAAGAGAGTGAGAACTCCATGGTGCTTAAGAGTCCTGGCTGCTGAATTAGACTTCAAGGCTTCTTGACCACTTAGCACTGTGACAGTGGGAAAGTAACTAAACCTCAGTTTCTTTCCTTGCAAAATGGAGCAATAATAGCCCCAACCTCATAAGGAAATTTGTGAGTATCTAAAGGGTCTTCTAAGTTGGTAAATTAAAAAAATTATTACTTTTCCTGTAAGCAAAAAAGATTACTATTTCACTGCTGGGAAATAAAAAAAATTGCAATGTATAATTCTACACATAAAATATTTGTATGTTAATAACTTATTCTTGGGATGGTTTTCTTATCAAAAAATGAAGAAGGCAATTATTAATACTATACAATCTGAAAGGATAGTGCCTAAGTACATTTTCTAGGTGTGGATTTTCAAATGTCAAAACTTGCATAGATTTATAGATCTTAGTAAATTTCTTTTAAAAAGTAATGTAGTAAAATTGCATATTATTTCATCTTTCAGTTCAAATACTCAAACTTATTTTTTTTTTGCTTTCTATTTTATAACTCTCAGTCTCCTTTCATTCAGTCTCATAAAGGTAGAATAACTTATTTTAAATCCTCACCTGAGGGTATTTTTTCCATTGATTTCTATAGTGTAATAATTCAGTAAGACTCCGGAAACCAAGGTGCTTGGACTTGTCCAATAACACAGTAACCTCAGCAGGCAGAGCCAACCTTGTATCAGGTCTCTAACCCCAAATCTCTGACTTCCTGCCACCTGGCTGCTGGAAGAACACCTTAGAATTCACTCTAAAGCAGATTTGGAAATTCTTACATCTGACTTCTTTGGAGCACTTAAGTGATGAATCATAAAGAATGTTAGGAGATGAGTTTTATGCAGATTCTTAAGTCTTTTAGTCAAGAATTACTAATCCAACTGCATGAAGAGTAAAATATACTGTCTAAAGCCATACTATTAAAAAATATGTTTTTATAGAATTTATAGAGAGAGGAAAGGAGAGGGACAGAGAGGTAGAAATATCCTGCACACCTCCTACTGGGGATCGAGCCTGCAATCCAGGCATGTGCCCTGACTGGGAATCGAACCTGGGCCTCTTGGCTCCTGGGCTGACACTCAATCACTGTGCCACACTGGCTGGGCTAAAGCCATACTTTTAAACAAATGACTCAAATAACCAATTTAATTATATAAATAGCTATAATTTAGTAATAATGTGATTTTGAAACCCCAAGTTAACATTTCAGTGTGTCTCAGAATCATCCGTTGTTTTGAGAAGCAAATAATTTAAAAAATAGATACAGTTAACATCCTCCTCTTTTCTTCTATTGGGCAAAATTAACTTACCTCCAGTAAGCATTCCTTGTTCTTGGCATTCATCTTCTCATTTGTTTCCTTGCTTTCTTTTTTCCCTTTGTTATCCAAGTAAAAATTCTAAATAAAATATTAAAAGATCAGATCAGTTAGTCTTCATCACCGGGCCAGCCACAGAGGGACTCAGGGCCTTGCTGGAGAGAGATGCACCTGCAGGAAATGACCTGGGAAGCTCAGCGTGTGCTCTCTGTCAACCACGCGCTTACCGAGGCCTCCTGAGTGCTGGCTGCCGCACGACTGTGCAGAAGCACACCTCTCCCCCATAGTGCACCATCAACGAGGAAACAAACGTAAGATTGAAAACACTGGCAGAGGATACGACCTCATTGGGTTGTTAAATTCCGTGGTCTAGATTTAGAACATGTGGAAAGCGGGAAGCGGGGAGGCCTGGGGCTGGACTGAAGGTGGAGCGCATGTTCCATGTCCAGGAGGGAGCCGCTCAGCTGATGGCCGCCGGGTACGATTCCAAGGCCCCGCGGGCTAGAGGCTCTGGCTTAGCAAGAGAAGCCTAAGTCTGGATTTTTATAAATGCTGGCAACTAATTTCAATTTTAAAAACTGTGGGGCAACCACAACGCAGGGGGTGCTGCTAGGCAACTCCTCAGGGCAGACAGAAGTAGAGAGGGCATTTCTTGAAAGAGAGCCAGCCTATCCAAGGCAGGGGAGAGCATGGCACTCACAAATGGGCACATGTTCTCTAAGCAGAGTTTGTATAAATCTAGGTTTCATAACTTGTTAATACTGAATATCGATAAGGCGGTTGGAACTAAATGTTAAATGCGTACGTTTCAAAAAAAAATCGTAATCATACAGGGGCTACATTTTACATCACCAGTGCAGCTGAAGTGTCAACGTCAAAGTGATTAGTAAGAGCGACCACTGCCATAGTTGAGGACTTTTATGTGAAAATGTAGAGCTTGTGGTTCCCAACCTTTTTTTTTGGCCATGTCCCACCTAAGCACCTCTAACATCCTGTGAGATATAATTCTTATTATTCCAAAAGTGCACTCCTATTCACATGGAGGAAGCCTAAAAGGCCATTAACTTGGTCTAAACAAGCTTCCAAAGAACATGGCATCCATGAAAGAGAAAAATAAAAGAATGAAAGGACAGCTGAAGTATTGAGGAAGAAATCACTAAGAAATTGCTTAAAAATCTTACCTTATAATAGACAAATATGCAAATTGACCGCACCTTCACTACGCCCAAGCCACGCCCAAGCCACACCCACCAACCAAGCCACGCCCACCAACCACACCCACCAGGAAACCGTTGCAGGGACGCTGGGCTTTCCCGGCCTTGGGCACCAGCGGGGAGCCTGCACGGATCGCAGGAAACCACTGTGGGTCGGCTCCTGCGATCCTTAGCAGGGATGTTGGGTGCGGCCGAGCCCAAGGCCACCGCCCAGGGCCAAGCCCCAACCCTGAAAGAAGGCAGAAGGCGGTGGCCACAGCCAAGGCCTGGGCCCCCGGTGCTGGCAGAAAACTGGTGCAGGCAGCTAGGTGAATGAAGGTCTATTGCACGAATCTTCGTGCAAATGGGCTACTAGTAATAATATGAAGTGATATGAAAAAGTAGCAAATAAAGTTTCAAAGCATATAATAGAGAACTGAAATGCATAAATATGTCACAATATATACTTATATACTGTATATGAGGAACCTAGAACCATAACCAATACAAAAAAATCACTGTTAATAACTCATTCTCGAATTGCCCCCTTAAAAATCAAATTGCCCCTCTGTGGGGCATGTGCCCCATGTTGGGAATGATGAATATAGAGTTTTATAAAATAATACATAAAAAATGTATTAAAACTAGAACATATACCTCTGGAGCACAGTGAATAAATTAAGGACCCTCCTGAATGTAGACACAGAAGTTTATTTCTACCAGAGGAGTGTTTCTGCACGTGTGATCCCCGGACCACCTTGCTGCTCAATAAAATTCATGGTCCCGGCCTCCCAACATACTAAAAGGAAATTTCTGGTGCAGGGCCTGGGAATCTGATTCTGACATTCTTCCTGGATAAGTTTTATTCCTATTGAAGTTTGAGAACAGAATATACTGGACACAGAGTTAGGAAGCAAACTGTAGGCAAATAAAATTTGCAAAATTAGGGTATCTCCCAAAAGTAGCAGGCATAAAAATGGTGACTTAAACAGAGGGAAAATGTCAAGTACAATTCCTTTGATAATTTTTATTGAATTATCTTGTAATATGTTTTCAAGGCTTTTAACTTTTACTTGTTATTTGGATGGATAGTAGATTGTGAATTAATGTGATTTCATATAGAGTTCAGAAACTATCTTAATTTTACATGTTTGGCTTGCAGACTGTGACTAGCTATAATTGATAACATATACTACCTGCCAGGACTCTACACTGAGGCCTTACAGGTACGCTTTTCATTTCAGCCATTCAAGGACAACCCCATCACATGGGTGCCGTTGCTGTGATAGAGATCGGGAAGCAGAGGATTAAGTGATTTGCCCAAGGCCGGTCCGTGCCAGAGCTTTGCGTTTTTCTTAAGTTTTCTCAGCTCTAAATCCCACGGGAGAGAAGCCAGCGCAGCAGTGTGGATGTACTTCATGCCACTGACTGTAACTTAAAAATGGTTAAAATGGTAAATTCTACATTATGTACTGGTGTATTTTACCACAATAAGAAAACATGAGATGACCTAGTCATGCGAGTGAACGCAGAGAGGGCCGCCAGCAAGCACATCTTGCTTGAGGGTCCTGGAAACGTACAAGTTGAAAGAATGAAACAAGAACACTCCATGGCATGTGCTTTTCACCCTCATCCGGGAACAGGAGAGTGTGTGTCACCCTCTGCAGGGACAGATAAGGGTCTTTCTAAACTGTGAAGGGCCCCACTTACTAGGGTCAGGATCTGAGCCATGTCTTTCTCTGAGACTTTTTTTCCCTCTGAGATCCCTCTCTTTTTCAACTTCTGAATAACTTTTTTCCCCTTTCCCAGTGACGATGCTACACTGTGCTTTTGTTCTGATGAAAATGCAAATCCACAAAGTAAATCTGAGCTGGCGAACAGGAGGGTGGTCCTTAGAAGGGACTGACTGTCTTTGGCCAGGACTTCCACCTGTCACCTGGGCAGCCGACTCACTGCCAGCTGCTCTGTAGCAAGCAGCAGAACTTTGAAGTTAATCCATTATCTGTTGCAAAAGAAACTGGACAATCAGGTGAATTCAGTCACAGCTTGATCCCTTTCGTATAGATTCTGAAAATGCAAGATTTGGGACAGCTGGATAGGAAAGAAACAGCAAATACATTACTTACTTAAATAGAACCTTCTTGGAATAAAGAGTAAATCAAGCAAACAGTTATCAGTCCAAAAATAAATATTTGTGAGTACCCTTTACATGTAAAATATCTCTGTTTTTAAGAAACTTTCTATCACATTGAGAAGATAAATAGAAATAGACGATAGATTGATGGACAGATGACTATGAATAGGGATTGGCAAAAGCAGGCTTAGAGAGTGTGTACACAAAAACAGTTTTTCTTGTATTATTATTTATTTGTTAATTATTGTATTATGTATTATTATTAACCTACTTTTGCCCACCCCTGTATGTACCTGTAGGTGGGGGAGCTACAGAAGATACTTCATAAATTAAAAACGAGTGAAATTCTATAGGTTTTCAGAGAGGAAGACGGAACCTTGGGCCAAGATGATCAAGGAAGACTTCACAGAGGAGGTCAAAGTCTGACTAGATCTTGAAAGATGTTCAATATTCAGAGGAAAAAAGAAATATGGAGAGCATCTGAGGCAGGAAGAAAAGCACGTACAAAGGCCCAGACGTGGTTAAATATTGGGTCTCTGTGGACCACCAGTGAAGGCTGGTCTGGCTGGAGCTGGGGATTGATACAGCGCGTCCGATGAAGACCTGACCACCACTCCCAACTCTTCTCTTCCGCCCGGTGCCAGGATACCCCTGCTGCCCGTGGTCAGCTGGCTGTGCAGGGCCTCCCTAGAATGGGCAGTGCTTATTCCCTGGTTCCGCGTATGCTGGGTTTGGCTCCCTGCTTTGTTTGGCAACAGCATGTTGGTGGAAGGGTCCTTGCACAACTGTGAGCAGAGGACTTGCAAGGTGGTGGCATGTTTCCACTCATTCTCCTGCCCTTTCGCCACTCACCACGAGAAGGCTGTGTCACAAGTAGCTGCTGGGCTGAGGACAGTAAGAGGCATGCGGAACTACCTGAATCTGACTCACAATCTGGGGCCAAGAACAGCTGGCCTGCAGACATGGAGAGAGGAAATGTCTATAGCTGCAAGCCACTGGGATCCCGAGGCTGTTTTTATGCATCCAAACCCTGACTAATACACTCCCCCCACCACTCTGGCTGGTGAAAGGATCTATGTACTGAAGCCAGCGACTGACTCTGCTTTAAAACAGTAGCCTGGGGGCCATCCATGTGATTACTGGATTACTGTGTGACCTCTCCCAGCTGGCCTGGCCCTGGGTGGTCACGATGAAGCTTGGTGGGAGAGGGAGGTTGGAAAGGTGTGGAGGACAGATGCCTTGGGGCGCCTTTCTCTCCCGTGGCTGGCACCCTGCTACACCTGAGGGGAAGGAGGAAGCTGTGTTTCTCTCTCTGTTCCTCCCTAGAGCAGCCAACAGTGAAACACAACCACCACCAAATTTCAGTCAAGAAACAGAACAAACGAAGGAATGGAAATTGCCTAATATATCAATAGTGATTATTGTTGGAGTGTGGGATTATGGATGATTAAAGTTCCTCTCTCATTTTTCAACTTTTTAAAAACAGTAAGTTGATATTATATTTGAAGTCAGGAAAATAAAAGATGTTATTAAGAGAAATAAAAAGCCAATACCTTCTCTGAAACACAGATTTTCTGGAGACTAGCGATGAATGGCCAACGTGAACACGGAAGTGCTGCTCCCTCTCCAGACACAGTCCTCACTCTGTAGGACTCTTTGTTTCAGGCACCGACACTGGTCTTTGCATAGCAGGGTTATATGCCAGCAGAGCCAGGGAAACAAAGCCCTTCAGGGTACAGCTGACTTCCCTTTGAACATCTGGCCCTTTCTCCGGAGGAGCAGACCCCCTGCGAGGAATCAACTGGGAAGAGTTTTCCTAATGACAACCAGACTGAAGAACGAAGCTGCTTCTTGAGTAAAGCTGCTTTTATTAGGACAGTGAGGTTCTACTGCCCCAAAACACTTTACCCCAAAGTGGCAGTCCCGCCCGGGTAAGCGGGGCCCTGTCTTGACCCCACGCTGTAGAGGGTCCCTGTTCTGACCCTCAGCCTGCCACTCCCCTGCTCACTGTGAATCTAAAGCAGCTCTAAAATATAAAACTTATTTAAAAAAACACACCAAACACCTTAAATGGATGCTAGTGAGAATTAAATTGCCATGGAACTGTAGTTAGTTTTTGTTGGATAGCAATATGCTGCAACTGCATTATTTGCATTTATTTAGACTTAGAAAAACTGTCTTTGTCAACACAGTCAAATGCGCGAGGTAGTACACAGTTTTTCAAACTTCTTCGAGGGGGTATCAAGCACAGAAGTTTGATGCCCATTCATAGAGGCATCTATGTGAGCAGAGATCTCCATGTGGGAAGAGACGAGTGAGCAGAATTGGGGGTCTGCCGAGAGGAAGGACAGAGCTTGTGGAGGGACAGAGTGTTGGAGGGAAACGGCTGAGGGAGGGCTGGGGTCAAGATGCTGTTGGCCATGGTCCCCAGCTCCAGACCCTGAAAATCCTGGTCATGCTTCCTTTCATTCGTCTGTATCTTTTCAATAATCACTTTTGAAAAAATTCCAATTAGGGCAGTTTCTGTTCTCATGACCAACCAAACCCCAATGGCAGCTTACGGCAGTGTCTGCGCACTCAGACTTCAGCGATGACTCTGAAGAACCACTGACCACCTTGGATCCTGGTCAGGATCCAATCATTAGGCACATGCGTGGTTCCTGCACCTTAGGGGTAAAGCTAAAACAATGAGTGTCCCAAAGAACTGATAAGTCTCTCTTTAATTGAATAGGGCACAACAGCAACCAGTATGGGAATTCATTGCTCTGTGTTTCCTCATTTTAAAATGGGGTGATGTGTTGTAAAATCCTGGTGGAATTCCTTTTAAAAAAAAACCATATATTTTTATTGATTTCAGAGAGGAAGGGAGAGGGAAAGAGAGATAGAAACATCAATAATGAGAGAGAATCATCTACTGCCTGCCTCCTGCACGGCCCCTACTGGGGCCTAAGCTCACAATCCAGTCATGTGCCCTGACTGGAATCACCTCTTGGTTCCTGGGTGGATGCTCAACCACTGAGCCACACCCAACTGGGCTGGAATTCCTTCTTAATTAAGCATCTCTGGGTCTACAAATTTGTGTTCACATTGGCTGGGGGGAGGGACTGCTGAATTTCAGCTGGGCTCAACCCACTTTACTTCTACTCATAACATCACAATGTAGCAAGCAGTTTTCGTGCTGGGTTCCACCCTGCCAGGTGGGAAGTGCAGCATACCGACACTGTGTTGTTCAAATGGAGAAGCTGAATTTAAGTGTTGTCAGGAAGTGTGCCAAAGCCCCACAGTCAGCAGGAGCCACCTGAGACCCACTGAGCAACATTGCTCTTCCAGTCACCATGGAAATGGGTGCCTTGCATTTGTGCCTGCCTAAGCACACCACTGTTGTCCGCAAATCCCCACTGACTCGTTTCTGATAACTGAGCTCAAAGCTTCTCTTTGTATTCATTTTATTGTCTCCTTATTAGACCTAGCGCTGAGGTTAAGTAATTTGTAAAAGACTTCTATTAAATATTAAAGATTTAGTATTGAAATTTTAAACATGACATTTTACATAGTTTTGTATAGCTTAGTAATTTTCCAGAAGAACTGATTCTCTGAGCCAGATAAGCTCTTCCTCAAACTGTAAATGCTAATCCATCCTTTATACATCAAACAGGCTGTGGGTGGCCAAAAACAGGCTGATGGTGGCATCATGAGTGCAGATGTCAAGGAGAAAGTCAGGATCTGAACTCTCAAGCACTCTAGGGTCTACATGTGCAGACCTATGAGAATATGCACCCTTGTTCATATTCTATGGGCACAGAGGAAGTCATTTGCTAAGTAGAACAATGTGACTGTTAGACAGCATCTGGTTCTCCAGGAATGGTGACCTGGGCCATGTCTTTGCATGCACTTCTGTTTTATTTTATTATTATTCTTACTAGAGGCCTGGTGCATGAATTCATGCACAGGTGGGGTCCCTCAGCCTGGCCAGTAATTGGGGCCAATTGCGGGGGTGGGGGTGGCCACCAGGGGGAGGGACCGAGGGAGGTTGGCCAACTAGGGGGAGGGACCATGGGAGGTTGGTTGGTTGGTTGTGGGAAGGGACTGCTGGAGGTTGGCCGGCTGAAGGAGGTTGGCTGGCCATGGGATGTTGGCTGTAGGAGCACACTGACCACCAGGGGGCAGCTCCTGCATTGAGCATCTGCCCCTGGTGGTCAGTGTGCATCATAGCAACTGGTTGACTAGTCATTTGGCAGCTCAGGCTTTTATATATATATAGATTTTAAATATATTTTTATTGATTTTAGAGAAGAAGGGAGAGAGAGAGAGAGAGAGAGATAGAAACATCAATGATGAGAGAGAATCATCCTTTGGCTGCCTCCTGGTCCCCACCCCCACTCAACTGGGGATTGAGTCCACAACCCTGGCATGTGTCCCTGACTAGAATCGAACCTGGGCCCCTTCTGTCCACAGGCCGGCACTCTATCCACTGAGACAAACCAGCTAGGGCTTTGCATGCACTTTACACAAAGAGCAGAATAATAAATTTGGGCTTATTTCTGATCTGGGCCTCTTGGGTCAATCTCTTCTCATTGTGGGAAATTAAGGCAGTTTATTAACTTCTCAGCCAATAAGTCCCATTTGTCCTGATAGCTGGAGTCAATTTATCTTGTCTGAGGACTTCCACAGTCATAAGGCTACCAATTCCATTCCTATAGTCCAAGAAGCTCTGAACAGAAGAATCAATCTATGAAAACTGCTTGTCATTGTCCTCAATGATGGTTTTAAGATCAGACAAAGGCCCCCTTTCTATCTTTGACCTCAGCTTTCTCATCTGTAAAGAAGGAATAGCAATATATCCTTTTTACCCCTCATAGTTTTAAAGATTAAAGGCAATGTATACAAAGCCTCTAGCCTAGTGTAGAGTAGGTATTAAATAGTTTCTAGTAATTTTCCTCTTTCTTTGGATCCTCAGTTATTCCCCCTGCATTTGATTAAAAAAAGTAGCTTTGGTTACAAACTTCCATGAAAATAAGTTGTTAGGTTTGTCACCTTAGGAAATGAGAAACAATAATATTTAACATGAGTCAGTTCCTGTCATTATCCTTATCTCTACAAGTTTCATTTTGCAATCACAGAGTCAAGTCCCTTAACACAAGGGAAGATTTTGGAGATTATGGGGACAGTGATAAAAAGCCAGTCAAGCCAAAACCGGTTTGGCTCAGTGGATAGAGCGTCGGCCTGCAGACTCAAGGGTCCCAGGTTTGATTCCGGTCAAGGGCATGTACCTTGGTTGCGGGCACATCCCCAGTAGGCGGTGTGCAAGAGGCAGCTGATCGATGTTTCTAACTCTCTATCCCTCTCTCTTCCTCTCTGTAAAAAAATCAATTAAAAAAAAAGAAAAAAAAAAAGCCCAGTCAATTTGTTTCCCCCCTCTGTAAATGCCCTGGCATCTGAGAACAGGTTAGATGGGGGTCTCAGCAATGGAATGATTTCCACTATCTTCTGAGAATAGGAAAACTACCAAAGGGAAAAATTAGGAGCATATCTCTAAAGACATCTATATTTATATATAAAGAAGTAATATGCCAGGACACTATAACACATCATGACTGGACCATTAGCATATTAGCTCCTTTCAGCAGGAGGCTGCCTGCTCGTGCCGCAAGGCATTGCTCCGGAGATGGGGCAGAAGCGGGGAGGCATCCTGAGCAGGTAAGACCATCCCATACTGGGGAGGGCAGGGGTGAGAGCCCACAGTGCCCTCCTCACCAGTCCTTTACCACCCAACGCTCACTCTCAGAGCTCCCTGCAGCCTACCTGCCAGGGGAAGGAGCACAGTGCAGCAGGTGGGAGGCTTCCATGCTCTCCTCCAGTGCCATGATGGGGCGGAGCCACCGCGTTGCTCCAGAGACAGGGTGAAAGCAGGGAGGCACCCAGAGAAGGTGGGACCAGCCCGAGGTGACTCGAGGGTGGGCAGCGCCGCATGGTTTCACGTGCTGGGCTCCTAGTTTATAGATAAAACTAGAGGCCTGGTGCACGAAATTTATGCACTGGGGGGGGGTGGGAAGGGAGGGGTTTTTCTCTTAGCCCGGCCTGCATCCTCTCACAATCCAGGACATCCCTCTCATAATCCGGGACCACTGGCTCCTAACCTGCCTGCCTGCCTGATCACCTCTAACCACTCTGTCTGTCTGCATGATCACTCCTAACCACTCGCCTGCCTGCCTGTCTGCCTGATCGCCCCTAACTCCTCTGCCTGCCTGGTCACCCCTAACCCCTCTGCCTGCCTGCCTGATTGCCCCTAACTGCTCGCTGGCCTACCTGATCACTCCTAAACACTCTGCCTGCCTGCCTGATCACCCCCAACTGCCTCTGCCTCAGCCCCCACTGCAGTGCTTTTGTCCAGAAGGACGTCTGGAAGGTCATTAAGTGGTCCAGTTTAATTAGCATATTATGCTTTTATTATATATACTAGAGACCCAGTGCATGATTGAATCATGCACGTGTAGGGTCCCCTACATGCTTTCCCTTTTGATCACGGGGAGCTGGGTGCCTGTCCGCTGGTGCATCAGGCGCCGGAGGCTTCTGAAAGGCCTGGTGCCTGAGTGGACAGGCACCCAGCTCCCACGCTTTCCTTTCGATCACTGGTGCACCAGGCCTTTCAGAAGCCTCTGGCGTGGCGGAGGCTTCTGATAGGCCTGCTGCCTGAGTGGACAGGCACCCAGCTCCCACGCTTTTGCTTTTGATTGCGGGGAGCTGGGTCCCTGTCCCCTGGTGCACCAGGCCTTTCAGAAGCCTCTGGCGTGGCAGAGGCTTCTGAAAGGCCTGCTGCCTGAGCGGACAGGCACTCAGCTCCCACGCTTTTGATGGTCCACACCGCGGGACGTCAGCTCACTGCCCCAGAGGCCCCTTCTGTGCCGCAGCACAGCCATGGCGCAGACGCTGAGCTCATGCTGCTGCTGGCGACGCAGCTCAGCGTCCCACCGGCCCAATCAGCTACCCCGGCCACCCCGAGTCCCACCCCCCCCGCGCCTCCTGGCCAATCATGGGCATAGCGAAGGTACGGTCAATTTGCATATTTGTCTATTATTAGGTAGGATTGTTCATCTGATAGAAAGTACTTGAGTGAAGTGTGTAAATTTAATGGAGGGTGAAATGGGATTTTTTTTTAAGAAAGAGGGAGAAACTCAGCATGTTTAAAATCTAGTTTATGGTGTTCCTCTCCCATACTATTTCTCTTCTGGTGCTTCTTACCTCAGCGAATGGTGTTGGAATCTATCCAATTCCTGAGTCTGAAACCAGAGAGTCATTGTCATTCCTGCCTCCTCCTTCTATGCTTCCCTATTATTCACCATATTTTGCAAATTCTTCCTCCTACTAATCATCTCCCAGTGCCTTCCATTCTATTATCATTTCCTCTTGCTGGGCTTCTGTAACCATCTCTCCATAACAAGGAAGCTTTTACTTTGCTTCCTCCAAATCCATTCTCCATAGTGCAAATTGGTTAAAAAATTTCCCTGCTTTGTACTTGTCTTTAAGACTTTTGGTCCATTTTTAAAGTTTTTTTCTTTCTCGTTTAATCTCTATTTCATTCTTAGCCAGTTTAGCTTGTTTGGCACCTATTCCTAAAGTTTTGGGTTTCTGGTAGGGTACATGAAAGGGACGTTAGTGTAAACCAACAGCCTGATGCCACTGGCCTTTGTACTGTTGCCAAACAGGAAGGCACTGAGTCCTGGCTAGGTGTTAGGCCTCCACCAGCTTCGACAGGCATTGAGATGGCAGAAAATTCAATGAACAGTACCTCTGCCTATTATCAGTGGCTTCAGAATCTTCCACCTTATAACCTCCTGAAGGTAGTATTTCACTCATCATCTCTACTTCATAAATCATGTTTCTGTAAGAACGAAGTCCTAACCCTAAAGAGAAAAAATACCAACAGCACAGAGGCATACAGAGTAGGGATAAGGGCAAACCATGGACTTTGCCTGTTGACAGATACTGACTATAGATCAATCTTGCCCTGATCAAGGATGAGTGAAGAGGAAGAACCAACATCATGCTTATGACAAAATACTGTAGGACCTCAGGAGAAATACCAATCTGGAAGACTTTACCAACAACATATCTATACAACTAGTGAACTTCAGGATTCAGAAGAAAGTTGTAGGAAATTGTTATCTCCAGGAGAAGGCAGTAAGATAGATAGAAAAGTATTTCCGGGGGAAGGGTCTCATGCAAACTCAACCTTGAAAATGGTCCAAATACTATCCATGAAGAGTACTAATCAGCAGATAGATTATTCAACCAAACATTGAGAAAATAGAAATACTTAAAACTAGTCCCTTAGAAAATGCATCCACTTCAATTTTGGCCTTTATATTTGATTGTAAATTAGGAGAACTACTTATTTGGTTTTAAAGAACATATTATTATCCCAAAAAATCCACTAGGAAGATTTCTGCTCACTCCTATGACACAGTAGCTTGACATAGTGATCAAACCTCCACAAAAATAAGTAGAAAAGCCCTAGCTGGTTTGACTGAGTGGATAGAGCATTGGCCTGTGGACTGAAGGGACTCGGGTTTGATTCCAATTGAGGGCATGTACCTTGGTTGTGGGCTCCTCCCCAGCAGGCCCTGATCAGGGCGCATGTAGGAGGCAACCAATCAATGTGTTTCTCTCACATCGATGTTTCTGTCTTCCCCTCTCTCTTCCACCCACTCTCCTAGAAATCAATGGAAAAATATCCTTGGGTGAGTATTGAATGGGTATTCAAATGGGTAATAAATATTTGAAAACATACTCAAATCAGTGGCAATAGAAAAATTCAACTTAAAACCACAGGAGCAAACACTACACACCCACAAAGAACAGCTAAAAAACAAACAAAAAGACCCCCTCCCCACCAAAAAAAAAAAAGCCACCAAAAAACCAATAAAACCTGGTAACACCAACAGCTGGCAAGCATCTGGAAGAACAAGAATTCTCATACAATGCTAATGAGAGGGCAAATCATAGAGTCACTCTGGAAAACAGCTTGGTACTATTTACTAAAGCCAAATATATGCATAAGCTCGGATTCAGCAATTGCACTCATGGGTCTATCTGCAAGAGAAAAGTCTACACGTGTTCAACAAAGACATGTGCAAGAATGTCTCCAACAGTGTTATTTGTTAAAGCCCCAAGCTAGAAACAAATCAAATGTCCATCAATAATACAATGAATAAACATATTTTGGTATGGTCACACAATGGGATATTAAACTGCAGGGAAAAAGAATAAGTTACTCTGTATGCAAAACACAAATGACAGCTGGATTAAAAAAGCTAAACACAGAGGAGACTATGATTTGATTTCATTTTACATAAAGTTCAGAAAGAGGAAAAGGCAATAGAGATCAGAATGGTGAATGCCTTTGTAATGGGGCTAACAGCTGGGGAAGGGCAGAGGGAGGCTGCAGGAGCACTGTTAATGTTCTACATCTTTGTGAGTGGTAACTGAGTGGGTATGTTTAGTTTCTAAAAATTCCTAGAACGTAGTTATGTCTTGTGCACTAACTCATTAGACAGTGCGACAAAATGCAGATATCCACTAATACCCATTCTCCTCTTCCTCTTCTTACTTAACAATAGTATAGCCATGTTACACAACTGCTGGGCAAAATTTTTTTTTTAAAATTTATCTTTATTGTTGAAAGTATTACAGATGTCCCCTTTTTTCTTCCATTAAAACCTTCACCCCAATCCCACCCCTTTCCCAGCCTTCACTGCACATTGTGTCCATGGGTTTTGCATATCCTATATAATAAAAGGCTAATATGCAAACTGACCAAACGGCGGAACGACCAGTAACTATGACACGCACTGACCACCAGGGGGCAAATGCTCAATGCAGGAGCTGCCCCCTGGTGGTCAGTGTACTCCCACAGGGGGAGCACCGCTCAGCCAGAAGCCCTGAGCTGGAGTTACGGCTGGTGAGCACAGCAGCGGTGGCAGGGAGCCTCTCCCACCTCGGCAGCAGCGCAAAGGATGTCCGACTGACAGCTTAGGTCTGCTCCCCGGCAGGGACGGGGGGCTAAGCCATCAGTCAGACATCCTCTCCCGGTCTGTGAGAGGCACAGGCTGGGCTGAGGGACCCCTACCCTCCGAGTGCACGAATTTCGTGCACTGGGACTCTAGTATGCATATAAGGTCCTTGGTTGATCCATTCCTTCACTCTTCCCCCATTCCCTGCAGCCCCCTAAGACTTGTCAGTATTCACTTCTGGCTTTCATGTCTCTGGATCTATTTTGTTTGTCAGTTTATTTTGTTCATTATATTATACATATAAGTGAGATCATGTGATATTTGTCTTTCTCTGACTGGCTTATTTTACATAGCTTTGGTAAGTAACACTGCAATGAACATAGGGGTGCATATATTTTTTCTGATTGGTGTTTCAGGCTTCTTAGGATATATTCCTAAAAGTGGGACCAATGGGTCAAATGGCAGTACCATTTTTAATTTTTTGAGGAGACTCCAGACTGTTTTTCATGGTGGCTACACCAACCTGCATTCCCACCAGAAGTGTACTAGGATTCCCTTTTCTCTACATCCTCTTCAGCACTTGTTGATTTATTGATGGTAGCCATTCTGACAGGTGTGAGGTGCTACCTCATTGTCATTTTAAATTGCATCTCCCTGAAGATTAGTGATGTTGAGCATTTTTTTCACATGTATCTTGGCCACCTGTATGTCCTCTTTGGAGAAGTGTCTACTAGGTTCTCAGCCCATTTTTAAATTGGATTGTTTGTCTTTTGTTGAGTTGTATGAGTACTTTACATATTTTGGAAATTAACCCCTTATCATAGATGCCTCTTTGACAAATATGTTCTCCCAGACTGTGGGTTCTGTTTTCATTTTGCTGTTGATTTCTTTTACTGCGCAGAAACTTTTTATCTTTATTTATTTATTTTTTCATATATTTTTATTGATTTTTTACAGAGAGGAAGAGAGAGGGATAGAGAGTTAGAAACATCGACGAGAGAGAAACATCTATCAGCTGCCTCTTGCACACCCCCTACTGGGGATTGTGCCCGCAACCAAGGTACATGCCCTTGACCGGAATCGAACCTGGGACCCTTGAGTCCGCAGGCCGACGCTCTATCCACTGAGCCAAACCGGCCTCGGCAGAAACTTTTTATCTTAATGTGGTCCCATTTGTTTACTTGTTCCTTTGTTTCTCTTACCCTAGGCATTTTATCAGTGAAAATTCTGCTACATAGGATGTCTCAGATTTTGCTGCCAATTGTTTCTTCTAGGATTTTTGTGGTTTCACGACTTACATTTAAGTCTTTAATCCATTTTGAGTTTATTCTTGTGTATGGTGTAAGTTGGCAGTCTAGTTTCATTTTTTTAACATGTACCTGTCCAATTATCCCAACACCATTTATTGAAGAGACTGTCTTTACTCCATTGTATGCTCTTGCCTTCTTTGCCAAATATTAATTGAGCATAACGGCTTGGCTTGATTTCTAGGGTCTCTGTTCTGTCCCATTGATCTATATGCCTGTTCTTGTGCCAGTACCAGGCTGTTTTGATTACAATGGATTTGTGAAATAACTTGATATCTTGTATTGTGATCCCTCCATTTTTGTTCTTTCTCAAGATTGCTACAGCTGCTATTCAGGGTCTTTTTTTTGGTTCCATAAAATTTTTTGGAGCACTTGTTCTTGCAATCCTGGCTTACATTTCACATCCTGGATGACAGCTGACCTTGTCCAGAAGGAGGGAGAGCGGGGGCGAGGGAGGGAGGAGGGAAGGGCAAGACCAGGAAACGGAAGGAGCCAGACTGCTTCACATTTATGACTGTTTGCAACCATCCCCTTTCTCAGTCGTTCTAGAAAGTGGCCCTCTGATCTGTGAAATATGCTGTTGGTATTTTAATAGAGATTGTGTTGAATCTATAGAGTGCTATGGACACTTGGATGATGTTAATTCTTCCAATCCATGAACACAATATCTTCTTACATTTTATTGTATTTTCCTCTATTTGTTTTTAAATGTCCTATACTTGTTTGAATACAGGTCTTTTACCTCCTTGGTTAAGTTTAGTCCAAGGTATCTTACTTTTTATTGCAATGGTAAATGGGACTGTTTTTTAGTTTCTCTTTCTGCAAGTTCATTATTGGTGTCTAAAAATGCCATGGATTTATGGGTGTTAATTTTGTATCCTGCTACATTGCTGAATTCCTTTATTAAATCTAGTAGCTTTTTGGTGGAGTCTTTAGGGTTTTCTATGTACAATATCACATTATCTGCAAACAATGACAGTTTTACATTCTCCTTTCCAAATGGAATGCTTTTTATTTTTAATTCTTGTCTCATCACTGTGGCTAGGACTTCCAATACTATGTTAAATAAGATTGCAAGTGACTATGTCATAGCTTATAAATGGCTACATCACACACACAGTTAAACAAGGAAGGTGGCTTCTGCAGTATTTGAAAAAGAAATCTGTGGCTGCTTAATTCTAACTCATCAGAAGAATCTCCAAACTGTCCACATCCTGTTTATTCTACATGGGGATGAACATTCATTCCTATATATTGGAAACAGTCTCTTAGATTTAAAAATTAAAACCTGACAAGGCTACTCTAACACTGAAGAAAAACAAAACAACAGGATGATGCAGCGATGACATGTATGGACTCTGGCTTCCATTTTGTGGTCAGCCCTGATTCTGGCACTTACAACGATGTGACAAAGCCAATTATTTAACTTCTCTCTGCTTTAGTTTTTCCACCCATAAGATGGAGAAACTGGTACTAATGCCTCAGAAGGATCATGCTATGTACTACTTTTTATAATTAGGGCAAAAAAAAATGTAGCTGCCCATACAACAGCAAGATGCCTTTCGCCTGTATGAAAAGTATGGTCACTGGTGCATGCAGCGTCCCGGATTGCGAGAGGTCGCAGGCCGGGCTGAGGAACCCCTTACCTTCCATGTGCACGGATTTCATGCACTGGGAGTTTAGTGTTGAATAAGAGTGGTGAAAGTGGACATCATGTCTTATTCCTGTTCTTAGGGAAAATGGTTTTAGTTTTTGCCCATTGAGTATGATGTTGGCTGTAGGTTTGTCATATATGGTTTTTATTATGTTGAAGTATGATCCCTCTATTTCCACTTTGCTGAGAGTTTTTATAAAAAAATGGGTGTTGGATTTTGTTGAATGCTTTTTCAGCATCTATTGGTATGATCCTGTGATTTTTGTCTCTCAAATTGTTTGTGATGCATCATATTTATTGATTTGTGAATGTTGTACCAACCTGTATCCCTGGAATAAATCCCACTTGGTCATGGTGTATCTTTTTAATATATCGCTGGATCCAATTTGCTAATATTTTGTTGAGAATTGTAGCATCTATATTCACCAGGGGTATTATCCTATAATTCTCTTTCTTTGTATTGTCTTTATCTGATTATAGAATTAGGATAATGCTGGTCTCACGAAAAGAGTTTGAAAGTGTCCACTCCTCTTGGATTTTTTTGGTAATAGTTTGAGGAGGATAGTTGTTAGTTGTTCTTTGCATATTTGTGTAAACGTCCCTGTGAAGCTATCTGGGCCAGTGCTTTTGTTTGCTGGTAGTTTCCTGTTTGTTTCTTTGTTGTTGTTTTCTTTTTTTATTACTGCTTCAATTTCATCAGTTGTTATTGGCCTATTCAGGTTTTATGATTCTTCCTGGTTCAGTTTTGGAAGATTGTATTTTTTTAGGAATTTGTTAATTTCATCTATATTGACCAACTTGTTGGCATATACTTGTTTATAGTATTTTCTTATAATCCTTTGTATTTCTGTGGTGTCAGTTATTATTTCACCTCTTTCATTTCTGATTTTATTTATTTAGGTCTTCTCTGTTTGTTTCTTGATGAGCCTGGTTAAAGGTTCATCAACCTTGTTTATGTTTTCAAAGAACCAGCTCATTGGTTCATTGTGTTGGCTTTTTAGTCTCTATGTCATTTATTTCCACTCTGATCTTTACTATTTCCTTCCTTATACTTACTTTGGGCTTTTCTTGCTGTTCTCTTTCTAATTCTTTAAGTTGTAGCTCTAGACAGTTTATTAGAGATTTTTCTTGTTTCTTGAGGTAGGCCCGTAGTGCTATGAACCTCCCTGTCGGGACTGCTTTTGCTGCGTCACATAGATTTTTGGTGGTTGTATGTTCATTGTCATTTGTTTCCAATAAATTTTTGAAAAAAAAATTTCTTCCTTGATTTCATTGGTAACCCATTCATTGTTTAATAACATGCTATTTAGCCTCTAGGTGTTTGAGTGTTTTTATTGTAGTTGATTTCTTATTTTATGCCACTGTGATCTGAGAAGGAACTTGATGTGATTTTAATCCTCTTGAACTTGTAGATACATATTTTGAGTCCTAACATGTGGTCTATCTTTGAGACTGTTCCATCTGCACTTGAAAAGAATGTATATTCTGCAGCTTTGGGGTGAAATGTTTTGTAAATGTCAATTATATCCATCTGATCTAGTATGTCATTTAGAGTTGCTGTTTCCTTGTTCATTCTTTGTCTGTAAGACATAGCAGTGATGTCAGTAGGTGTTAACATCCCCTAGTATGAGTGTATTGCTGTCAATTTCTCCCTTAAGGTCCTCCAGAAGTTTTTTTTTTATATATATTTGGGTGCTCCTATATTGGGTGCATATATGTTTACCAGGGGCATATCCTCTTTTTGTATCCATCTCTTTAGTATTATTAAATGGCCTTCCTTTTTTTGCCTGTTTTGTCAAATATGAGTATTGCTACCTCAGCTTTGTTTTGTTTTTCATTTCCATTTGCATGGAAAACGTTTTCTCCATTTTTTCATTACCAGTCTGTGTGAGACCTTTGTTATGATGGGTCTTTTGTAGACTGCATATACACTGAGTGGTCAGATTATTATGATCTCTGAATGCATAATAATCTGGCCATTCAGTGTATATCCTATATAATAAAAGGCTAATATGCAAAGTGTCCCCTCGACCAGGAGTTTGACTAGCAGGCAGGCTGGCCAACCGCCCATGTCCCCTCCCCCTGGCCAGGCTGGCCAGACCTCACCCATGCATGAATTCATGTACTAGGCCTGGCCTCTACACACACACACACACACACACACACACACACACACACACACTGAGTGGCCAGATTATTATGCGTTCAGAGATCATAATAATCTGGCCACTCAGTGTATATGGGTCATCTTTTATTATCCATTCAGCCACCCTATGTCTTTTGATTGGAGCATTTAGTCAATTTACATTTAAGGTTATTATTTATAAGTACTTGTTTGTTGCCATTTTTATTCTTTATGTTTGATTCCCCCCTCCCCATTTTTTTCTTCTTATAAGAGTCACTGTAGCATTTTTTGCAGTGTTGGTTTGGTGATAATAAACTCCTTTAGCCTTTTTTTGTTTTGTCTGTGAAGCTCTTTACTTCATCTTCATTGGAATGATAGATTGCTAGATAGTCTTGGGTTCAGTCCCTTGGTCTTGATTACTTTGTATACTTCATGCTACTCCCTTCTGACCTGAAGTGTTTCTACTGAGAAATCCGCTAACATTATAATGGGAGCTCCCTTGTAGGTAACTTTCTGTCTCTCTCTTACAGCCTGTAAAATTCTTTTTTTTAAAAATATATTTTTATTGATTTTTTACAGAGAGGAAGAGAGAGGGATAGAGAGGGATAGAGAGTTAAAACATCGATGAGAGAGAAACATCGATCAGCTGCCTCTTGCACACCCCCTACTGGGGATGTGCCCGCAACCAAGGTACATGCCCTTGACCGGAATCGAACCTGGGACCCTTGAGTCCGCAGGCCGATGCTCTATCCACTGAGCCAAACCAGTTTCGGCTGTAAGATTCTTTCTTTGTCTTTAACATTTACCATTTTAATTATGATGTGTCTAGGTGTGGGTCTTTTTGTGTTCATTTTAATTGGGACTCTCTGTGTTTCCTGGACTCATGTGACTTTTTCCTTCCCCAGGTCAGGGAAATTTTCTGTCATTATTTCTTCAAATAGGTTCTCTATTCCTTGCTCATATTCTTCTTTCTCACATCCTATGATGCAGATGTTGTTACATTTCATGTTTTCCCAAAGCTCCCTTACTTGCCTCTTGCTTTTTAATTTATTTTTCAATTATTGCTCTGAATGGGTGTTTTGCTTTTTTTTTTCCTTCTTATTTTCTAATTCGATTATTCAGTACTCAGCTTCTTCTAGTCTACTGTTCATTCCTTCCAGGATATTCTTTTTTAAAAAATACATTTTTATTGATTTCAGAGAGGAAAGGAGAGGAAGAGAGATAGAAACATCAATGATGAGAGAGAATAATTGAATGGCTGCTTCCTGCATGCTCCACACTGGGGACCGGGCCCGCAACCCAGGCATGTGCCCTGATTGGGAATTGAACTGTGATTTCCTGGTTCATAGGTCAATGCTCAACCACTGAGCTATGCCCGTCAGGCTCCAGGATATTCTTTATTTCAGCTATGTCATTCTTAATTTCTGCTTGATTCTTATTCATTGTTTCTACTTTTTTTCATACTAGAGTCGTTTTCATTAAGTTCCTTATAGTTCCCATTAAGTTGCTTGTAGTTCTCACTAAGTTGTTTGAACACTCTTTTAACCATTACTTTGAATTCTTTATCTGACAAAATCGCTTGCCTCCATTTCATTTAGTTACCTTTCTGACGATTAAGTCTTTTTTTTTTTTCATTTGGGGGTTGTTTCTTTGTCTCCCCATTTTATCAGTCTTGTAGTATGGGGCACTGGGTAAGGAGAGGGGGCTGGATGCTCAGCTGGTTGAGGAGGTAAGGCGGGGTGGGGACCACTGGTGAAGTAGGTGGGGAGGGCTAGGTGCTCCACTGGTCCAGGGGGTGAGCAGGCCTCACACTCCACTGGTCAAGGCAGAGGGGCAGGCAGTTGCTCTGTTGGTTGAGGAGGCAGTGAAGTCTGGCATGTAGATCACCAGGGTGGCAGGGCAGGCTGCCCATCAAGACAAGGGGGCAGGTTGTCCAGGGGCCAAGGTTCAGGCATGCTGCGTCACTAAGACTGTCCCGTGTGTTTGAGGGCATTGGGTCCCAGCAGTGGGGCTTTGTGCACCTGTCTGTCATCTAAGGGACCTAGGACATGGCTGTTCCCCACAGTATCCTCCTGAGGAGGACCCTGGGGGTCCTCCACAGTGGCCTGCTCTCCAATCACAAGCATAGAGAAGTGCCCAGTCGAGCAGCATGCAGCAGTGGTCGGCAACTCCTCCATCAGGAGTACCCAAGCAGCCTGACTGTAGTTCCCCAACTGACCAACAGATGCTCACCCACACTCATACCCACTGACACTCTCCCTCGTCCCCACTCACCCACTCATATTCTTACTCTCGCTCCCATGCCTGCTGCCATGTTGGTTCTCTTGTTGGGTACTATTCTTATAGACTCAGTGTGGAGGGGTGATACAAGTGGTGGCCCTAAATGTAACTTTTCAAATTTAGCTATCCGTGTGGTTGTGTTACAGGATAGCAAAAAGCTATAAAAATTCCAAGGCAGGAGGAATAGGGAAACTGAGACAAGACAATTAAACAAGGCCAAACAGTTTGGCAGCCTCCAGCCAGTTTATACATAGTAAGCCCTTACTTTCCCCCAGACAAGGACTCTTGAGAGCAAATGATTAATGTATCTCCAAAGACAGAAAACCCAGCAGTCTTGGGGTTTGACAGATAATCCCAAAGGGGGATCTTGAAAATTAATCTGTACCAAGATATTTGGCAGAGGAATTTAAAAATCTATAGTTAAAAAAATATACAAGGCAACCCCCTACTCGCTCCTCAGATTAGCCAAGAGAGCCCATCTACACTTTATGCCAGATGATAGATTTATTTGCTTTGCTCCTTTAATAAATGTGCGTGTTTTACTTTCCTAATAAATTTAACACAATGCAATTATCTGGAGTTACTCGTTTGAATTCATTCATACAAGAAGACAGGAATTGAGGAGAGGACAGCCCTCCCTCCTGCCCTCTCCATCCCTCAAATCCCACCCCCTAACTCAGGAGGCTGATCAACAACACCTCTCTGGTGTCCGTGAGAGGTGCCTGTAACA